>NC_047052.1:18035698-18338728 GCF_011762595.2 Tursiops truncatus
AAGAGAGGCCGCGACAGTGAGAGGCCCGCGCACCGCGATGAAGAGTGGCCCCTGCTCGCCACAACTAGAGAAAGCCCTCGCACAGAAACGAAGACCCAACACAACAAAAATAAATTAATTAATAAAAAAACAAAACAAACAAAAAAAAACATACAAACAAACTCAGAAAAAGAGATCATATTTGTAGTTACCAGAGGCCGGGGGTAGGGGGAGAGGAAATTGGATGAAGACAGTCAAAAAGATACAAACTTCCAGTTATAAGTAAGTACTAGGGATGTAATGTACAACAATGAGCCGTATAATGAACACAGCTGTATGTTGTATATGAAAGTTAAGAGAGTAAATCCTGAGTTCTCATCATAAAATCTTATTTCTATTCTTTCATTTTGCATCTATATGAGATGACAGATGTTCACTAAACTTATTGTGATGATCATTTCATGATGTAAGTCCAAATATTATGCTGTATACCTTAAACTTATACTGTGCTGTATGTCAATTATTTCTCAATACAACTGGAAGAAAAAGACAAAAAATTTGGGGCTAGACACCCTCAGGTCTTACAGAAGCAGACCGTGTTCTAAATTTGTCCTGCTTCTATTAACCATTGCCTCAACACCACCACTCTTTCCCAGGCTGTATAAGGAGACTAGGATGGGAAAGAAAAGGAAGAATTCTTCAGAATAGCAAGCCCTCCGCCTAGTGGAGAATGCGAGGTTCTACCCTCACACCAAGATAAGTGTGAGAAAGAAAACATTGAGAGCACCCAGAAGAAGGGGAGGGTTTATAAACTACCCCAAGGCCTCCCCAAAGCAAGGGAAAGGGGAGTTAAAGAACAGGCTGAGTGTAAGAAGAGTAGCCTGAATTTTCATTATTTGTGTAGTAAGTGGATGCAGTGGAAAACGACTGGGCTTTAGCCCACAGGGGAGGTGGGGGATGGGTGCAGCTCACCACAGTTAGAGGCTGTGTAATTACATGGGTATGAGAAGAAGCTGAGGAGGTTAGAAGAGGTTGAAGCAGAGCCAGATCTCCCAAGTCTGGTATTGGTGGGTTTCCTCTAAAGAACTCACAAATGCACCCCCATTTCTGCCAGTGTGACTTCATAACTTTAATGCTGGATGAAATATTTTAAAAATCTTTTTAAATAGATTGGTGAGTTAGAAAATTGGTGAGGAATACACAGAGCCAAAAATGAAGCAAAACTGATAGAGTGGTAGACAGATCACTGAAAACTAGTTCTCACCTGGAAATCATTTGCCAAATGAGGCAAACTTGAGCTTTATTTTTCATGGTCCTGTAAGCACAGGGGCCAGGTGATGAAACTCAAATCCCACCCAAAGTAGGATATCTAATAGGACACACACACACACACACACACACACACACACACACACACACACCCACACAGACACACACCCCAATTCAAATTGGGACTCCAAGGGTGAACACCCTCCTGGTGGAGACTGCAAGGTAAATTGCCTGTTTCAAACCTTGGCAATGAGTGGAAGAGGTAGAAAATGTTTCCCCTGAGAATTTCTAACCACAAGCTGGTTCCCATGTGGATTTGCAACCTGAATTCACAGTCCCTGGGTGCTCTAAAAAACTGCAAGCTAAAATTTTAGTTAATATTGGTCCCAGGTTAATGGTGTTTCCAGGCATCTGGCAGAAGCAAACACAAATCCTGCTTGGAGGAAACTACCTTCCTAAGAAATATGTGTTCACAGTCTTGAATCACGAAACATATATAGAAAACAGGGAACCACGAATGACAGTAGGAAAAAACTGTATAATCAGATTTGTAACAACATCAAATAGAGGGAATTCTCAAACACAGAATTTACTATAATACATCTAATACATTTCAAAAATTATTTTAATAAACTCAAATAGGGGTTGAGTATATGAGTAGAGATCAAGATTGTTAAAATATTATGAAACAGAACTGAATAAGAATCAAGTAGAATTTTTATAAATGAAAAACTACAGTAAGTTAAATTTATTTTTTAAATTAATTTTTGGCTGCGTTGGGTCTTCGTTGCTGCTCATGGGCTTTCTCTAGTTGCGGTGAGCAGGGGCTATTCGTTGCGGTGCGTGGGCATCTCATTGCAGTGGCTTCTTTTGTTGCAGAGCACGGGCTCTAGGCGTGCGGGCTTCAGTAGTTGTGGCATGCGGTCTCAGTAGTTGTGGCTTGCGGGCTCTAAAGCACAGGCTCGGTAGTTGTGACGCATGGGCTTAGTTGCTATGCGGCATGTGGGATCATCCCAGACCAGGGCTCAAACCTGTGTCCCTTGCATTGGCAGGCGGATTCTTAACCACTGCGCCACCAGGGAAGTCCCAGTAAGTTAAATTTAAAACTTCACACACAGAGTTAACAGCAGATTAGGCATAGCTGGAGAGAAAACCAGTGAACAGTGAACAGAAGCTAGACCTCAGGAAATTATCCACAAAAGGACAAAGAGAAGGAAAAGATGAAAAAAGCAGAGAGTTATATCTAACTGTGTTCCAGAAGAAGAAAAGAAGGGGACTGAGGTAATATTTGAAAAGATAAAGGATGAGAATTTTCTGAACTGATGAAAGATACAAACCTACAGATTCTGGAATACCAACATCCCAAGCCAGATAAATAAAAAGAAATATATGCTTAGACATATCATAGTGAAACCGAAAAACACCAAAGAAGATCTTAAAAGTAGTGAGAGAAAAGACAGATTACCTTTGAAAGAATGAGGTGTGTATAGAGATGTCACTCATGACAAGGTCCAGGGCTCAGAAGGGATCTCTGAGAAATAGGAGGGAGACCCGAGCTGGGCTGGAGCTGAGTGTACATATGCCTTCAGCACTCAAGAGCAGTAGAATAGCAAAATGGTGCAAAGATACGTTTATTCATTTTTAACCTAAGATTTTAAAATTTCCAATTGTCCATTTCAAGGATCATTTATAAAACCTGAGAAGGGACCAACTAGAGATTTTGGGGGCAAAGCCCCTTGATTCACACCGCTCTGGTGGTTGGCTTGGATTTCTGCATAGACAGATTAACAGAAGGATGAACACACTTGGGAGGAATCACTGGCTCCTCCTCACAGTTCTGAAATGCCGCACCGAACCAGAGCCACCCCTAACCCTCCTCCTGAACCAGCTCACCTAAGGTCTGGGTGCACCACAGATGGGCGACGTAACTGGTGCCTGTCAGCTGACTGCCGCTCCGGAGGTCCCACCGGGCTCTGAGCCCTGGGGAGGAAGCCGAACCCGCTGAGGAATGGGGGGATGGTCCACGGGGAGTCCAAGAGCAGCCTCACACAGCTCTGGACGCCGTTCCTGGGTCCCAGGCGCAGTCCCCTTCCTTCATCTGGAGGTCAGCCCTCTGGATGGAAGAGTCGGGGCACCTCTCAGGGGAAGCGCGGCCCTACGCTGCCAGGCTCTGCTGCTGAAGGTCAGGGGGCGGTTGTGGACTGGCCGCAAAGCGCAGACATCCGAGTGGCCAGTTTCCTCAAGCAGGTCTGCACTTTCGGGTTGACCACAGCGCCCGCTGGCCCTAACAAGCCTCCCAGCCAATCAAGAACCACATTCTTCTCCGCGCCCTCCTGTCTCCATGACAACCGCCTCAGCATCTGCTCCACACCCGCAGTCCTACTGCTGAAAAGACAGACTTGAAGGTCCAGTCCAGGTTCCCGGCACGCGGGCCGGGCCAGGGAGATCAGCGGGGGCCTCCAGGTACCCTAGTGGTACCCCAAAGCCTCTTCACACCCCGCAAGCTGGTGGGCGGGAGGCTGCCCCTCTGTTTGGGGAGCAGAAGATGCGAGACTCAGCAGAACTTTGTCTTTAGTAGGGCAAAGGCTAAATGTTTTCCATGTTACCTGCTCTGTCTTTTAATGCCCACTTGGACTTGACTTTCAACTCCTCACTCGGCCCGCCATGGGTCCAGGTTTCTGGCTGGGTCCTCTCCCATAACACAAGAATATCCAAGTTCCAGTCACTTTAAAACGTTCGTTAAAATGTTCCACCCGCTGGGTTCCACGAAAACAACTCGTGAGGGGAGACGGGACCCAGCGAAAGTAGCTCGCTCAAATCCGACCCTGTTAAGCCAGAGAACCAGCGATTCCCGGAGCAACAAGGAACTCGGGTCGCCTGTCTTCTGGGCACACTCGAGCCAGGAGGACAAGACGGGGGCGCTGAGTGGGGGCTGCGTAGCTTCAGCCCTCCATTGAGAGATCTTTGGCTAAGCTTCGAGTGGGACTCTGGGGAAGCGAGTCTCAGCGCTCGGGTCCTCCTCTTCAAATATGACCAAAGAACCTGCTTCAATTTGGAGCTTCCAGGGCGTCCTTCGGCAGAGCGCTGGGCTCGAGCGCCACCTGCCTGCCACTACGACCCTCTACTGCTGTAAAGTTATCGGCATAACAATAACTCAGATCCTGGCAGTTTTCACCTGGCTAGGTGCTTTACATACACTATATCAACTGAATTTAACAACCTATGAAGTATTCTCATCCCAATTTTACATGTGAGGAAACAGGTTCAGAGAATTTAAGAAACTTGCCAAGGTCACTCAGCTACCAAGTGTCAGATCCTGGATTCAAGTGGCCTCTTGTCTCAGGCATGCTCTTAACCCTGTGCATATATCCTCCTATGTTACAGTTGAGTTCCCGGTGATCCTGTCCCAAGGGCCCTCCAATGGGTTCTTCTGCCTGCCTCTGACACTGTAGGCTCAGCACAGTTTTTCCCCAGAGCTCATGCCCCTCTGTGGACCACCCACCCACTAGTCTTCAGGCCAGAGCCTGGCTGGCACTGAGACTCACCTGATGATCACTGTGCATGCAGGCCACCACACTGGCACTTTGAACTGTACCACCAAGTTGTTTCCTTATTTCTAATAGATTCAGGGGCTGTTTTCATTAATTAATATGCTAGGGACTCCCCTGGTGGTCCAGTGGGTAAGACTCTGCACTCCCAATGCAGGGGGCCCGGGTTCGATCCCTGGTGGGGGAACTAGATCCCGCATGCATGCCGTAACTAAGAGTCCGCATGCTGCAACTAAGAAGCCCATATGCCACAATTAAGGCCTGGTGAAACCTGAATAAATAAATGAATAAATTTTTAAAATGTTACCCCATTTAACATGCTGTAATGGACATCTTTTCTCCCCCTCTGCCCAACATCCCTTCCCTCATATCTCAGTAACAGCATCCCCTTTCTTTGGGAGAAGTTCTTCTCCCTCTTCTATGAAGGGATGGGAGATGGGGGATTGGAGAAGGGGATGGGAAAGGGGAATGAGAGAGAAAACAAGAAAGAGAATTTTGTCTGTGTGATTCCTACATTAGCTGGACTTGTGTGTGCAGCTCTAACCCTGCTGTTCCATAGTTTGATCACATGCACCAATAATGTCCTTTTTGTCCTATGCCAGTTTAAAATGGCTTCTCTGACTCTTGTAACTAGAGTCCTAGATGATACATTACGCTAACCACCTCCAAACTCAAAACATTCAAAAAAGAATAAAGCTACTCACTAGTACAGTTTTTATTAAAATTCTTATTTTGAGGTAATTATAGACTCACAAGAATGTACAAAAAGTAGTACAGAGAGGTTCCATGTACCCAGTATCCAGCTTCCCCCATAATGGCATTTTATGTAACTATAACACATTATCAAAACGAGGGAAGTGATATTGGCACAATACAATTAACTAGTCTACAAACCTTACTTAGATTTTACCTATTTTGCATGTATTTTTTAATGTCCTAAGTGTATAATTCTATGGCACTTTATCATATGTATAGAATAATACAACCATCACCACATTCAAGACACAAAGCTACCATCACCACAAAAGAACTCCCTGTGCTGTCATAGTGATACCTGCCTCGCTCCCTTCTCTAATCCATGACAACCACTGGTCTGTTCTCCATCTCTATACTTTTGTAATTTCTAGAATGTTATATAAATGGAATAATACAGTATGTGACCTTTTGAGATTGGCCTATTTTTCCACTCAGAATAATGCCCTTGAAGTCCATCTAAGTCGTTGTGTGTATTAATGGTTGATTTCTTTTTATTGCTGAGTACTATTATATTGTATGGATGTACCAGTTAGTCTCTGGTGCAATCTAATGAAAGTTCTTTCCTCAGACATACAGGGTAGGGAAGGTAGAAAAGGGAAAAACTGGACACTCAGTCCCCCAGACACACATAGTGAGTTGTGAGCATCTGGGGCCTTGTCACAGACACCCCATGGTGACATCTGATAAGGTTTGATCTTGGTCAGTTTCTTGACCATTACTGACCCTGCCAGCCCACCCTCAAGTCAAGCTTGAAGCCTCCACAAGCCCCCAAACTGTTTTAAATTCAACAAAAGTTCACTGAGCACCTACAGCTCAAATTTTCTGAGCCCCTGCTGCTCCAGATTGCCTCACAAAACCTCCCTGGTGGTCTCCAGCCACCCCGAGCCAAGCTGAAGGGACCCACAGACTCTTGGTTCATCTCTGCTGTGGTGACTCAGGCCAGAATCAAGTGATGTCACCTCAGGGACAATGTAGTCCCTGCAAGTAACAAGGGCCAGGGGTCAGGAGACCTCACTTTGGCTCCTGGCTCAGCCATCTGGCTCTCCCAGACAGGTTCTCCTCAGGCCAGTCGCTTGCCTCCTTGTTTATTAAGTCTCCTCATTTGTCAGTTGATGGGATGGGCCCTAGGAGCACCCTAGCATCCCATCTTTGCCCTGACCCTGTGGCCTAGTCTGTTTGATCCCAGGCTCCCCTCATGGGTTTGGAATCATGAAAAATGTCTACTCAAGGAAGGCTCTCCCCAGATACCTCTGTACCCCCTGAGACCAGGATGTTCAATGACCTTGGGATATGGTTGGTTGTGTGGGGAGATTTATCCCATTGGGCCTTCCAAGATGCAAATGGTATCTGAGGGCTCTTGCAGCCAAACAAGGGGCTTTGCTTAGAGATCAGAAAGTAGAAAAAATGAGCGAAGAACAGGATAGAGAAGGAGGGCAGAGAAAGAATGAGGGACTAGAAATGAAACAAGATTACTCTCAAATGATGTTTACTGAATTAACTATGTTTGGATTTGAGAGTTTTTTCCCCATCATGATGAGTGTCTAGAGGCTATTTCTTAATGTCTTTGAGTTTTAAAAATAAACTTGCAAGTTAACTAACTCTCAAATATTCTCGTGGAGGTAGTTTTTGTTCATGGCTAATGTCCTCCAACATTGCAACCAGATACATGAACCCAACGGACCTGGGCTAGCCTGTCAGGGGCCCAGTTACAGAGACATCTGGCTGCCAAGCAGTCTCTCACTCCAAGAAGTCCTTACCTATTCGTGTGCCCAGTTAACTGGGCTGAGTTCATGAAATGAAGGCTTTGCTTTATTATAGACAGTGATGGGGTTTGAGATCAGCTAGGCCAGCTTCTTCATTTTATAGAAGCAATAGAAGCCCAGAGAAGGAAAAGACCCTAATTGGAGAAGGAAGAAAATGGTACAGGAAGGAAAAGATGCATGTGACCGGCTAAAAGAGATTCTTGTTACATTGCAGCATTATGTATATGCATACACACATGTGTGTTTAAAACATTTTAAATTAAAAAATGGTAATAAAAAAATTAGAGCACATTGCCAGATTGGTCTTTGGTCATTTGCATACTTTTCTTCCTTTTTTCCACCAGTTTCTCTTCAGCTCTATTTACAGGACTGCTGTTGTGTGGTCTCCAGCAAGTGTCTTTCCCTCTCTGGGTTTCTATTTCATCTTTAAAATGAAGGATCTGGTTTGGCTGATCCAAAACCCCATTTTATTTTTCTTCCACAACTGCTATGCCTGGCTCAACCGGCAAAAGTGTGACTTGGGTGGAGGTGAGAAAACATTAAAGTCACCTGGGTCCTTCGTCCTTGCCTGGAGCTGATGGCCACAGACCCGCGAGCATTCGCAACACCCTGCTTGGGCGTTCTCCTTACCTCCCTGCCAGAGTCTAGGGATAACTCAGCAGCTGGCTCTGCGGTTACCATGGCTACCCGTCAGGTGGCTTAGCCTCTGTTTCCCCCTAGCGGACATTCCGGACACCTACAGCTCTGTCATTTTTCCCTTGGGCGGCGTGTTCCGCAGGCAGCTCTGTCCAAAGAGGCGGCTTTCGTACAGGCCCCTCTCTGCTAGGCCCCGTCCTGAGCCTTGGCTTCAGCGGGCCCGCTCCCCATCCCGCCGGTCCAACCATTCCGGCTTCTCTGCCCTGGGGCCATGTTTCTCTGGCTTTGCTGCCCAGGCCCAATAACCCTAACCACCCACCCCTCCCAGCCAGAGTTCTGGGAATAAGAAGGGCTGTTACCCAGGGCACTTCCAGAATCCCTCTAAAAGTGCAAAAGTTCGATGTGATATGAACTAAAACACTCTTCCCTTGGTCAGACTCCACCCTCCGACCCAGCCAACAGCCCTTAATTCAGACCTCAGCTTCTGGAACCGCTTTTCCGGATGGACTTTGTCCATCCTTAGGATGGGATCCCATAGACAGGACAGCCTGGCCAGGATCCAGAGAGGCACCAGTGTAGTCGGGGCACCACCAGAGCTGGGCATGGCAGCTTCAGTTGGGAGATGGGCAGGCATACAGACAAACGAACCCAACATGGGGCTGGGGTGGGCCGTGACAAGGATGGTGGCACAGGGTGTGCTGGGAGCATGCGTGGGGAAGGGGGACTCACCCCAGCCTGAGCCAGAAAAACTTCTTGGGGGATGCGATGTCTCAGTTGAAGCTCCAAGGATGAATAGGCACTGTGGGCTGCAGTAGAGATTTCAGCGATAGTAATAGTGGACTGGGAGGTCTTCAGTGCATGCCTTCCTCAGTGTGTTATTTCTCATCAGGGTCCATGGATCCTGTGTCTCTTCTTTGTCCTCTTCCTCTTCTCACCCTCCCCCTCTCCCTGGGCAATCTCCTCCAGCCCCATGATTATAATCAGCACCGCTTTGCTACATGTGGTCCATTCTACCTTGTCACACGCAGTCCCTTCTACCTGGACTTCCCTTGACTTACATGCCTAGCTGGGGAACCCATCTTTCAAGACCCACCTTGATATTCACTCCTTTTTGGTGCCTTTTCAGAACCAACCTTTCAATCATGCTTTCATTCTACAAACTTCTATTGAGCATCAAGTATTAGGTCCAGAATGTGTCCCTACCCTGTAACTTTCTGTTCACTTGTCTGTCACCCCAACTGACCAGGATCTCCTGAGGGCAGGAGTAGGCAAGACTGTGTCTTTTGTCTTCTTAATCCTCAGGTTTTAAGATTCACTCCCCGAATGAATGGATGGATAGGTGAAATGAATTTAAGTACAGCTTCTCCTTGTAAAACAACCAAAAACACCCCAGTTAGCAGAGCTGGCACTCTCTGACTCCCAGTTCTGTCTCCTGACATTGCCCCAAAAGAATCTGGCCATATGTTATTAAATTAAAGTGAATTAAAATTTTCTTGAAATAACCACAGACTCCCCCACTCCCCTAAGCCTGCAATGACCAGATTACATCTCCTCCAGGCACAGAAGTTTGACATTTCATTGCAAAGTCATTTTCTTCTCATTTCCTTATGTTGCTAAAATATTCTATTTCTCTTCACTTCCCCTTTGTGTTCCCATTACTCACATTTAGTTAAATTTATCTGCTGCCACTTAATCATCTGAGATAGGCTTGCTGGTGTGGACATTCTTAGGGCACTGCCTTCCAGACCATTTGTCTCCTCCGGGGCCACTCTGAAAACAGGACCCAGATCCCTGCCCCAGGGCTTCTGGGCTGACCCTCAGACCCTAGGTTTGTGCCCAAGACAACTCTGACTCGGGTCCTCCCTCCCTCCTACACCTACTGCCTTCCTTTCCCCAGCTTTCTCATCTTCTGTTTCCTGGGGCATGTTTTTCATTCTGCCTCCAATCCTGGCACCTCCTGAAACCCCTTTGGTCACCCTGAGCAAGGGGCCTCACAGTTCAGCTCTCATTGGGCTCCCTGAGTAGGTCCTTAACAGGACAGCATATCCAGCAGAGCAGCCAATGTGGGGGTTGTTTGGTGCCTGCTTGGGACACTGCCACATCCACCATGTTTCTGTGGCTGTCCGGGACACCTTTCTTCTCACCTGCTCACCTACCCTCATAATGTAGGGGTGGGGAGTATTCTTTTCCCTGGAGACAGTTGGCAAAGACCAGGAAGGCAATTTTGGCTTGGAGTGGAATCCCAGTTTCTCTTCTCAATAACTGTGTCACTTAGGGACCTGGGATTGCCCTTGGGACTTAGGGCTTAGAACTGCTTAGGTCAGGGGCAGTCAAGGCCCAGTGGCCACAGAGCCCTTTCCTCAGCCCTGGGAGGCAGGATCAGGAGCCCGGGATGGCTGCCATTTACTGGGCATTTGCAGTGTGCTGGGCTCTGTGGGCATATCTGGAGAGTCGGTGCTGTGAATCTCCTCTTCCCAGGAGGATAGTGAAGGATGCTTGCTCCTCACCTCAAGCTTGGGGAAAGGAGCTTCTGTGAGACCACGCAGAAAGCTCAAGACATGTCCTTTGGAGCTTCAGGGACACAGTGAACTGGGGCGACTCATGCCAGAGAAATCCTGATGGCAGGAGACAGGCTGGCCAGATGGCTTAGCAGTGCAGCTAGGAGAGCAGCCGCGTCGGGATCTGCCTGCATGCCCAGAGATCAGGGGGGCAAAGGAGGAGCGAACACTTCCAGAGGATGAGAGGTGGCTGCTGACATGAGAGAGCCAGCATGGGGTTGTCTTATAGCCTGATCAAGAAAGCCTCCAGGAGGAACAAAAAGACATCAGCCAAGGGGTGAAGAAGGGGTCAGTAGGCGATTTAGCTTAGATTTCATCCAGGGGCTATAGGGAAAAGGTAGCTCCATAAGTACATTTAAAGGACAAAGGGAGACAAAGAGAAACTGTTTTATAGTTAGTTCTATTTTATGAGTCAGGTTTGTAGGGCTGTGCATAAATTACCTTACTTTTTTCTTTAATGAAATGTACTTCATTCTTGTGGCAATTCAAAACATATTCATCTTTCTCGAACAAGATCGTATCTCCAATCTACACTCATCTACATTTTCTATGATCTCTGGTTGCATCTAGGTTAAAAAGATCTATTATCTTTATTATTTCTGAAATAGTTTATGCCCTCGAACTCTTATCTCAAATTTCACAGCAACCCTGGAAGGGAAGGGCTCCTGTTAGCCCTGTTCTACTTTTGAGGATCAGAAATTCAGAACAGGGCTCAAGGGTACACAGGAGTAAGTGGCAGAGTCAAAGTTTACTTGGAAAAGTCAGGCCTGGTTGGGGTGCCAATAGGGGAGGAGGGGCTTCCCCAGCCCTCCCCCAAATCTCTGTCCCCACCCCCATTATCAAGTATGGGCAGCTGTTGTTTAGATGCCCTCTGAGGAGGTTCTGGGGCGGGGGGGCTTCCTGACAAACGCCAGTGGCCCTGGCTGCCCAGGACCTTGACAAGAGTGCACGAGCCACTCTGTCCCCTGGAGACCCCCAAGAAGGAGCCAGAAGGGGGTCTCCTTGGTTAATAGTGGCTCTCAAGCTACTGGATCAAGTGTCATGACTAGAATTAGTGAACCCAGAGTCATGCTTGTGTGAGTTCAGGTTTTGGGGGGAGCAGGAGCCAAGGGTTCATCTGCAGAGAAGGGGGTGCCCAGAGCTAGAAGATGGGTGAGCAGCCCCAGGTCCAGCACCATGGAGGTGCTGCCTGTGACTGGACAGTTCCCAGGAGGCCTGGAGGGCTCTCACATTTGGCTCCAGCTCAGGATTTCCCTGGATCCCTGCAGGGACACAACTCCCCCTTGTAACCTTGGCTGTTGATGGTTCTATTCTGACATCAATACATCCCCAACTAAGAAACTCTAAGAAACTGGATTTCACGAAAAACGTACAATTCCCTGCATGCACTGACCCACACCAGATTCCTCCTTTCTTAATGCCACTTACTTATCACTACTATGTCTCCAAGAATGCTACATACTCCCAAGAAGACCACCAGCCCTGCCTTGGTCTCCTAGCCTCCTTCCTGCCATATTGTTTCTTTGGAATAGATGGAGAAAAATGGGAAGACTGGCCTGAAATCAAGCCCCTTGATTTCACGTGGCTGTTGCTTGCAGTAGGAACAGAATGAAGTCCCATGGGTTTTTCTCAGCCCAACCACATCTGCCCGGCAGGTCAGAGGAGATGTCTGCCAGGGGCTCAGATGCAGCTGACGTCAGACTGGTTCTGAAGGAGGGGTCTTGCATTTCACCCCTTACTGGGACTTCACGGGTGACTTAACGTGACTCTGGTAGAGGCCACACCGAGGGTCCAGTGGGTGTTACTTTGAATCAGAAGCTCCTCTTTCATTTTTTCCAGTGAGGCGGTTTCAGCAGGTGTTGAAGAGCCTGAGGCAGTAGAGGGTGAGATGCACTAAGCAGCATGTGTCTGGCATCTAATTTGATTTGACTTGTTTTCCTGGCCATGCAAACCTGCAGCCAGGAATAAAAAGCACAGGCTGCGGGGGTGACAGCCCCCTGCCTTGTGTCCTTAGCTCCCTCCAGCCCGAGGGCTCACTCTACAGCCACAGGGCCATGTGAAGGCAGCATGGCCAAGGACTCCTGCCAGGCATACACAGCATGGCAGATTGGTTTTGATTATGTTTGAAAAGCCCCAGAAAAATCTCTTCCCCAAACTTTCTACAATCAGGCAAGGAGGTGATTTATTAAGCATGGGTCAGACTGGGCCAGCTCTCCTGGTTGGCTAAAATTGGCCTAAAAAATAAATTGTGGTTGTCAGATCCATTAAATTAAATGATTCAAATACTACTGTAGCTGATTAAAGAACTTTATTCAATTTCCTCTTGACCACATGCTCTTCTGTGAGGGCAAGGGAGATACTGTTTCTGGAAGAATTGCAATGTTCGGAGACTGTTGATCTAATCGGATGATGTTTATTAAATATGGTTCCTTCTCCCTTGTTTGATGAAAGGTGAGACTAAAGAGGGAAGAGGAAATGACTTACTGTTTGTTTTACTATGAATGACCCTCCCTCTGCCAGGCCTCTAGGTAGGAGCCTCCACAGTGAACCAAGCTGGGTGGCTGAAGAATTTTTAAGGATCCTTAAAAGACCTCTAGGCAACAATAACAAAGGTCAACAAATGAAACTCAAGCATGAGTAAACAGATAAAAATAATTAATGAATCTGGGACTCTAGCAGACAGTCTAATAGTGGTGCCTGCATCACCCAGGGCACTGGTGGGAGAGACAGCCTTGTGCCGGCCCCCTTAGTGCCTTCCCTTCTTGGCCCCACTGATTGGACCAGGAGGGGACCATGACCCAAAGCAACCAATCCAGAGACATATGATGTGCCGTGGCACAAAATAGGTGAGTGAGCTTGGGAACATGAATGAAGAAGTCCAGCAATGAGGCAGTTAGCAGCTGGTACAGGCACGGAAAGGAGGAAAGGGAGAGGTCAGATGTTCAGATCAATAGTGTGTTCAGATACATGAAAGCAGAAACTAGCGGGAAACAGAAGCTAGGAGACAGGGAAAGGAAACTCAGAGTTAAGGAGATACAAAGGAACTGTTGGTCAGGAGAGAGAAGAGAGCAAAGCAAGCTCAGAGAGAGGCTGTGTGACCCTGGGAGAGACATGGAGAAGAAACCAGTGACCCCAGAGTGGCCCTTACTCTCACCTGCCCTCTGTGCCAAGTTCTGGCCCAGTTTGTGCTCATCTTGAAAACCCCGTCATAAGCTGGTCTAAGCAGGACTCAAAAGAGCCCAGGTGGACACAAGAATCAACAGAAGTATTCAGCGCTGAACAAAAGAGCAGTTCACCGTATGAAACATAAGCAATTTTTAGAGGTGATTCATCTAATCAAAGGGATGTGATGAGGCCACACCAGTGGGGAAGGGAATGGCCTTTCGGCCACAGCAAGGAAAGTGGCAGGCACTGGGAAAGAACTGGGTTCGCCTCCTCCGGGGCCACCTGGTCTCCCTTTGACCTTACTCTGGGCTTCTGTCTCTGGAGGAAAGTAGGCCATGCAGATAACAGTCATGGCCTGGCCCTTCTACCCCAGGGCAACAGACAGGGAGCTCACTGAAGGGAAGTTCACTTCTGAATTCTAGGTGCCGCCAAGATCTAGTGAAGCAGAGAGACCACAGACGCCTGGGCACCCAGGATCCCGCTGGGGCCCATCGGTATGTGCAGAGCGCACTCATCCCCGACTCCCTCAGGCCCCTGTGTGGGCTGACCTCTCAGAGTCTGGGATATGGGTTAGATGGTCCCTCCTGGTAATCAAACCTCTCTCATTGCATTTTACAGGGCTGACTTTTGCTGCCATCCCAGCTCAGAGGGCCAGAATCTGGGTTAGTTATCTCCACCTAAATATTAGTGGGGGCTTCCCTTCCACTTCTCCAGATCATCCCACCCTCTGCTGAGACTCATGGGGACAGTCGTCACATGGGACCGGCTGCAGGGAAGTAAGCAAATGCCCGGGGCAAAAAACAGGTGCTATCCTCACTTAATGGTTAGCAGGCAAGTCCTCCCTGAACACCTCATATGGCCCTGGGCACTGGCGATGGACCAGGGAGGCCAGGAAGGAGCCTACCACCTCCTGTCCACGTGGACAGCACCTTCAGCACCGGCCTCAGGGACTTTCCCTCTGCCTGGAATGCTCCTCTCACTGATAATCAGGAGGCTTCCCTTTCTTTAGGTCTCAGCTCAAGTGTCACCTTCTCAAAGAGGTCCACCTGACACCTGATTTAAATAGCCCTCCCTCTCCCCCTTTCCCTGCTATTTTTCCCCATGCACTAGTTCACCTGCCATAGAATATTGTCTCATGTTTACTGTCTGTCTCTCTCCCCACTGGAATGTAAGCTTAATGTTTTGTGTGTTTTAGTGTCTATTCCCCTGCACCCATAATAGGGCCTGGCTCACAACAGGTATCCAATAAATACTTGTAGGACAAATTAATTTACTGAATGAATTGTTTTAATTTATACTTTGGTTTTTAGCCAGAGCGTATATTTTCCACATGTTGAGAAACAGGCTGGTGCAGTGAGTAAGGCCCTAAGACTCTGGTGCCAGGCTGCGGGGTCAGATACTGGCCCTGCCACTTACTGTATAACCTTGAGCAAGTCACTTAGTCTCCTGTGCTTCAGTTTACTCATCTATGGAATGGGAATACTCCCTAGTAGCTCTGTTGAGAGATCTAAAGGAGCTGATGCATATAAGGGCTTGCAACAGATCCTGCCTATGTAAACATCAGCTTAATGTCTTATTGGGCGTTTGTGTTTCATCTCAAATGCCTCTGTTCCTGTCCTTTGCCCATTTTTATGGGGGTACTTTTCTAGTTGATGGGTAGGTTGTTCAAGCCAGCGCCTTCCTGGGCGTGTGCTGCGCATTCGGGGCTCTCACCGCCTCCAGGGGGCGCCCGGGGCCTGCGGGCGCAGGGGCAGAGAACTCCAGGTGGAGCTAAGACCTGGGTACACGTGGGTTCGTCCCCCTCGTGCCAGATCCTCTTCCCGCTCCCCCACCCAAGGATAGTGAGCTGAAGCGGGCACCGGCGCGGGCGGCTCTACGCGTTGTCTGGGGAGCGCAGCCTCCCGGATCGGTCCCGCTTCGACCTACCTTTGTGTGTGAAACCTCGAGCTTCCAAACCGACGTTGGAGGGTTTCACCGCCTACCGCGCCCACAGCGCCCCTGTGGAAGCAAGCGGGGATGCCGGCCCGAGGGTCTCAGAGGACGCCCCCTGCGGGCTGCCTGCATCTCAAGCAAAAGGAAGCCCTGGTTATTTTACTCTGAAGAATTTGTACATTAACACGTCTTCATGGGTGTCTCGGTGTGACCCGAGGAACTAGGGACAGAAGCAGTGGTGGGGTGGGGCGGGCTGGGGGGAGTGGGAGGGAATCCGGGGCCAGGTTTCCAGCCACGCTGTCTAGTAGTGTCACCAGGCAGCAGCTCCCTGCCCAGGCAGGGGCCTTAGATGGCAGCACCTGGGAGTGAGAGATGGCGATGATGAGCTTCAGGGTCCAGAGAGGGAGGTAGTGGGATGGCCACAGTGTCCCAGCTGGAAATGAGGGGACACAAAATCCTCGGGGCTGCTGACCAGAGACCTCCCGGGGGGCAGGGGCCAGAAGATGAGAGAAACACAGATTGCTGGGTGTGGCCAAGACTGTACAGGGTCCAGTCTGGACATGGCAGCCTGGATATGGCAGAAAGTGAGGGGCATCAAGGAAGCTTGTGACCTGGACGGTGGGATGGGTCGTTCACACCTCATTAAAGCTACCCAAGATGAAGGCAGGTCTTTGAAGTGGGAAAGGGTGAATCAGGGCCCAGAGCAAGGGCTGGAAAATAGGGGGGCAGCATGAAAGAGCGTCAAAGGCTGGGGGCTTTGTTCAAGGCCACAGGATCCATGGTATCCAGGGGTATAGGGGGGCGGCTGGAGAATGAGCGGCAACCCCCAGCGGCTGTGGGGAAGCTGTGGTGGGGGGGGGGGGGCAGGTTAACAAAGCAGATGGAAGAAGAGGCGAGCATGTTTCTATGGGGATGGTGCCTGTGGTGGGAGGATTGCAGAGGGGAGCAGGTGAGGAGATATGAGACTTCACTGGATGGGAGGGTAAGATGGGGCAGCCAAGGGTGTGAGGGTGGGAGGCTGGGCAAGCCCCAAAGCATCACAGGGCCTCTGGATAGAGCCAGGACAGCAGGGGCCTCGCTCATGCTCCAGACCTCAGCGGCTGCTTCGTAGGACCCATCTCCTGTTAAGAAACCCCTGTACCACAACAGGTTCTTAGAGGGAGGGAGCCCTGGGCTCTCAGCGCACACCCAGGAGCCTCACACGTGAGAAAGCTCCGGAAGCATTTAGTGCTTTAAAAGGCCCACTGCTCGGCATGTTGGCCCCATTAGAGGGAACATTTTATCACAATGCAGGCACAAGTAGGTTGCCTGATGGTAATTGCTTTTCTAACCCATAGAGAAAATGCATCACAAACCCACCACAATTAAGTAAAGTGGTCACATTCCTCTTTTTTTGATTTAGAGCTATTTAGAAATATTAGCAGCTGACTTTGCTTCCAGGTTTTTTCCCCTCAGCTGAACCTTTTTTTTCTTTTGAATCCCATTAAATAATCTAAGTGCTCTAGGAGGGAAGAATGAAAAGATGTTTGCGTTTCCAGCTCTGCAGCCAACCATTGCTCAAATAATACCTTCAATGCGTAACCTGGGAGTTTAATATCCCCAAATATTTATAATTATGCAGAAATAGCCCTAAAAAATGTTTGGCTTACTCACAGCTGGATAATTATCGGCATCCAATGTTCACAAACTCAGAGCTGCTTCTCAAAGTTCGGTGGTGTCCCTCTGCCACCCAAGGCATTCTGGGTATGTGGAATCAGTGGGCAGATCCCTAAAGGGGCAAGGAGATGGCCTGTAGAGCTCCGGCTTTCCCTAGCACCTTGCAGCCCCCTCCCCTGCTAGGCTTGACTTCACTTTTCCTCTCCCAGAGCAATGAAATGTCCAGACGTGGAACACAAATGGTGCCCAGCCCCACTGGTCATGAGGAAGAGCCAGTGTTTTGTACAAACACACACAAAAGGAGGACTCAGTCACTCCCAAGAAATCCTTTAGTCAACTCATGGATGAAGTCCCACACCCAGGAGTGTCTCATGGAGTCTCAGATGCTGCCCGAAAAAGGGTGCCGTGATCAGATAAGCATGGGAAGCTCTGCACACTCTATGGCCCTTTGCAGAGGCACAATGCACACCCTCTATTAATACATGTCCCCTTTCCTATCGTCTCCCCTGCTGCTCTCTCTGCTCCAAGCACATTTCCAGAAGAATATCAAGAAAACTATTTTCCCTGCATAATTACCCACCTCCTCCCCACCCACCTACACACATCTTTCCTGCTTTGAAGTGGCAGCTGCTCTGATTTCTTTAAGTGGACTGCACTCTGCATTTACCAGTCAGGTGGAGTTAAACTGAGGGAGCGCCAGACAGGCTCGGGGGGGAGGGACCTCGGCACCAGCCTTCCCCTCACCAGACCTGCTGCCCCTTGGCTTCTCTGTCTGCAATGAGGGCCATTTCCCACCTCCCCTGGGCTGGGGGTGCAAGGCTGTCACTCCCTGAGTGGGTCACCAACCAGCTGCCTGGTCTCCTTCCCTTGAACAAGGAACCCTCAGTCGTGTCCTTGCAACCTGATTGGAACTTTCTCTTTAGTGAGATCAGCTAGCATGCTCTCAGCTGGAGGTTACAGAAAACCCAACCCAAACTACAATAGAGTGCGTTGGCTCATGTAACCTCAGAGTCCAGAGGTGGCCGAGGTTCAAGCCGAGCAGGGCACTGGCTCCACAACTCTGGAATTCTCTCAGGCCTGTCTGCCTCTGGCTCTGGACCTCATCCCCAGCCTGGCCACACTCAAGGACACAAATGGGTCAAAGCTGCTCCAAACCCATGTCCCCCATGTCCGTGCTCTGACCATCCGGAAGGTCAGTAGGTCTTTCTCCAGATGATCAAGAAAACATGTCGCAGGGGCCCTTCAAAAGTTCCCCTGGTCTGGTTGACCCAGCTTGGGTCTGAGGTCCATCTGTTAGCCAATCACTGTGGCCAGGTGGATGGGTGTGTTGACTGGCTTCACTCAATCAAGGCCCACACCTGCAGCTGGGAGAGGCTGGGAAGTCCACAGGCTGCTGGGGGAAGGATGGGCATCCAAATAAAATGTGGAATAGGGCACCAAGGGAAGGGAGAATGGATGTCAGAGGCCCACAACGGCAAACATCCATTTCTCTGGGTAACTTGTAATCGAGTCCCCTCACCTTATCTCTCTGAGAAGCAAATATGAACCTCTTTCTCTGTGCACCTCAATAAAGAGCTTTCCAAGTAGGGACCTTGCCTGTCTTGTGTCCCCGGTGTCTAGAACACTGGCTGGCCAACCAGGTGCTCCACCAGTATTAGTGGGAGGAAGGGATCAAAGGGAGGGAGAAGCAAGGAAGCCAACTCCCCACTTGCTTGGTGCATTGGCTCTGGGGCTCTGGGTGAGTGGATGGACTGAGTCAGCCTTGGGATCAATGGAACTGGCTGGCTGGGGGTCCAGAGCCCAGAGTGACACACGCCCTTCTCCACAGGCCTCGCTTCCGAGATGGCCAGGAGGTGGGAGAGCTTTCACCGACCGAACTGTGTGTGCCTGGCATGTAAATATTCCACTACCCAGGTTGCAGGGATAATTCAGTGAAATTCTGGAAGCATTTGTGGAACATCTACTTAGGCCAGGTCCAGGAATGGGCAGTGCAGAGCCCAGAGCACGTGGACAAGGCACAGCTAGTCTATGCCCTGTGGGTGTACAGCCTGATGGATACAGGTCACGACGAAGCCAGCACAAAATCAGTGGGAACTCCATCACCAGAGGTGGGAGGGGCCCCCTCACTGCGTCCTCTGTATCACCTCAGGCCTCTCGCTCAACAGCCAGGATGAGCCGCTAGGTGCCCTCATATAGTTGCTGGGTGTGCTGGACACTTTCCTTTTATAAACACATGATTTGTGACAAATCAACCCAAACCTGCATGTTTTCACCTTAGATGCTAAGGCTTAAAGGAAAGAGCACCTCCCTAATTTTCCTTATGAGGAAGTTGGTACCTTGGACAGAATGTTCAGCTTCCTTGAGAACTCTTATTAGAAAGATGAATAAATTTATTTCTTCAGTAAAATAATCTGTTGCTCCAAGTTTTTGAAAACTGCCTTAATCTCTATGCCTAATTCCAGAGTGGATGTGTGTTCAATGTCAAGGGTCAGTATAGACCCCAGGTCAAGTGTTGGGGCAGCAAGAAGGGATCCTGTGGCCTCGCAAAGCCAGCTCCCATTTGCCAAGAAACAAAAAGAGGAATAAAATAAGAGCCACGTGGAACCCTGTAAAATATGAGATGCAGTAGGGACTTCAATAACCTTCTCATGTAGTATGGAGCATGTCCAACATTTTTGTTGAAACTACCTGGCAGCCCTCCCCTGGGCTAACTCATCCAGTGAGACCCCCTAGAGCCCTTGGGTCTGGGAGTAGCTGCGTCACCTGAAAAGGGGCACTCTTGGGGTTGGGATCCATGGTGTTCGGTGGGAGTCCCCGTTAGTCACCTCTGGAGGGCACTGCTTCTCCCTCCCAAGCTATTCTGATTCAATCATCAGACTGAAATGTATTCATTCACCTTGCAAATGTCTGCTGGGCACATACCATGTTTCAAGTTCTGTTCTATGTGCTGGGTCTGAAATGCTGGGCTGCCTAATTCTCAGGACAGTCACACTGAAAAGGGTCTCCGTGTTCTCCCACCTTTTCTCAGCCCTAATGAGGAGGTGCGGCTGGGAAGAAGTGCCAAGGAAATTTCCAAGGAGGCTTCTCCCTGGGCAGACTGTGTTGCTAGAACACACGTGGGCTTTTCTCACTGACGTGTCAAGCAGGCAAGTGCATACCTGATGCCATCCACGTTCAAGGCTGCCTTACCAGACACTGGGAGAGCATCCCTGAATAAATCTCATAGGCTTTAGTGGGAAGAATCCCCAGTGACTCTCAAGTTCATCTCCCTTGTTTGATGGGTGAACAAACTGAGGCCCAGGGAGGCTGGAGGTTTGCGGAGGAAGCCATTAAAGCAGGATGGGGACAGAGTGGTAAACTGAAAACCGAGTCCTGGACTCCTGATCCCCAGGGCAACATTCCTATCAGATGGATTAATTAGGGAAAAGCCCAATAGTATCTGCTGAGAGTGATGGCACTTGGGTGAACTGCCTGCACAGGGATAACTTCTTTCTGGGCAATATGTCATTTACAAGGGTGACCAACTCTCCTGGTTTGTCCACTACTGAGGGATTTCCCTGAAAGTGGGACTTTCGGTGTAAAAATGGAAAAGGCCCAAATGGGACAATTTAGTCACCCTACATTTAACCCTCTCAAAACCTTATGAAGGGGCTTCCCTGGTGGCACAGTGGTTAAGAACCTGCCTGCCAATGCAGGGGACACAGGTTTGAGCCCTGGTCCGGGAAGATCCCACATGCTGTAGAGCAACTAAGCCCGTGTGCCACAACTACTGAGCCTGTGCTCTCGAGCCCGTGAGCCACAACTACTGAGCCCACGTGCCACAACTACTGAAGCCCGCGCGCCTAGAGCCTGTGCTCTGCAACAAGAGAAGCCACTGCAATGAGAAACCCATGTACCGCACGAAGAGTAGCCTCCGCTCGATGCAACTAGAGAAAGCCCGCGTGCAGCAACAAAGATCCAACGCAGCCAAAAATAAATAAATACATTTATAAAAAACCAAAACAAAACAAAAAACCTTATGAAGGAGCCACTATTGCTGCTTCCATTTTAAGGATAAGAAAACCAAGGGTTAGAGATGTTTCACGACTTGTTGAAGGTCTCACAGCCAATGAATGAAAGAAGCAGCATTGGGACCCAGGAAATTCAACTTCAGAGCCCGCCAGCTTAATCACCAAGTTAAAACAGGGACCTTTCCTAAAAGATGAGGAATCTTGCAAAATTTGGTTTATGAACATATGTTTTTGGGAAACTTTTTTCTGGAAAAAGAGTCTAAGTGCGGCACTCATCAGATTTTTAAAGGGGCTTAGGATCCCATAGAGGCTGAAGAGAAGGTCTGGGGGTGGCATAACAAAGGCTCACACGTCGAGCTAACTTCCCTTCTGCTCTGGAGATCCAAAGGGGCTCACCTGTAAGATCCGGCTTCATGTGCAACCACAGGGAAACATAGACAGTGGGGGCTGTGCAATTCTGGACCGGTCCGGAGGAGTTGTGAAATCGCCTTCCCGGGAAGTGTTTGCAAAGGGGAGAGTCCCCCGTTCAGCTGCCATGACTCAAGCTTGACCTCCACATGGCTCTGGGGGGCTCTGGGGATGTAAGCCCTTGAGGGTCCAATTTGGGGAGGCAGGAAGCAGCTCCAAACTTTACCAGCTCAGCAAGGCCGCTTGCTTCTCCATGTCCTCCCTGCTTTGGTCAGCTCAGCAACTAGCAGGGGGCTTTGGGATTCCACTGGGAAGGGCTTGTCTAGAATACACCATATAAGCTAATATTGATGGGGCAGGTGTTTACAATTTGAAGTACTGTGCTAAATGCTTTATGTGAAAGAAAGAAATTCATTTCTCATCACAGCCTTATGAGGTAGATACTATTATCATCCTCATTTTATAGGATAAACTGAGGCTCAAAGCTGCTAATGGACTTGCTGAGGTCACCCAGGTGGTAAGAACTGGCCCTGGGCTTTGAACCCAGGCAGTCTGATGCCAATCACCCCTCTACCAAACACTTGGCTCTTTGCTTCTCCTGCCATTACAGTCTGTGGCCTGGTCGACTACTCCTGCTCCCCCACTGTTGGGTGCCTAGGGGCACTCTGAATGTCCCTCCCCACAACCTGGTGGAGCCCCTTGGGAGATACTACGGACATCAGCACGGTGACAGAGGTCAGCATACCTACATCAAGGATGGAAAGTGAGAGGAGAGAGAGAGAGAACGAGGCTTCCTCACCCCCACCTGTGTGCCACTCCCGAGGATGAACCTAGAGAGGACAGGACGAAGGGGCCCACAGCTACTCAGCCCTGCGTGGAAGCAGCGGGGCCTCACCTGCAGGAGGAGAAGGAAAGCTCTGGCTCTGGAGAGGAATGGCTCTCAGCCCACCTAGGCGACCCCTGGTCCTTCCTCCCCACTGTGGCTGGGGAGTCGCTTTCCCACACGGCATCCAAATAAACATCCCATAAGCTATGGCTCTTCCTCAGTCCCAAATGATCCCCCGAGCTCCAGACCTGCACATCCAGGGCTTCCACGCAGAGTTCTGTAGTTTGTTTGCTGCACAAGGGTGTGTGGCCAAGGGGACTCATGGGGCTGAGGTCCAGCTGTGCTCAGCTCACCCAACCATGTGCCCTGGTAGGAGGCTACATTTGCCTGAAGGAAAGGATGCCCTTCTCTCATTTGCACAAAGGCACCATATGGGCTGGTGGAGGCCTTACATTTATCTATCTGCCTCCTGACAGTTCCACTTAGTACCTGACAGGCATCTCAAACACTGCAGGACCAAGACTGATCCCTTGATTTCTGCACCCTTCAACCTGCTCCATCCTAGACTTCCCCTTTTCAATGATTGGCACCTCCATTCACCCAGTTACTCACACAAAACACTGGACTCTTCTCCTTTCATTGCCTCTCACATCCAAAGCAGCAGCAAGTCCTTCAGCTCCACCTTCAAGCTGGCCAGCTCCTCTGTCCTCCATAGCTCCCATCCAGGAAAAAGACCATCGTCTTTTGCCTGGACTGGTGCAGTAGACACCTATCATTTCACTGCCCTGCTTCAAACCCCCTGGGGGATTCCCCACATTCTTAGCAAGCTAACATCCAAACTTCTCACAGTGGCTTACAGATGCCTACAGAGTGTGGGCTCCACACTCACCCCCAAATCCCCAACAGAAGGGAGCTGGCCTGGGGTCTTCATAAAGGGATCCTGCCCAAGAGAGCTTCCTTCCAGGTGAGGGACAGTGACAGAAAGAGGCTGGTGTAGGCCACGAGCAGCCACTTGAGGAGGTGAACCCCATGCCAGAGAACTGTATTTGGAGGTTCCCAGTGGGGAGGGCATGAAGAGGAGCTCTGAGGAACCGATAACAGTGCCCAGCTGATAAAGATCCAGAAGTTATACATCAGTCACGAAGAAGGCCAGGATGTCAGGTCCCAGATCCAGAGTCAAGAAGGTCCTTCTTAGGTCTCTTGCTTCTCTCTCCATCTCGCTCCCCAGCCCTAGTCCCTCCCCAAAGAGATGCACAACGCAGCAGCTAGGAAATGGAGGGTGAGCTGGAGCAAGAAAGAAAAGACAGGCATACCACAACCTCCTGTCCCCATTGCAGGCTTCTGTGGTGAGGTAGGAAGGGGTTTAAATAGGATAGATATTTGATTATGTGAGGGTGGCTGGAAAAGATATGGAGTGTGCTTGAGAGCTTTTCCAACAGATGCAGGTGAGACTAGAGAGAAGAGGGGTTTACAGAGGCGAAATCCAGCTCATTTTATAAACTACATACAGGACAGTTGGAGATAGAAAGTACAAGCCATGTCCAAGGAACAATTCATTCCATGCAGCTCTTATATGGAATATGCTGGGGACAGTTGTGGGAATGGTGATGAGTAGCAGGCAGGGACAGATCACACTGATCTAACAGGTCAGGTCAAGTAATCTGAAACTTACCCTGAGGACAGTAGGGAGCCATAGATGGTTGTAGGCAGGCAGTGCCATGCTCTGATTCATATGTTCTGAAGGTTATTCTGAGTGTGGAGATGGTCTGGAGGGGTCAAAACAGATGTCTATAGCCTGAACAAGGTCAAAGGAGGTGGAACTGGCAAGGAGCAGGTGGACTGGTGAGAAATTAAGGAAATGAAACTGGCAGCACATGCTATCTTGGTCCTAGGGTCCCTTGCTACACCAATGAGTCACTGAGGCCTCATGGGAGGAAATGAGCATCTACTGCATGCAGGCCCCAGACTGGGTCTTCCCATCTGTTCTCCCACCCAGTCCTCAAATGCCCCTTGAGGTGGGGATCATCATCCTCACGTGGCCAGTGAGGGGACTGGCTCAGAGAAGCCCAGTGACTTGTTGGAGGCCATACATCTGGGTAGTGAAGCAGCCGGGACTGGCCTCACTGCCACTGCCTTGAGGTGGGGATCCTTCCTTTCCTGCCACTCACAGGGGGAGGGCAGTCTCAGGTGACCAACTGTCCCACTGTCTATTCACAGAAGGACAGAGCAGGGCCAGGGCAGGTCTGAGCCACAGGGGACTGCAAAGTGCCAGGCAGGGTTCTAAATGTTTCCCACTTAACTCATTTAACTTTCTCAGTGGTCCTTGGTGTAAGTTACTGTTATTATCTACATTTTACAGATGAGTAAACAGAGGAACAGAGAGATTCTGTAACTTGCCTAAGATCACACAACACCTGGTAACTGGCCAGGCTGGGGCTTGAACGCGGGTGGTCTGACTCAAGTACACAACAGCGTCCCCACAGCCACCCATCCCTCCAAAGCCCCTCCGGAGTCCTGCGCTGCCTGTATGCTCTCCCCAGCTTTCCTACTTCACAAGATGCTCCTACTCCCCTAGCAACTGCCTCGACTTGCTCAAGTGCCTCAGGCAGGGGCCTATGGATGGACCTTCCCTGTCTACTTGGCCTGAGGGGAGTCAAGCCAGACCTCTGGGGTGGAGAATGAGCACCCCTGCAGGCATGACCCACAGGAGGTCAGATGAGGGCTGAGACCTGGGCCCACTGGCGCCCCTCCCACCACAGCCTCGCCATGTGCACAGACCACAGACCACAGAGACACCGAGCCCTTTGTTCCACCCAGCTTAAAATAAGTCAAGCCTTGCTCCACAGTGAGAAATGCCAGGCCAGGCCACCCTCCTAAAATGGACTCCTGCATAGAGAGCTCTGTGGCTGCAACTCAGTGACCCACTATGATCACCTTAACTCCTGCCTCTCCATGGGGGACTGCTGGACAGTTCCCATTCTAGATAGGATCGCTCTTCTCATCTTGGCCTGGTCACTCTGGGCTCCTCTCCCTCCAGTGGGAGTAGTAACTACAAAAAAGGGGGGAGAAAAAAAAAAGAAACCAGGGGCTTCCCAGGTGGCGCAGTGGTTGAGAGTCCGCCTGCCGATGCAGGGGACACGGGTTCGTGCCCCGGTCCGGGAAGATCCCACATGCCGCGGAGCGGCTGGGCCCGTGAGCCATGGCCGCTGAGGCTGCGCGTCCGGAGCCTGTGCTCCGCAATGGGAGAGGCCACAACAGTGAGAGGCCCGCGTACCACAAAAAAAAAAAGGGGGTGGGGTGGGGAGGGGCAGTGGTTCCCTGGGCTCCAAAAGGCACAGGGACAAGGGTCTTGGGCCCTAGGGCAGGCCAGAACTGGGCCTCAGCCTCTCCTGCTTTTGCTACTAAGCTGTCCATTGGCATCTCTAAGGAGACTGTGCATCCCAGCCCACCAGGAGGCTAAGCCAGCTTGTTACCCCATTTTAAAGGTAAGGCCTAGAGAGGTAGGACCTACCCAAGGATGGCCAGGGAGCCAATAGGAAAGCAAGAGTTCAAGCTCCAGCCAGTTCCTATAGGTGCGGGCGCCCTGCCCCATGAACACCCCATAACCATGCCGGAGAGAGGCCATGTCTTGTTCTGACGCCCTAGGACACCCCAGCCATGCCACCAAGGCAGTGAACACAAAGCCTGCCATTCTCCCTGGCAGTTTTTCCTAACCACAACACCACGATTTTCCCTGTCATTTATTTTTCCACTCATACACATGAAGAGAACATAAAGAAAATATAATAAAAGAGCTCCTCAATTAGGGATGGTCCACAATGGCAAAGAAGTTTAACTATAAATAGAAGACATCTGACCTCGCCAAAATGCCTCTGGGATGGTCTGATTAGGCAGAGGCTTGCACCCTCTAATTAAGCAGCCCCTCCATCCTACCTCGGGCCGTGGGAGGCAGCTGGGTGGGGGGCACCTATGGGGCATGTTGCACAGACACACTTTTGGGGCGGGGGTTTTGGCAACCATCTATTGTGCTCATTTCCTCTGCTAGGGCAGGAGGCTGAGGGTAGATCTGGGGGCAGATTGTGGACAGGGGTCACTTTAGCTTGGACAAGATGCCTGGCCACTCTCTCAGGACACATTCTTAGACATGGATGATGGATGTTCAAGGGGATTCAGAAGCAGCTGGTTTAGCACCCTTGACAGCTGATCTTCCTTGGGTATTTACCAGGCCCAGCACTCCCCGCACATGATCTCATTTAATCCTCACAAGAACTCTGTGCCATAGTATTATAATTGCCTTATTTTACAGATGAGGCACAGAGAGGTTAAGCAACTTGCCCAGGGTCACACAGCAGGTAAGAGGTAGAGACAGCGTTTGAACCCAGGAAGCTGTCTCCAGTGCCTGGGGGTCTAACCACAACATGACACTGCTTCCCCGAGAGGGCTGGGGAAAAGACCTATGTCAGTTTGGAGAGGGGTCTCTGATAGGAGGCCATCTGGCTTTGGCCTCAGACCCATCTGGTTTGACAGGACCTGGATAAGAAAAGAGATGAGTAATATACTAGCTATGGTAGAGGATGACAGGGAGTCAGGAGAGAGAGAGGAAGGGAGGGACGGCTGACATGAGGGAGGATGTTCATAACCCTCAGAGTTACCTGGCAGGAGTTACAAGTTGCATCCATTAGAATGCAACATACCTAGAGGAGCTGGGAAACAGATCCTCAGAAACAGGATCCCACATGGAGGGAAGGCTGTGCCATGTCCTAACAGCAGTACATGCAGCAGGTACCCATCAAAGGGGGTAGTTAGAGAGGTTCACATACTAGAAGCTGGCCCAGGGTCACAGGGGCCCAGGGTCAGCAGGTACTGGGTGCTACGGGACCTCTGGGTTGAAGACATCAGGGCCACGGATACCCTAGGCTGCATATCCTCAAGTTCATGGGCCTCTAGAGTACCTAAGTTTAAAGGTCCCCAGGCCTTTGAAGACACCCAGGGCCACAGATCCTGGCTCCTGGCCGATGCCTTCCTCTACCTCCCACCTCCCTGGCCAGAGAATCATCCCAGTGGTTACAAATGGGTTTGTGGTCACAGTGTCTGAGGGCAGCGAGGCTCTGCCAGGTGGGGATGGTCCAGCTCAGCAGCAAGATGCTTAGCATAAACAGGGGCCCCAAGGGACTTCCCTGGTGGTCTAGTGGTTTAAGACTCAATGTTCCCAATGCAGGGGGCGGGATTCGATCCCCGGTCAGGGAACTAGATCCCGCATGCTGCAACTAAAGATCCCGCATGCCGCAATGAAGATCTCGCATGCGCCAGAGAAAATCCCACGTGCCGTAACTAAGACCTGGCACAGCCAAATAAATAAATAAAAATATTAAAAAAGAAAAAACGGGCCACAGAGGCTAGTGTGAGGTACTCTTGGGTGGGTGGCCCAAAGGATCAGATAGTCTGAGGATCCATCCCTGGGAGGACAGCATCAGAACAAAGGAGGAGAGAGGCTGTGCCATGTGGCCTTGGGAGAACCCAGGGCCCACTGGGGGAGGGTGTTTGAGGGGATCAGGAAGGAGTCACTGTCAGGAAAGACCTGAGCTAAGGCAACATGGAATGGTTCGACGCCCACAGGCTGCGCTGGGCTGAGGGCAGAGCCAGTCCTCTGCTCAGGGCCCCACAGCCCTGGCTACACTCCATCCTAGCAGGCACACTGAACACAGAAAGGACAGCCACCTAGGAAGGTAGCCAGTATCCTCACCAGAGTCCTGAGATTTGTAGAAAAGGAAATGCTCAACCTTCGTTAGGCCTGGAGGGACAATCGCCAAGACTGCTGTGGCAGGTCTGCTTGGTTACCCTCTGAAGACCCCTGTCAGGAGCCTGGCCACAGTGCTCAGCGTGGCCATCCTGGAGCCCTGGACCAGTCCAGACCACTCGGACCCTAGGCGTGGCATGGAAAGCAAGACAAGGGGCCATGAAAGACAGCTTCAGCCTGGCCTCGACACCCTGGGACCAGCCTCTCCAGGGAGCTAAGTCAGTGATAAGAAGGCTGGCTTCTTTCTCCTGAGTAATGTGCTGGCACTAATAAAGCCACTGCTGTGCAGATTTACAGAACCTCTGATTTCACAGACACTGAGGGCCTTGCAAGTATTAATTAAGGCTCAAAACCCCTGGAGCCTGGGACAGATTCTCATTAACCTCATTCAGCAGAGGCTACAACTGCTTCCATTCTACAGCCCCATGGATGTGGCAATAGCTCCAGCCCTGGAAGCTGGGCTGGCAGGGCTCCCTCCCCATGTCACAGGGTGTCAGGGCAGAGGAGGCTCTGGGCTCCTGATGACTTTGTGATACTCATGTCAGAGCCAGGTTTAGATGAGACAGACTCCAGCTTCTACTAGAGTAGCCGATACAGAAAGGATTTCCCTCCTTTTGGCTTTTTAAAAAACAACATTCCCTGGCAGTCCAGTGGTTAGGACTTTGCACTTTCACTGCCGGGGCCCCAGTTCAACGGCTGGTTGGGGAACTAAGATCTCACAAGCCAAGCGTTGCACCCAAAAACAACAAAAAAACACACAACAGCTTTGAGATATGTCACATACCATATACTTCACCCACTGAAAGAGTTCAATTCAATGTTCTCTAGTATATTCGCAGAGTTGTGCATCCATGACCACAATCAATTTTAGAACATTTTCATGACCACATTTTACTACCACAAAAGGAAACCCGCACCCCTTGTCCATGGCCCCTATTTTCCCAGCATCCTCCCCAGCCCTAGACAACCACTAATCTACTTTGTGTCTCTATAGATTTGCCTATTCTGGCTTGTTTTTATTTTTATTGTGGTAAAATATGCATAACATAAAATTTATCATTTTAACCATTTTTAAGCATCCAGTTCAGTGGCATTAAGTACATTCACATTGTAGTGCAACCATCACCACTATCCATCTCCGGAACTTTTTCATCTTTCCAAACTGAAACTCTACACCCATTAGACAATAACTCCCCATCCTCCTTCCTCCCAGCCCCACTGTAACCACTATTCTACTTTCTGTCTCTATGAATTTCTACTCTAGGTACCTCATATAAGTGGAACCATATACAATAATTGTCTTTTTGTGTCTTGCTTATTTCACTTAGTGTGATGTTTTCAAGTTTCATTCTGGCTTGTTTATTTATGAAATATTTAAGCTAAAAGTAGAGAAAACAATATGCAACACAGCCCCTTTATTTAACTCATATATCTCTGATTTGTTAAATGTGTTTGTTAGCTAGCCTCTTGCCATATTTGCTTTCTTTGTCTCTTTTTTTTTTTATTCCCTTAATTTTTCTTTTCGCCTCTTTTTGCTATTGTCTTCCCCAGAGCTAATCCAGTTGTGAAGTTAGTATGTATCTTTCTTGTTCATGTTCTTATATTTTTATGACATAAGTTTATAACCATAACAATGCATGGTACTATTTTGAGTACTATTTTGTAAATGGTGTCAGATACTGTCCATCTTGTCATCTTATCCTCCACTCCACATTGTATCTTTGAGATGGAGCTGTGGTCTGGGCTGCTCTGGTTTGCTCACTTCTCCTGCTGTACAATGTTCCTGTGCATTGCGTACTCCACACTGGCTTTATTCAAGGAGTTCCTACATTTGGATTCTCACAAGAGAAGCCAGGGACGCCCCCATCTGAGCTGGGCAGACACAGACATGTTCCCAAGCAGAGGACGAGCCACCCAGCAAGAAAGCTGAACAAAGAAGTGGGTCCACAGCCTCCACAATCCAAACCAGCGCAGGCTCTGTGCTCAGAGCCATAAGGGGCATGGCCTGCCCTCCTGTGCAGGGTCAGCACCACAGAGAGGGAACAAGGGTATCATTCTTTGTTCTGTCACCTTAGTCTCTCTTTCTGGGTTGCAGCCTTCCTTGAGAGGCTGACAAAGCTAGGATTTTCTCTCCCCATGAAAATGCACCCACAGAGAACCTTCAACCTCACCTGCAGGCCCCCAGGGTTGGGTTCCAGTCACATCTTCCTACTGGCTTCTCTACACAACTCGGGGAGCCACCTGGCTTGAAGGTATTAGGGAGGATTGACTGGACATTGTGCTGCACCTGGTGGAGGCAATCAATAAATGCTTTCTGAGTGAGCGATCAAGTGAGTGGATGGATGAGAAAACATGCATAGCCCCTGGCACAGTACCTAATAGGTGCTCAGAAACAGTGGCTGTGATTAATGTGTGTGCGTGTGTGTGTGTATGTGTGTTTTAAGTCAGGTTTAATGAAGTATCATTTACATACAGTAAAATCCACCTTTTGTAGTATACAGTTCTATGAGTCCTGATAAATGCATAGTCATGTGATCACCACCACAACCAATGTGTAAAATATTTCTATCACCCTAAAAGGTTCCCTTGTGCCACTCTGTAGTCAACAGCCCTGTCCCACCCCACCCCTACCCCAGGCCCTGGCAACCACTAATCTGTTTTCTGTCCCTATAATTTCGTTTTTTCCAAAATGTAAATGGAATCAACAGTATGGAGCCTTTGAGAGTCTGGCTTCTTTCACTTAGCATAACACATTTGAGATTGATCTCTACTGTCACTCATATCAGTAGCTGATTTCTTTTTATTGCTGAGTAGCATCCCCCTGTATGGATGGATCACAGTTTGTTTATCCATTTGCCAGATGAAGGACATTTGGATTATCTGCCATTTGGGGCAATTATGAATAAGCCCACTATAAATGGCTGCATAAAGGTTTTTGGGTGAACCTAATTTAATTTCCCTTGGCTAAATATCTAGGAATTGGGATTTCTGGGTCATATGGTAAGTAGATGCTTAACTTTATAAAAAGATGCCAAAGTGTTTTCCAAACTGGCTGTGCCATTTTTCTTCCCTCCAGCTATGCCTGAGAGTTCCAATTGCTTCACATCCTGACCAGCACTTGATATTGTCAGTTTTTTTCTTTTGACCATTCTAATAGGTGTGTGGTGGTATCTTCTTGTGACTTTAATCTGCTTTTCCCTCATGACTAATGATGTTGAACTGACATGTTTTATTGCCAGTCAATCCTGTGGCATGTGGTGTGTGGGGCTGACCAGGCCTCTAGGTGCAGACACTGCTCCCCTGGAGTTCAGGGAGCACCCAGGCCACCATGAGGCCTGTGTGGGTACAGGAGACAGGGCTGGGGCTATGCCAAGAACCCCATTTTGCTCAAAATGAGTAGACACCTGCTGCTGCACCACGTGATGGGCTCCTCACCTGTGATGGGCTGGCTAGGGGTGTGGTAACTTGGGTCAGGCTGTGACAGGTGGTGCTGAGAATACCTCCAGCTACCCACAGTGGCCCCACTCGGGGCACAGATGCACTTGTGGTACCAGGAGTGAGAGTAAAGGATGGGGCAGAGCTGCCCATGGCAAAGGCTCATTCAAAGGTCCCACAGTTGCCTCCCGCGAGCTCCACTCCAAACCTGTCAGGAAAGAGGTGCTGCCTCATTTCATGTGTAGAGCTCCACAAATGGGGGTATCTGCTTCTGCACCCAAAATGGGCTCTCCAGTGGCTCCCAATCAGATCCTGTCACCCTGCTCCAGCACCCAGCTTCTGCTGCCTAGAGGCCCAAGGGAGGCTGCAGGTAGTAGGGCCTTAGCCTTTGCCTGACCGTCCAGAGACACCCTGACCCAGGTCTCCAGCCCCTCCCCCATTTTCCTGTCTCTTCCATTGACCACAGCCCCAAATGGTACCCCTAGTGAAGCACCTGCCTGGCCCCACCAGTCCAGCTCTCTGACCAGGGCTCCCATTGTTCATCTATCCTACCCATGTTGGCACAGATTCCAGAGAGATGATCACCCCCTCAGGCTTCCTTTCCTGGGAGTCCTGGCGGCCTCCAGCCTCCACTGCAGGCCCTGCCCAACTGTCCATCTACTGGCCTGGGTCTTGCTCGTCTCCTACCTTCTTCCTCTGGCTGCCTCCCACCTTCCTCCTCTGGCTGCCTCCCGCACTGGCTGCCCACCCTGCCTGAGACTGGCACTGGGACAGGAGCAGATAAAGGCAGGAGGTCTGCAAGGGCTGATGCAGCAGGGAAGGCTTCCTGCAAGAGGTGGAGGACTGAGCTGGGCCAGGGAGCAGGGGAGGTTTGGAAGAGGGAGGAAGGGATGGTCAAGGAGCAGGAGTAGACGTACTGCTGGGGGTGATAAGGGCATGTGGGGAGAGGGCGGGAAAAGGGTCTGCCCACATCTGAAGGACCCAATGTCTGACTCTGGAGGAGCTTGGTGACCATCAGGAAGGCCAAGGTCTGTGGCTTACCCAGCCTGTTCATTTCTTCCTACCATCCCCCCAACCAGACCTGCTGGAGTCCCAGGTCACCCTCCCTCCCATGCTAATTGGTGGAAGGCCTGTGGGCTGAGGACCCATCTGTCTGGCCACTTGCTCCTCCCCTTCCATCACTCATTCAGCAGGCAGCCAGGGGCATCTCTTCTCCCCTGAGCAGGCAAGGCCTGAAGGACACAGAGAAAAGCCCAGAGGAAGATTTGTGGGGGTGACTTGTGCCTTGCAGCAGGGCCATGTCACTCTGGACTGTGTACCCTACATCTGCAGCTCCCAGGTGGCACCAGGAGGCCTGGGGGAGTGTTTGCTGCACAAATACAGCGCAAAGATCACAGCCTCCCTCCCCAGGGGCATGCCCTGCCCAGTTTTTCCGCATTCCTCCTCACTCACCCAAGGCAGGATGGCAGCCACCCTACGTGGGCTTCCTGGCAGTGCTGTGGTGCCAGGGTGCCCTCTCCTCCAAAGCTCCCGAGTCATCAGCAGGAATTCATGCCCTGGGTCCAGGGATGCCTAGCCTGTACCATCTGGCCTAGGGCCAAACACCTTATCACCAGGCCTCCTTCCCGGGGTTTCTCAGGCTGGCACCACCATGCTCTGGCCTTTACCATCGAACCAGGCGAGTGCCACCCTGGACTGAGAATAACAACACCACTGGGCTCCTGCTCTGTGTGCCGGGCACCACCAGGCTCAGCACAAGCTTTATCTCCTGCCCTGAGCCTCTCCTGCCCCCACCCTGCCCTGGGGCTCCTCACCTTTGTTCTCTGCACCTGGACCACTTTCCCCACTCCTGCTGCTGCTACCACTGCAATAGTCTGGTGGACAGCAAGGCCACATTCACCCAGTAGGCCTGACTGCGCAGGCTCTCTTCTCTCAGTGGTTTAATGGGCAAGGGCAGGAAGGCCCTACTGGTGGTGCCACAGGGCAGGAAACAGGCCAGTTCTGAGTCAGTGACCACTGGGGTACTGCAGCCCACAATGCCAAACACAGAGGCCCCCCGGGAGCCCTCGGAGCTCAAGTGGACAAGCTTGGCCATATCTGGCCTGGGCCTCGACTCCTCTTCCACCCTCTCTGAGCCTCTGTTTCTTTTTTTTTCTTTCTTTTTTTTTGGCCACACCACAAGGCATGTGGGATCTTAGTCCCCCGACCAGGGATCGAACCCCACCCCCTACAGTGGAAGCACGGAGTCTTAACCACTGGACCTCCAGGGAAGTCCTAGGCCTCTGTTTCATCTAACATCAAACTAAGGGTTGAGTGGACACCTCTAAGCACCCTCCCAGCTCTGATAAACTGAGATTCACTCACTGTCAACCCTCAGCATCAATCAGTCCACAAGTTGCAGCCCGAGCAGGAGAAGGAGGATGAACATCTTTGATCCGCCTTCTCAAACCCAGTTCAGAGGGTCTGTACCCAGTGCCTCGACCCTCACAGGGTCCAGATTGAGGCCAAGGGAACACAGACACAAATACCAACTTGCAGCCCCTGTGATCAGGGTCCAGATCGGCTCAGAGAGGTGAAGTGCCTGTCTCCCATGGTCGCCCAGTGGAGGTGGTGCACGGGATTGGAACTCAGGACTCCCAGTTTCTCCTGCACCACACCAGTGCTCTTTCCTCTACACCAGACAAATGCAGCAGCCCCTGCCTACAGCCCCGCTCATCTCTCCTCCCTGCCCCCCCGCCCACGCACACTATTTTGCAGGCGAACTCTGGTTACGATGAATGCCATTCTGAGGTCACCTGTGGATAGAGCTTTCAGCAGGTCAGTCAAATGACAGAAACCTGCCTGGACAGTGCTGTACTCACTGTGAGTAACTAGAAAAAGGTCACCTGACGTCAAGGCTCAGTGATTGCAGCTGAGACCCAACTCCTTGGCAGGCATCAAGCTAAGACCTTTGACCTCCCCACCAGGCTCTGGCTTCTCCTTCCTTCCCCTCCCGCCCCGGAGGATGGGGTCTCCATGGGAAACTGAGGGCTTTCCTTCCCAGAAGTTCAAAGTTATGGTCCTTCACTGCCTTAGAAATTCCGGCAAGAAGGAATTGCAGGGCCCTTGTTTCACAGGTGACTAACTGAGCCTCCAGGAGTCAGTCCATGCTGAGAGCCATCAGACGTGAATCACTAACATCCCGCTGGACCGAATGGACACCTGTGGTCCCCACCTTCACCTCAGTGAAGGATGGCTGCTCAGGCAGGAGGTGATGGATGGGTGGGTAGGGAGATGTGTGCCTTGGTTCACTCCTGAGCCAAATAGCCATCCCTCTATCCTTCCAACCATCCCTCCATTTATTTTTTCAGGCATGCAGTGTTTGGTGGGAGCCGGGAGAGAGCAATGTCACTGAAGCCATGAGAAGAAAGAGCTGGTGGCCATGGGGTGATGCTGACTCCTCTCTCCCTTACCCCCACACGTGTCTCTCCCTTGACCTCTCACCACCACTACCCACTCAGATCCCTCCTCGCCTCTTTCTAGTGACCTTCCTGCCCTTGGTCTGTCCACGCTCAAATCCATTTTCCGCATTGGCTGCCAGGGCTCCTTTCTAAAACACAATACCAACCACATCCCTTGGCAGGGACTGGAGGGTTTCACAACCTGACCCCAACTGCCTGACTCATCTCTGGTTCCAAAGAGGCAGTAATTAATATTGATGAATGAATGAATGAACAGCCCACTACAAACTCTGGCAGGGCTCCCTCACACCATACAAACATCAGGATTCAGAAAGGCTAGGCCCCAGCAGTGACCAGAGGGACATGGACATCAGCCTTGCCCTCTAGTCCTGGATGCTGCTCCACAGCTCCCTTCTGCAGGGAATGGACCTAGATCAGCAGTCTTGACCTGGATGGTCCCCAGGGCTCTAGAGAGGGAAGGCTGGCCAAGGGGCCACTTCCCAGGAATAGGGCTCTGATCCAGGGACCAGGCCTCTCCCACAACTGACTGGGGCCCCGACACCAGCTGAAATCATTTACTTATACAAAAATTAGTTTCTGTGAAAATTGGGCTGTAACTGTTGGACTGTGGCTCTTTAGGTCCAGAGGAATTTTCTCAAGTGCTGAGCTAGAGGTGCTTTAGTTCATTATCCTCAGGGCCTGCTCAATTCCTCCAGCCCCTGGGGCAGTATCATTGACCAAAAAGCCTCCTAAGATGATGCCAAGCCTGACTCCATCTTCTGGAAGGATTTCCAGGAGACCCCTCCCTCCCTGTCCTGGGCCCAAGAAGTGCCTGTCTTAGGGCTTCAGCTGTAGTCACCAGCTAGGCAAATCCAATGGAGACTCAATTCTGAAGGTTCACCCTATCGTTCATAGTCAGTCAAGAAAGGGTATGTGGAAACTTCATACATTGTTGATGGGAATGTGAAATGGAACAACCACTTGGAAAATAGTTTGGTAATTTTTTAAAAAGTTAAACATATACCTATCATATGACCCAGCCATTCCATTCCCAGCTACTTACCCAAACACTGGCATGCAGATATTCAAGGCAGCTCTAAACTAGAAACAACCCAAATGTCCATCAGCAGGTGAAGAAATAAACAAACTGTGGTATAGTCTGTACAGTGGACTACTACTTAGCAATGAAAAGGAATTAATTATTAATACACACAACATGGATGAATCGCAAAACAAATATGCTGAGTGATAAGAACAACAAACTAAAATAGTACATACTGGATGATTTCATTTATATAAAATTCAGAAAAATACAATCTAATCTGTAGTGACAGCAGCAGAAGGGTGGTTGCTTGGAAACAGCGGGGATGGGACAGAGGGATGACAAAGGGACACAAGGAAACTTTTGGAGGAGTTGGATGTGTTCATTATCTTGATTGTGGTGATTGTTTCACAGGTGTATATATATACCTTATATACATGTATACGTTAAAGCTCACTGGATTGTACACTTCAAGTATGTTCAGTTTATATACATCAATTATACCTTAATAAAGCTATTTTTTAAAAAAGAAGAAACAGGTGGAGTCTCCTTGGACCCTCACTGCAGCCTTCAGGACAGAGTCACCACTCGGCTTGGTCTGCAAGGCCGGCCACCCTCTCCAGCCTCTTCCCTTGTTTCTCTCTTGCACGGTAACCAATGGGCTGTGGCTCCCTGAATGTTCCATGACCCCATGGCTTTGTGCACGCTGTCCCCTCCAGCAGCTGGGCCATCTCCTGCCTCATCCACACAGAGAACTCCTACTCCTTTGTCAAGCCCTGCTCCGTTGTGCCCTCTCTGGGGAAGCGGGTCACAATGAACAGCTCTTTCCTCTGCATCCCACAGTCCATGTACACAATCTGTCATTAGCATTTGTCTGTACCGGCAGACTGTGGGCTCCTTGAGGCTAGGGAGAGTGTTGTGTCCATCCTTGTCTTGCCAGTGCGATGCACACAGACAACCATGAGGCTTTACTCAGCAGATTCCACCTGCCCAAGAAGGTGAGGTGGTTCAGCAAGGGGTGGAGTGTAAGAGGTTCAGAACTAAGGAGCTAAGAAGTGGGTGAGTGGGGCACAGGCTCCAAGGAGAGGGAAGAGGGAAGACTGCACACTGCTCAGGGTTCAGCCAGTGCCTCAGGCAGGTGGGGCTGGGTGGGGTGTGCCCTTCCCCCCATTACAGGGGAACAAGGAGCCTTGGCAGAGGAGAAGGACTGGCTCTGCCTCCCCTCCAGACAGTCTCGGCCCCAGGGTTCATCAGGACGTTGCAAAACCTGTTTGTGACTCTGTACTCCCCAGGTCTGGTGGAAAACACAAGAAACTCCATCTGCAGTTAGTGGCTTGGAGGAGCAGAATGGGTGGCAGACTCCACAGTGATTCCCGGACACAGTGAGAGAGAAACACCACAAAGGGAATCACAGGAGTTCCCAATGCTGTGAGTGACTTCCCAGACAGTCCTGACCAACTCCCTCCATGGTGCAAGGGTCCTGAGCAAGACTCTAGCTGGACACTGTTCAGGGGCAACCCCTTTTGCACACGGCCCTGCAGCCTTGGCCTTCCCGTTTCGCGCCAGCCTAAGATAAGCCAGCTAGTCTTTGTGTTGGGAGCCGGGCCATGCAGGCAGATGAGAGCTCCCACTCATCCTGATCCACCAGGGAACAGTGCAGAGGCTGAGTACAGAAGGCCTGGGGGAAATCAGTCTTCAGGGTTCAGATCTGGGAGACTAAATACCCAGAAATGATGCCCCACAAGCTTCTAGGCTTGTAACTAGAGACTGGTAACTAGAGACACGTGTGCCTGGGGCCAAAATTCCTGCACCTGAGCAGCATATTCGGGAATAAGGACAGTCAAGAGCCAGAGACACTGCCCAGGGTAACAAACCTGGGCTGGAGGCAGAAATGCTGCTGTCCAGCTCTGGTCAATCTAACTCCTCATACCACAGGCAGACGAGCATAAATGCCACATTCTCTCAGAACCTAGTGTCACTGCTGGGAGCTGCTCCCATTGTTTAGCCTTCAGCAGAACCAGCTGTGAGCTGGTTGTTCTTGGGTCCCGTCCTAGCTGGTTTAGTAACTGGTTTCCCACCAAAGGGCTCATTAAAGGTCAGCCTGTCCTCGAAAGTATCCTGTGGCACCTCCCTTGGAGATGGACCTTCTAATGTTGCATTGCTTGAAAGTTTCTCAAGCTGGCATCACCAAGTGAGGTCCTAAAAACTCATTTTTTTTTTTTTTTGCGGTACGCGGGCCTCTCACTGTTGTGGCCTCTCCCGTTGCAGAGCACAGGCTCCGGACACGCAGGCCCAGCGACCATGGCTCACGGGCCCAGCTGCTCCGCGGCATGTGGGACCTTCCCAGACTGGGGCATGAACCCGTGTCCCCTGCATCGGCAGGTGGACTCTCAACCACTGCGCCACCAGGGAAGCCCTAGAAACTCATTCTTAAGTCCACACACTTTGGCTTAGGAAAGTTGCTAAGACTCTCGGCACCTCAGCATCTTCCATTGCAAAGGGTCTGCAATTCACTCCCTTTCTTTAATTTCACAAGTATTTTTAGGGTACCTGCCACATGTGGGGCCCTATACTAGATGCCTCGGGGAAGACAGATGAATACCTTAACCCATGGAGGTTGCAGTCTGCATTGAGACACTCAATGACCCCACACAGCCTACAGAGCCTGGTCCAGCAAGCATCCCTGGGGACGTGGAGAGTAGGAGTGAGGGGTAGGGGGCCACTCAGCCCTTTCACAAGGGGCTTATGGCCCAGTGGGGGAACCAAGAGGCCAACACAATTCCAAGTGCTCTGTGAACTGATCAAAGAATATTCCAGAAAAAGTGTATCAGGAAGGAAAGTGGGAATAGCACTTGTTTTATGTCATTCTCATTCATAGCTCACTCTCCAGCAGAACTGGGTGAGCTGGGAGTGTTTCTTCTGGGAGTGTCAAGGGTCAGGGCCAGCTTTGTGGGGAGCTGCTGCTTGAACACTCTCTGAGTAACAAACAGAGGTTTGCCAGTAGGTGAAGGGTGAAAGAACAGCCCAGGCCGAGGAAACAACACGAGCAAATCTCTGAAAAACATCTTATGATGTGAGATAAGAAGTGCCTTGAAAGAATTATAAACTTTGCTCTGGGAGTTCAAAGAATTCTAGAGAAATTCCAGATTTTAAAAAAAAAAGATGCAGTGATGTTCCCCTCTTGATACAAGAATGGGTGACTGAGTCAGGCGCTGACCTAATTCTCCTCCCTCTGCCTCTGTAGGGAATTTCTTGGAGACAGATCATGCTAAAAGCCCTTAGTAATGCTATCCTCTGAAGACACACCAATTCCCCATTGTATAATTAGGATATAGCCCAACCTTCCGAGAGTGTTGCCTTCTCTAAAGGGTATAAACTGCAGCAGCCCAGGGACGAGGGCTCCTTAATTGACACATTTCATCCACATTTTAATCTCATTTTCCATTTTGTAAGGTCCTGAGTCTTTTTTTAGCTGGATGAGCTTGTTTAAAAAGCTATTTTATGCATGTATACAGATAAAATGGCAAAAGGTGCTGCATTTGATAAGAAAGTGACTTCATTCTATAAAGTATTCTGTAATGAGTTAGGATCATGTGACTTTTCATTCTTCCAGACCTGGGCTGCTCTACAGCCAATGCAAAGATCTCCAACCTGCTTCCCACCCCACCTGACTCAAATCTAGAAGGGTGTCTCTGGGCTGAGACTCTGCAAGGCATACTGTCAGAGTGAATGTGTCCAGCCTGCCCAACCTGCCCAGCCAGACCTTACCCTCCTGGGAAATGGCATAAGGGCCATGGGGACAGAAATGACTGAGGTTAAGCTCAGGAAAGGACGGGAGGTTCCCCAATAAACACCAAATGGGGCTGAGGGAATAGGTTACTGCAGTGTCATCTGACCCTGAGTTTCGGGAATTCTCTTTGGGAAGAAAATATTATCCACAGAAAGCAGTATCTATGACTTTGGAAATGCATTAAAACCCTCTGGTGTCAGGGAAGAGCTGTGGTGACTCGGGCTGACACTGGTGGTGCAGTGGGGCGGGCGGCGGGGTGGAGAACTGTAATGGAGGCGGGTGGAGGGGTCAAAATTGACTCTGGGGAGAGCCTGTATGGCCCCCAAGGGACTCCCTTGTTCCAGCTCCCCAGGGTAGAGAGGGGCACTCCTGACCTGCTGGCTCCAGAAAACTGGTTCCTCTGGGAATGAACACATATCAGTGGCCTTCCAGACCCAGCGGGAATTTTTTTTTTTCCAGAGGCTTGGTTCATAAGCCAAGTCACCCCAAACTGCGTACAGCCAAACACCCTGCAGGCCTGAGGGGTAATCACTTCTGGGGAAGCTGCTGAGGCCATGGGTCCAGACTTCCCCAGGGGCCCTTTATGCTCCTCAGCACTGAAGCTGGTGGTCAGGGGCCTCCCCTGTCACTGGCACCCAGCCCAGCTTGGTCGTGCTACAGACCTCCATGTGTGGGGTCAAACTTCAGCTGGCACCTGTACCTCGGGGGTTGAAGGAGGACTTTGGGACTCAGCCTCAATGACTGGGCTCCTGCTTGGTCCTAAAAATCCAGCCTCAGCAGGAAGTAAGAGGAAAGGGAACAGCTATTTCTTGTGCCAAGAACAAGCACTATGTGCAGAGCACTGTGCCTTTATCTTCATCTTCTCATTTAATCCTCCCAACCACCCTATGAAGTAGGTAAGATTGACGCCCAGAGAGGGGAAGCGACTTATTCAAAATCACACCACATGAATATATTGTACAGCACAGGGAAATATAACCATTATTTTGTAATAATTTAAATGGAGTATAATCTATAAAAATACTGAATCACTATGTCATACACCTGTAACTAATACAATATGGTAAATACACTCTATTGTATACTTCAATTTTTAAAAATCACACAGAATAAGAAGATCCTCCAACTTCTGTTTTAGGGAATACAGTTGCTGAAAACAACTCAACATACTAGATGAAACATGAAAAATCCTTTTTGAAAGTATTGAAGAACTGGCAAGAGAGAAAGGAATAAGGTCAAAATCAAAGGAGAGGCAAGAACAGAGAAAAGTAAGGAGCGCCAAAGTCATTTTGGCTCTGTGGGTGTTTTCAGATACAGGTATATGTGAATCTCAGTTTGAACGGCCTTGAGGAGCAATGTAGAAAAATGTCAAAACTCAGGGCTTGGGACTTCCCTGGTGGCGCAGTGGTTAAGACTCTGTGCTCCTAATGCAGGGGGCCACATTCGATCCCTGGTCAGGGAACTAGATCCCACATGCATGCCGCAACTAAGAGTTCGCATGCCACAACTAAGGAGCCCGCCTGCCGCAACTAAGACCCGGCACAACCAAATAAATAAATAAATATTTAAAAACAAAAAACAAAACTCAGGGCCTGTCACAAGTGGGGAATCTACCAGGAGACCCTCTTAGATTAAGCTGGCACCCTGGAAGGCCTCACCTCCAGGGGAATGCAAAAGAAGTGGGGAGGGTATGTCCCTGTGAAGTCATAACCACAAGCTAGCCTTCATACAGACTACCTGGCCAAATTCATATCATTGAGTGGTTCAAAAAGCCTCAAGTCATGAATTTAGTTCAAAGCATTCCTGGATTGCTATTTCCCTGAGGCATCTGGCAGAAGGTAAATCCTCCCTAGGGGAAGGTATCTTCCTCCCAGGCTTCAGCAAATACCCCCAATAAAATTTCAAGTAAATTTTGAGCAGTACACAAGCCAAAAATAACCAAACACACAAGGAAACAATGAACAAGAACAGCAGAGACAACAGACAGCAGACACAGATGTACAACAACTTCAGATAGTGGAATTATTGAGTATAATAAACCAATCACGCTTACCAATCATGCTTACTATGCTTAATGAAACCAATCATGCTTACTATGCTTAATGAAATAAAAGACAAGCTTGAAAATATATGCAGGAATTAGAAAACTATAAAGAGTGACCTAACCAATTTGAGAAAGAAGCAAAGGGAACTTCCAGAAATGAAAAATAATGTACCTGAAATTTTAAAATGCAGTGGAAAAAAATAGATATATGTATGTATAACTGAATCACTTTGCTGTACATCTGAAACTAATACAACATTGTTAATCAACTATACTTCAATAAAAAAATAATAAAATGCATTGGAAGATTAGACTTAACTAAAAAGACAACTTGTGAACTGGCAGGTGGATTAGAAATAAGCAACGGAAAACAGCACAGAGAGACCAAAAGATAGAAAATACGGAACAAAGCTTAAGAGACATGGAAAAGAGTCGCCTATCATTAGTAGGAGTTCTGGGAGGAGAGGAGAAAGAACATGGAGAGGGGCAACGCTTGAAGAGATACTGGCTGAGAATTTACCAGAACTGATAAGAGACACCATTCACAGATGTTAATTATCCCAAGGAATTCCAAGCAGGATTGAAAAAAGAAGAGGAAAAGAAAAAAACCCACCCTTAAACACATACAGTAAATTGCAGAACATACACAAAAGAAAGAGAGAGAGAACCAAAGAAAAATTCAGTGTGCTTAGGTTACAGCTGATTTATCAATGGCAACAATAGAAGCTGGGAGTGGAAGGGACCTGACAAGCCAGAATTCTTTATCCAGTGAAAATATCTTCCATGAATGAGCACAAAACAAACACATTTTCAGACAAGCAAAACCTGACAGAACGTATAACAAAGGAACTCTCATTAAAGGATATTGTAAAGGATGTATGTTAGTCTGAAAAAGGCTACAAATGAACTTATCTACAAAACAGAAATAGTTACAGATGTAGAAAATAAATTTATGGGTACTAGGGGATAAGAGGGGGAGGGATAAATTGAAAGATTGGGATTGACATATACACACTACTATATATAAAATAGATAATAAGGACCTACTGTATAGCACAGGGAACTCTACTCAGTACTCTGTAATGGCCTATATGGGAAAAGAATGTAAAAAAGAGAGGATATATGTATATGTATAACTGATTCACTTTGCTGTACACCTGAAACTAACACAACATTGTAAATCAACTATACCCCAATAAAAGTTTTTGTTTAAAAAAAGGATGTATGTTAGGCAGAAAAAAAATGATCCCAGATGGAAAATCGGAGATGCTAGAAGGTATGAAGAGCCCAAAAAAGTGGTAAATATGTGGGTAAAGCTGAAAAAACATTGGCTGTATAATATAACAGGAATTATAAGGTCCTGTGAGGTCACAATAAAACCAGATAGAATTAAAGTACATCACAATAATGTAACAGTCAGGAGGCGGTAGACAGAGTTAAGATGTTTTAAGATTTTACATTTTGCAAAGAGGAAGGTAAAGTGAGGGACTAACTTTGGATATTGATAAGTATGCATGTGGTAATTCTAAGAAATCTAAAAGGAAAAAGAAAAAGAAACACAGTGTATAACTTTCAATTAATAGAGAAAAAAAGACAATAATAAAAAATAATCAATCCAAAAGAGACATAAACACAAAAATGATGAGAAAAATAGAAAGCACAAAATAGGATAGTGGATTCAAGATCACAGAGTGTGTGTGTGTGTGTGTGTGTGTGTGTGTGTGTGTGTGTGTGTGTGTGATATGAAGCTGGACCTCATTTCTGGCTCCATGCAGCTTTGGAAAGTCATCCTCCATACCCAGAGTACCCCCACTGTCTCCTGACACAGCCCCCAGCATTACTTGTCTACTGCATATGTCTGAGCACTACCAGGCTTCACATCCTGCCCCTTCCAATGACCGCCCCCGCCATCAATGTTGGGCTCCCTAAGGCAAGAGACTCAGCACATGGCATTAACAATGATCTGCTGAGTGCTTACTGTATGACTGTATGTAGGCACATACTGTGCACACCACAGCCATATCCTCATTTACTCCTCACAGCTGCCCTACAATCTGGTTTTGACATCATCCCAGTTTTACTGATGAGAAAACTGAGGCTTTCAGAAATGAGCTAACATGCCCAAGGTTGCACAACTATGACGCCAAGGTTACCCAACCTAGGTCTGTTTATCTAATCCAGAGGTCATGCGCTTAAAACATTAAGCTGGCTTTCAAGGATTTTTTAATTTTTTGGTGTGGTAAAATACATATAACATAAAATATACCATCTGACCGTTTTTTTTAGGGTGGTTTTATTTCTTATTTATTTATTTTTAACACCTTTATTGGAATATAATTGCTTTACAATGGTGTGTTAGCTTCCGCTGTACAACAAAGTGAATCAGCAATATGTACACATATATCCCCATATCCCCTCCCTCTTGCATCTCCTTCCCACCTTCCCGATCCCAACCCTCTAGGTGGTCACAAAGCACCAAGCTGATCTCCCCGTGCTATGCAGCTGCTTCCCACTAGCTATCTATTTTACATTCGGTAGTGTATATATGTCAATGCTACTCTCTCACTTCATCCCAGCTTACCTTTCCCCCTCACAGTGTCCTCAAGTCCATTCTCTACATCTGCGCCTTTATTCCTGTCCTGCCCCTAGGTTCATCAGAACGATTTTTGTTTTTTTTAGATTCCATATGTATGTGTTAGCATACAGTATTTGTTTTTCTCTTTCTGACTTACTTCACTCTGTAGGACAGACTCTAGGTCCATCCACCTCACTACAAATAACTCAATTTCATTTCTTTTTATGGCTGAGTAATATTCCATTGTATATATGTGCCACATCTTCTTTATCCATTCATCTGTCGATGGACACTTAAGTTGCTTCCATGTCCTGGCTATTGTAAATAGTGCTGCAATGAACATTGGGGTACATGTCTCTTCTTGAATTATGTTTTTTTCAGGGTATATGCCCAGTAGTGGGATTGCTGGGTTATATGGCAGTTCTATTTTTAGTTTTTTAAGGAACTTCCATACTGTTCTCCATAGTGGCTGTATCAATTTACATTCCCACCAACAGAGCAAGAGGGTTCCCTTTTCTCCACACTCTCTCTAGCATTTATTGTTTGTAGATTTTTTTTTTTCTTTGCGGTATGTGGGCCTCTCACTGTTGTGGCCTCTCCCGTTGCCGAGCACAGGCTCCGGACACGCAGGCTCAGCGGCCATGGCTCACAGGCCCAGCCACTCCGCGGCATGTGGGATCTTCCCAGACCGGGGCACGAACCCGTGTCCCCTGCATCAGCAGGCGGACTCTCAACCACTGTGCCACCAGGGAAGCCCTGTTTGTAGATTTTTTGATGATGGCCATTCTGACCGGTGTGAGGTGACACCTCATTGTGGTTTTGATTTGCATTTCTCTAATGATTAGTGATGTTGAGCATCGTTTCACCGTGTTTGTTGGCAACCTGTATATCTTCTTTGGAGAAACGTATCTGACCATTTTTATGTGTTCAATACTGTGGTATTAAGTACAGTCACATTGTTATGCAACCATCACGGCCATCCATCTCTAAAACACTTCATCTTACAAAGCTGAAACTCTGTACTGTTAAACAACAACTCCCCTTCCCCCTCCCCCTAAGTCCCTGGCAACCACCATTCTATCTTCTGTCTCTTGGCTTTCAAGGATATGTACCGACTGGTCCTAAGCTCCCGTCTCAGCCTACATTCAGGCAACTCAGTCCTATCCTCTGTGCATGCCCTGCATGATCCTAACTCCTTGCCTTCACTCAGGCAGATCCCTCCTCCTGCAATTTCCTTCTCCAAGCCCTAATCTTCTGGAATTCTCATCCTAAATGTCTCCTCTCCAGCAAACAGCTCCTGCCTTTGGTGACTGTCAAGGACTTGCATCATACTCAAGTGTGTAAACTTAGTACTGCTGGGCAGCAAGTTTACTAAGAGCCAGGACCATGTCTTATTCGTCCTTTAGTCCCCAAAGTACCCTCTGCAGTGCCTGGTGTGCATGTTTTCTGAATTCTTTATAACCAGTTCAAGCAGACGGGTAGAAGCTGCACACGAGCAAAATCATTCCCAAGCAGCAGAGCTTGAGTTCTCCTGGAGCTTGGCACGCAGAACATTCCTGCCCCCCCGTGTGTAAAAACAATGGAGACGTTTCTGTTGGCAGGGATACTCCTGGTGGTGTAAGGGCTGGTTCTGAGTTCAGGACCTCTCTTCCATGGCCCCTCATTTCTCTCTTCTTCATAGATGAACTCCAGCTTTTATTAACCCCAAGCCTCCAGCCCTGAGAGCAGTCTGCATCTCTGTGTCACCATAGCCTGTTTCCAGAGTTCATAGGAAAACTATAAACTACAGCTGGCAAACCTCCCACCTTCCTTCTAAGACTCAGACCCAGGCAAATCAAATCAAAGCAATCCACATCAATTTGGGGCTACATGGATGAGGCCAGGTGTTGAGGAGATACAATGGAATGAGGAAGGATCAGACCTATCCGTGCCCAGGAGGAGCTTACAATTTACGTGGGGAGGTAAGACACATGGGAAAGCTAAGCAGAGGAAAATGAGATGAGGCCTAATTACCAGTTTCAGGCCATAGGGGAAGAGGTCCTACAAGACTGAGCCTCAGAGACAGGCATAGCACATGTGAGGGTAGCCAGGCCTGAGGGTGCCAGGGCAGCAACAGGCCCATCCAGCTGAGAGAATCTGGGACCCAAGCTGATTCTCAGGGGACCGAGTGCAGGGGTACTCCTGCGTGCAAAGCTGAGGGACAGGAAGAAGGGTGTAGACCAGGTAAAGGGTGTGGGTGTCCCTGAGGTGACCAGCCTAGCTAGGTGGACAAAGGGCTGATGAAAAGGTTGGGGAAAAGAGGCTGAGGTTGGAAATGGGCCAGGCTGAGAAACTTGGGTCTTGATGGGGACTGTGAGGCATCGTGGAGGGCCTGATGTGTGCGGCACTGAAGAGGTACACCAGCCAGCCCTCACCTTCTTCCTCCCACAGACTCAGTGCTGTGAGCTGACCCCTGAACCCTGCAGGAGAGCTCCCTTTCCAGACCCAAAAAAAGTAGAAGAAAAAAATAAAGCCTAGATCCACTTGGAAAAGGGTGAACCAGCCTCTCCCAAACCTTTCTTTGATTTGCACCCAAGACCTTAAATATACCCTTTTAAACCCTTCACTCATTGCAGTTGCTTTTCTTTGAAACCATAAAAGAATGTGTGGCCGCAGTTTGTCTTGTTGGCAGGAAAATTCCACATGCAACTTGCAGCATTTACAGGGTGGGAACTGCTGGCCTGGGAGTAGGTAGTCTGAGTGTGGTTTTTTTTCTGGGCCCAGGAGTTAAGGCACATTGTGATGAGCCAGTTGGGTAACCTTGGTCAGGTCACTGAATCTTATGAAACTTCAGTTTGCTCACTTCTGATATGAAGATAACAATACCTGCTCCCACTCAGGAAGGCTGCCTACCTTCCAAGCACATGGATTTCTGCAAGTGCCAACAAGGATGTTGGGTCAAATGAGATTCCAGTTGATTTTTAGAACTCTAAGAGTCCAGTTATCTCTCCCAGTGGGGAGTTCCAGACCCTCTGGCTGTCACTATAAGAGATAAATATCTGGGAAGGCAAATTGTCACAAGCGTTTACTGTCCATCAAGAGTGGAATGGCTTCAAAGGGATGCTGTTCTGGTCTTCACCTCCATGATCACTGCCAGATGGGGGTGCTCCAGGGCATCCAGAGCAGGGGGAAGGGGGATGGTGTCTCTGTCCCCACCAAGTGCTTGAATGTGAGCAGGAGATCAGAGGCTGAATAGCTTAGGAAACATCAGAGACAGGATGGTAGCTTCATGAAGAGGTGGAAATGGAGGTGTGGTGGAGAGAGGACAGAATACTAACCCAGGGCACCAGGAATCTAGGAAGAAAATGGCTGAACCTAGACCCTTACCTCACACCATATACAAAAATTTAAAAGGATCATTGACTTAAATGTAAGAACTAACACTATAAAATGACTAGAAAAAAATACAGGAGAAATCATTTGTGGACTTGGATTTGGCAAAGATTTCCTAAATAGTACACAAAAAGTGCAAGCTCTAAAAGATAAAAATCAATATATTGATCTAAAAATCTTCATTTTTAATGAAGATTTAATGATTTAAAACTTTTGTGCTTCAAAATACACTGCTGCAGACATGAAAAGATAAGCCGCAGACTATGAGAAAGTATTTGCAAACGATATATCCACCAAAAGGCATATTTTTTGGTGGAGATATATATATATAATTTTTTTAAAATAAGCAAGCATAAACTTTAGTCTCCTTCTTGATGTTTCAACATAGTTGTTACCTGGTTCCATTTTACCACAGAAACTGTCAATAAATTCAGGAGGAATATAATATATTTGAATATATATTTGAAATATAAACCTTTTGGGGGATATATAGTTTGTAAATATTTATATATAATATATAATCTAAAATATTTTATAATAAATATTATATATTATTTTAATGTATAATATATAACATGTAAGTTATACTATAGTATAATTATTTTATACATTGTATTACTATAAACAACCCAGCTTTTAAAATGGGCAAAGAATTTGAAGAGACACTTCACCAAAGAAAATATATGGATGGCAAGTAAACACATGAAAACATGGTCAACATCATTAGTTATTAGGGAAATCAAATTAAGACCACAGTAAGGTACCATGACACATCCACTAGAATGGCTAAAACTTAAAAGGACGACCATACTAAGTGTTGATAAGGACATGGAGAAACTATAACTCTCATAAACTGCTGATGGGAATGATTTAACCATTTTGGAAAAAAGTTTGGCAGGTTTTTTTAAGTTAAACATATGAGCCAGCCATTCCATGCCCAAGAATCATAAAAGCATATGTTTACACAAATACTTGTATGTGAACATTCATAGAAGCTATATTTCTAGTAGCCCCAAGCTAGAAACAACTCAAATGTCCATCAACAGATTAATGGATAAACAAACTGTGGCATATTCATATGATGGAGTGCTACTCAGCAACAAAAAGGGACAAACTATTCATATATGCAGCAACATAGATAAACCCTAAAATAATAATGTTGAGTAAAAGAAGGTAGGCAAAAAAGTGAACACACGTTTTGATTCCACATATATCCAATTCTAGAAAAAGTAAACTGATCTAATAGTGACTGACAGCAGATCAGTGGTTGGCTAAGCAGGGCAGGAAGGGCAGGAAGGAGGGGTTTCAAAGGGGCACAAGGAAATGAGTGATGAGTATGTTCATTGTCTTGACTGTGGTGATGGCTTCACAGGCGTAGACATATGTCAAACTCATCAAACTGTATACTTTAAACATGTGCAGCTTATTGTACATCAATTATACTTCAATAAAGCTGTTCAAAAGGAGGAGGAGGAGGGAAGGTGGCAGCCCTTGGCCCCGTGGTGGAGACCAGTCACTCCTCTGCTCTCCTGGTTGGGTGCAGATGAGTGTGGGGTTTATCTACAGAATCATGTCTCCTCTGCCATCCAGGTATTCTTTACCTACATAGCTGTGTCTCCCCCAATTGTTCCAGGTTTCTCAAAGGTAGGGCAGTGCCTTCTGTGTCCAGCCTCTCCTGTTGAGGAAGAGGAAGATGACAGTGATGGAGCAGGCTCCATGGGGAGCGGCAGAAGGGCTGGTCTGTCACTGGGACCAGTGGTGATCACATGAGGATCCTGGAGGAGTCCACCCAACCAAGCAGAGCATGTGGACTGCTGTCATTCCTGCCTTGTTTGTGGAATGTGTAGCAACGCACTCGGGGAATACTCCTAACACTGCTGCAGAACTGGATAAGGCAGAGATGCGATGCTGAGCCACGCCTGGTATCTGAAGAAACTGAAACACTGGGGCTTACATTCAGGTCAGGGCTGTCAAACAAAATGGTTATTACACAACCTACAATGAATCAGCTGTGAAATAATTCTGGAGCCAGGAAGCCAATGCTATGTGCAAAGTGCTCCTCCAGCAATTGGCTGAACCCAGATTCTAATCTGTACCACACTGACCTGATTGAAATCTCTATGGTCTGCTGGACAGATTGTCGTTCTGGCTGAGGCACCCAGAGGTTGATGACCTTGTTAAGCCAAATTCTTAGCTCTCTCCCTTCTAGAAGCCAGGCCAGCAATTTTTCATGTCAGCAGGCCTTGACTTTCTGAGGGCCAAACACTCAACTCTACATGAAGGAGTTAATTTCTATCGCATTCAAGCACCAAAAGGGCCTGCAATGGCAATGGTTCCCATACATTTGTGTATGAACTAGGCTGAGGATGTAATTTTCCACCTTGTGGTCAGTCCTGCCAACAGCTATGATCCTCCCTCACCTCTTGTGGATTTTCCTTGATAGCATTAGCCTCACTAAAGGAAAGCTTGATTCAAAAAGCCAACCACAAAATGGACATATGTGTTGGGGTTATTTCCTACATGACCAAAGGAAAAACTGTGTCCTCTACTCACAATACTTCTGCCACCAAATGTGTGGGGTTTACCCTCACATCAAGCAATTCTGACACTAACTACTTGGAATTAGTACAGATCCCAAAGGTAAAGGGCTCAGTCCCACAAGATTGCCCCCCTTCAGACACCAGTCACAAGTAGTGGGTCCCCAGGTTACCCACACTTCTGATTTGTTACAAATTAGGGATTCCCATGATCCCCTCTTCAGGTTCCATAATTTGCTACATGGCTCATGAACTCAGGGAAACACTACACTTACTACTACTGGTTTATTATAAAGGCTACAACTCAGGAACAGCCAAATAGAAGAGATCCAAAAAAACAAAGTATGTGGAAGGTGCATGGAGTTTCCATGCCCGCTCTGGGTACCTCACCCTCCCAGCTCCTCAATGTGTTCACCAACCTGGAAGCTCTCTGAATCCTTTCATTTAGGGTTTTTATGGAGGCTCCTTACACGGGCATGACTGATTAAATCACTGGTCATTGGTGGTTAACTCAATGCCCATTGCAAATAGTCTGAGCTTCCTCTCTAAGCCCCATAGACCTCGCTCTGCTCTCCAGCTCGGGCCAGCATCTACGTTCTTCCCTCGACCCAGTGTCTCTGTAGACTCAGAACATGGGAGCAACCCCCATCCTCCGGACACTGCTGACTGAGCTCAGCTCCCCAAATGGTGGGAAAGGTCTGCTTTCTAGATCTCTCACCCAGGAGACACCAGGCAACAACTCACCACCTTGTCAGGTAGCCCAGCAAATCCTCCTGGTGAATTTTAATTGAAAGCACGTGCCCAGAATGGCCACCCCAGTGAGCAAGGCAAAAATGAGTGACCTCTCCCCTGACCAAGCACCTGCACAAGGCTCATATTGGCACAGCACCTGTTTCCCCAAAGCACTTGTATTTCAACAGAACACAGTCTTCCCAGGAGAGTTCTTGTCCCCACTGGCATATGTTCATGAGGGCGTGAACAAGCAGGGCACTCAAGTCAACTACAGAGTCAGATGGAGAAGGATAAGGGTTCTAAGACACAGGTGCCCCAGGCGCATCTAGTGTTTAACATGCACCACACACAGATGTGCATCTTAGCAGCAGAGGATGAGGGACATCAGGGCCCTGACCCTGAGACCACCGACCTCCCTATTTGGAACTCAGGCCCCTGTACAAATATTTATTGGGCACCTACTATGTGTTGGCACTGAGGAGTCACAGGCTAACAAGATGGGTGAGGGTCCTGCCCACATGATTTCCACAGCCTCAGCCCTGCAACATTAGCTCTGAGAGATCATGAAGCAAGAACAGGACTGGACAGATTAGGCACCCAACACAGCCCAGGTGGAACCCCAGAACTCTATCCCTGAGTGAAGGGAGAGAGAACTCAGGACAGGACAGGGCCAGACACAGGGCAGAAGCAGCCAACACCTCAGTCAAAAGCAAACGGGGGGGGGGGTGGGTGGTGTGTGTGTGTGTGTGTGTGTGTGTGTGTGTGTGTGTGTGTGTGTGTGTGTGTGTGTGTGTGTGTGTGTGTGTGTGTGTGTGTGTGTGTGTGTGTGTGTGTGTGTGTGTGTGTGTGTGTGTGTGTGTGTGTGTGTGTGTGTGTGTGTGTGTGTGTGTGTCAGGCCAGAGGAGGAAGAACCACAGCGACCAAGACACCTCCACCCTGCAGTACTTTGCTTGGTGCTCTGAAGAAAGTACTAGCTTGCTCACCTTGCAGCCCAAGCTAGATTCTCCCCAGGACATGGCACTCCATGAGTATGGCACTTCAGAAAGTTTTCTTAGCTCCTGCAGGCCACACAGATACAGTTAGTAAATCCTGCCCCGAGGAATTTCAGATTAACTGCTCCCATCTGTTCATCATGCAAAATCTGCAGTGGAGTTGGGATGAGGCATGAAACACATATTACAATTCAAGATCCCAGGACCTCAAACAAGGATCAAAGAGTTAATTCGGTTTTGTAAACATATAATCAACTCCCAAGAAGAATGTGGCTCCAAGCCTCCTAATAAATGAGAATGACACTGAGATGCCAACATCCACCTACGAGTGCCATCTCCAGCCATCTGCAGCTGCGTGGCACATACTGACCAGGGTGAAGCCCAGCGCTGAGCCGGGTTCTGCCACAATTTGCCGTGGGATCCTGGTCATATCACTTCTCTCCTGGCTTCAGGTTCCTGATCTGGAAAACACTCCCTGCTCTGTGTTGGGCTGCATGGGGGAGCCTTGCCCACTGAGTGCCGCTCATTCTAACTAGCCTGATTTCCCGGTAAAGGCTGTCTGGGCCGTTCATCTTCCCCCATCAGAGAAACTGAAATTCTCTAAACCTCTATGGCTCATGGACGGCCCCACCAGCGCAGAGCACTTCAGGGGCCTGCCTCTGAAAGCAGCCGTTTCTCTCCATGTGACCCTGAGGGACCAAGGACAGCTGAAAGGAGAACAGAGAAAGAAGAAGCAGACCAGAGGCATGTGTGCCCTCAGAGAGCGCTTGGCTTCCTTCTGCAGACCACAGGGCTCAGTACCACTAGGCTCCCTGATCTTGAGAGGGACAGAGTGTTTGAGCTGGACGGCTTCTGTGGCTTCTCCACTCGGTGGCCTTGGCCAAGTGACTGCCCTGCTCTGTGCCTCAGTCTCCCCACCTGCCAAGGGGCTCAGTTGTGAGGATTAAGTAAGGATATGTGCTAGACAAGTGTCATAAAACAAACACCCCACAAATGTAACTCTTCTCCCCGCTCTCCTTCTAACCACCTATCACCTCATCTCCAGGCAGGGAAGCAGCTGCTCTGTTGCTCTCAGTTTACCAGACGACAAATTGAGAGGCTGACCCCCCAGGCTCTGGGTCAAACAGTTAATGAATGGCTGTAAAAATGTGTAGTTACATTATGAATAAACAGAAATTTGGGTGTTTCCTGTTGCTTCCTTATAATCTATTATTTTTTCCTAGCAAACTCTATCACCAGCTGAATTTTGGAAATTTAGTATTCTGGAAAATTTTAGTGGATAGGAATCGTAAAAAACTATGTTAGTCCAAACAACTTTTTTTAAAAAAGGAGAAGAATAAACAAAACTGAAACTAAATTTATTTTTAGAAATGTCTTTTTGAAGGCAAATACTTATTTTTAAACAGCAAGAATATTAACACACACGAAAAGGATTTCTCCTACGAAGTCTTTAGCTGCCCAACCTCGAGAAATCCCAGAACTCTCTTCAAATTTTCCATTCTGATCCAAATCCAATTTCAGTGCTTTCTACTCATATTGAATGGAATACGAAATTAACTTTTCTATTGTAAATAACATTTGTTGAGAAAATAAAATCTTACAATTTTAAAAACAAATTTGTTCAGAAATATTTTAAAACTAGTTTTTATGCTATTTCTTACCATGCCTTATTATTGTTTGGGTTGGAGTGTAGTTGTTAGTCAAAATTGCCTTACTTCCACTGATGATTATCACATTGACTTTATATTTCACTAGATTAGATGAGGAGCCACACATAGGATAAGCCAAACAGAGCTGTAGCTGACTTAGTCTCTAGAAAGAGTTTCCATACTTTTCCATCATATAGGGTTTTTTAAAAAATTTACTTATTTATTTTTGGCTGCGTTGGGTCTTTGTTGCTATGCACGGGCTTTCTCTAGTTGTGGCGAGCGGGAGCTACTCTTCATTGCGGTGCGCGGACTTCTCATTGCAGTGGCTTCTCTTGTTGCGGATCACGGGCTCTAGGCGTGCAGGCTTCAGTAGTTGTGGCACACGGGCTCAGTAGTTGTGGCTCTCGGGCTTTAGTGCACAGGCTCAGTAGTTGTGGTGCACAGGCTTAGTTGCTCCATGGCATGTGGGATCTTCCTGGACCAGGGATCGAACCTGTGTCCCCTGCATTGGCAGATTCTTAACCACTGCATCACCAGGCAAGTCTCTTTTTTAAAAATTAATTAATTAATTTATTTTTGGCTGTGTTGGGTCTTCATTGCTGCGCGCAGGCTTTCTCTAGTTGTGGCGAGCGGGAGCTACTCTTCACTGCGGTGCCCGGGGTTCTCACTGTGGTGGCTTCTCTTGTTGCAGAGCACGGGCTCTAGGCCCCCAGGAGTTGTGGCACGTGGGCTCAGTAGTTGTAGCACACAGGCTTAGTTGCTCCGTGGCATGTGGGATCTTCCTGGACCAGGGCTCGAACCTGTGTCCCCTGCCTTGGCAGGCGGAATCTTAACCACTGTCCCACCAAGGAAGTCCCCCGTCATATAGTTTTAAACATTATTTTCGTACCTGGGCCTAAGCGACATGTCTGCAAATGTAGTGAACAAACATACTGCCCCACTGAGAAACAGAGAACCAAAAGAAGAATCAGGTCAAGTGGCTGAAGCCACTGAGGAACAAAAAGAGGAACGCAAACTCCAAACAGACACAAACTTGACAACTGGGGGACATTTTCACAGAAACCATGATGCCTATGCTAATAAAACTCAACAAACTCACACTGGGTCCTCCGCTAATCCAGAACAGGGCAGGCGATGGGACCTCGGGCACCTGGGTTTGAGGGGTGTGGCAGGCAGGCTGGCTTCAAGGGCGAGTGACCAGTGCAGTTGAAACGGGGCTCTGCACTCCAGATTTAATGCTCTGAGGTCATCATCTCGAAATCCTTAATAATTTTGTCTTTGAGTTTGTGTTTTGCAGTTGAAGTCTGATGGGACAACAGAGCATGTGCCAAGAGCTAAGTGCCTTGATTCACTTGAGGTCACGCCTCCCTGGGACAGGTCCCCACCACCTGCGCACCGCTCCCACCCAGTGGCCATGCCTGCACTGGTAGAGGTCTGGGCACAGGCGCGGGAGGGGTCATGGTTGGGTGTGTGTCCCATGTCAAGGGGCAGGGCCCCAGGCACTATGAGGGGCTGCACTTGAGCTGTGAATAACCCCTGTGCCTGAGGTAGCACAACATTAAATAACAAATTAAAAACAGTGTTACAGGTTGAGAGAGAAACTGTGGAAAAAAGAAAAAAGTTTTTCCTGCTTTTTGAACACTTCCCACATATTATTTAGCTGGCCCTGGCAGCAGGCACTCATAGAGGAGAAACTTCCAATCCTGCAAAAGTTGGAAACAGCCTCACTCTGGAGCGTGGGGACTTCTCTGAGCAGGGTTTAAGCGAGAGGACGGACTGCCAAGACTGAGACAGGTGGCACTTTCATCTTTACCTTTGGTTTAAAATGTTGGGGACTGTTCATGCTGGCAGGAGTGTACATTGTACAATCTTTGGAAAGCCACTTGGCATTCACTAGTAAAGTCCAAGATGCACACACACCCTAGAGAAACTCAGCATGTGCGCAAAGGAGACAAGTATGAGAGCGTTACCACAACATTGTGGGAAATATCAGAAAACTAGGAACAATCTTAATGTTCATCAGCAGAACAGGTATGGTAGTATATCCATGCAGTGAAATGCTTTAGAGTAATGAAGGCAAATGAATCAGAGCTACATGTGTCAACATGGAAGACTCTGAAACATAACATGGAGCAGCCCTGTGGGCGCATAGCCTTCATGAGCCATGCTCTGTGTCCCCGGGGTTGGTTGAGTCCTGGGCAGGAAGGGGATGGCCCCCTATGGTGAATGTGAGAATCACATACAAGACTTGGCTGCATCAAATCCACCAAGGGTGCAATGCCCGAATTTCCACTACTAGAAATTTAATCTTCTGGGTCAAGGTTGATGTGCTGTGTTGGAGATCAAAGAGATCTAATAGTTTCTGGTTCTACAGCAAGTACTCTGCTGGGCAGCCACTGGCCACAGCCAAAACCCTTCTCACTAAAAATCTCATGGGAAGACGTTGAGGCAGGAAGGCTGAGCAGCAGGGTCAAGGACAAAACTGGGGGCACACCAGTAGTTAAGGATTGGTAGAGGACGGGAGGTCAGAGGAAACAGCTGGGAAGCATCAGGAGCCAAGAAAAGCCAATGAAATCATGAGTTTAAGAAGGCATTACAGAAACTGACCACATATCACAGAGGTAGGTCAGTTCAGGTGAAAAGAGATCATTAATAATTTGACAATTTAAAAGCCACCGGTGGCCTCAGCAAGGGCAGTATTGGTAGAATGATGGGGGTAGAATCCAGACTTGGTGGGGAATAAAAGAAGCCAAGGAAATGGAGGCACAAAATGTGGGCTACTTTCAAGATGTTTGTTCAAAGGACAGGGTGGGAGGTACCAGGGAAGAGAAAGTAAAGATTTTCTAGAATGGGAAAGAATTATGCTTGTAGGGTGAAGAAAAGAACAGGGAAGGATTAGAGGATCAGAGAAAGAGGATAATTTATGGAACTGGGTCCTGGAAGAGGCAAGAGAGGGTGGGAGGGAAAGCCTAGGAGGAAGGTTGGTCTTGGAAATGTCATGTGGATCCTGTTAGAAGCAAGGAAGTGAGGAGCTGAGAACCTGATATACTCCACTCTCCCAGGGCAGCAGACTTTGCGGTCACTGGAGACAGAGACGGCAGTGGGGTGGACAATTTGAGGAGAGTCGGACAAGCAGGAAACAGCCACCATGGGGAATGAAATTAATGTCTGACCAGGTATTAATAAAAGGACTGGCAAAGAGCCGGCTGAGTTGGAAACGGGCTAATCTCTGTGGTGGTGCTAATTTTCTTTTGTCCCAGTAGAGCTTGACAGCTCTGAAGCCCCACAGAGAAGATGGAAGGCTGGATGATTCCAGGCGGGGGTAAGGCAGAGAGGGTGCAGCTGGACATGGGGCTTAAGGCCACCGAGAGTGCTAGTTAGGTCACAGCAGCTCTGGGAACAGCTGGGGTTGGCAGACAAAAGAGACTTCTCCAGTTTTCTTTTTCATAAGAGACAACAGTCTGTTGTTGTAACTTAAAAGACATTAAATAGAAAAGCCACTTGAATGACTGGAGTTGATGTTTTCAACACTGAAGTAGCAATCTGCACCCCACCTTGCTTCTGGGTCACTCACCAGGGTCAAGTGACTTCTATGGGCACACGACCTTGCCAGCCTATGAGTCTGGGCCTCAGGTCCACTCCACAAACTCAGAGGTAACAACCAGATGAGATTCTTGCCTTCACTTCCCACCCACATGCCAGTAACTGGTACTGAAGGTGCTTCAAAAGAGAAGTTTACAAGTTTCTAAAATGTGGTATTTTGGTCAACCTGATGAACCATTATTGAAAGAATGACTGGGTTGAAAACTACTATGTCTCGTCATTGCTTTTTGCATAGGGATCTGCTGCTGACCACTGCAGCAGTTTTAAAATCCTCTTAAACATCTTTAAGCAATTTTATCATCTTTTCAGAATTGAGAGAAGTGGTCTTTTTGTGCTTTACAATTTTTCTTAAAAATTATTTATTTTTGGCTGCATTGAGTCTTCGTTGCTGTGCGCGGGCTTTTCTCCAGTTGCGGCAAACGGGGGCAACTCTTTGTTGCGGTGCGCGGGCTTCTCGTTACGGTGGCTCCTCTTGTTGCGGAGCATGGTCTCTGGGCATGCGGGCTTCAGTAGTTATGTCACACGGGCTCAGTAGTTGTGGCTCTCAGGCTTTAGAGTGCAGGCTCAGCAGTTGTGGAGCATGGGTTTAGTTGCTCCGCAGCATATGGGATCTTCCCAGACCAGGGGTCAAACCCATGTCCCCTGTACTGGCAGGCGGATACTTAACCACTGCACCACCAGGGAAGCCCCCGCATTACAATTTTTAACTCATTTTCAGGCAATTATTCCTGCTCTGCACTGTTTATACTCATAAAAAATCAGAATTACCTAAATATCCAACAATAGGACTTGTTTATAGTTCTCTTTTTTCTTATTAGAAAAGCAATGCATGTTCACATCAGAAAAGGTAAAAAAAGTAGGCAGGTAAAAGAACTGAAGGATGTGTGGACTCCCTCCCAGACACCACTGCTAGTTAACACCCAGGAACAAGTCTTCCAGCTCCTTCTCTAAGCCTGTATATTGTGGGTTTATACCATATTTACCTTTTGCAACTACTTATAAATGGCTTAAGGAATCCAGCTCTCTAGGCTCAAGTCCCCAATCCACCCACCCCCCAACACACACACACACTCACCTGCCTGCCTTGTGTCCTAGGGAAGGAGTTTTGGAAGTAAGAGTTGAGGGTGCCATGACGCTAACTTAAAGAGGAGAAAGACATCGTGGGCTCTTCTTGGAAGGTGAAATAGCCACGTCCGCTTCAGGGACTGCAATGCCCTCACTGAATAATCATGTTAACAACCACCCCCAGACATCTGTGAATAATCTGGAATTACAATAACCTTATAATTTGTGCTTTTGGAGAGTTCCACAAAGCCATGGTGGGTCCCTCAGCTGGGGACACTCAACTCATAGCTGAGTGGAGACAGTGAAACTTGAACTTGAACCATAACAGACTAGGAACAAAGTTCAAAAGATTAAATGAACTACAAAGCCAACAACCATCCTGAATGATTGTTATCCTGAAATAACATAGCAAGTGTGCCCTTTCCTTCATGGAGCATCCCAGGGTCCCCAACTTGGCCAGCTTAGGAATGAAATGATGTGCTCCAGACCCCCAGAGGTGCTGCCTTCCCCTGCCACAGTCAAGTTCTGTGATCCCCGTTCTTTCAGCCTTCAGTACAGGAAGATAGATTTGTAGAGTTTCTTCCATGCCCCCAGGACACAGCAGTGGGCTGCATTCCCCATGCAGTCTCTAAGAAACTGACGGGTGAGCTGGCCTCAGTGGGCCATGTGGTATATGGAGGGAGCAGAGGCCCAGACAGACCATGATTTTCATCTTGGTCCTGTCCCATTCCAGGCCTTGAGAAAGTTACCTCATTTCTCTGATTCTCCAACTACTTGCCTATAAAATAGGGACCCTGGTAGGATTATGAGGACTAAACTGAGGCTGTGTAGGGAAAAAACCTGGCAATTCACCTGGCATATAGGTGGTGCCCAATGAGTATTAAATCCTTTACCTCCCAGCCCAGTGGTCCCATCATTGCTTTTCCAGACTTGCCACAGCCTGAGCAAAAGCATCCCAGAGACGGGAGTGAGCAACATTCATTCATTCAAGAAACATTTACACAAAGTGCCTGTGTGCCTAGCACCCTAGAATATCAACTGCACTTAAAGATTTTTAAAAATATTACTTTAATATTAAGACAAATATCAGGGAGAAGAATGCAAAATTTGCATTAACTTTAAAGAAAAATGTGAGTTATTTGGCCCATGCCCCAGGCTTCCTAGGAATCCCATATAGGGCAGCTTGAAGGTGCTAAGTTGCCCAAGAACTTGACCTCAGGTCCAGGTCACACAGATCTTCACATTTTCCTGCAGTGAGTCATGAACCAGAAGTGACGTGGTCCCTCCCTAGAAAATCAGGGTGGAAAAGAACAGGTCCAGAGAAAACCAGCCAATTACACCGTAAGCCCTCACTGTGTTCACAGTTCCCAGAGCCTTGCTTACACAGCCTGTCTTTCTGAGAGTCATCCTTGGGCCAACTCTTCCAAGATTATCTCAACTTCAGTTCTTCAGTATCTTTGGAAAACATCCCATTTCTAGGAAAATATCATGAAATTTGCTGTATGTCAAATCCGGGATGTTCAGCCAGGTCAAAGTTGTTTTCCTGGGCTTCTCTGGTGGCGCAGTGGTTGAGAGTCCGCCTGCCGATGCAGGGGACATGGGTTCGTGCCCTGGGCCAGGAAGATCCCACATGCCGCGGAGCGGCTGGGCCCGTGAGCCATGGCCACTGAGCCTGCGCATCCGGAGCCTGTGCTCCGCAACGGGAGAGGCCGCAACAGTGAAAAGCCCGCGTACAGCAAAAAAAACAAAGTTGTTTTTCTCACTTACTTCCCAGTCTAGCCTCCTGCACTTCTAGGGTCACCCTCCAAGGTCAGATTCTGGGATGTAAACTGGAGGTGACTCCATCCATTTATCTTTGCTCCCTGTGCCTTGCTGGACTCAGATCTGTGGGCTCCTCTTAGCACAGGTCGACCTGGGCTGGAAACCAGATCTCCCACGTTCACCTTCTTCTTCTTCATAAAAATGTAGCTCCTTCACTGAATCAATCACCATGTCAGATGTCAGCTAATTTCATATTCGATATAAACAGAAAAATAATAGCCATAACCATCTCTGAATGGTGAGAATATAAGTGGTTTCTAATTTCATCACTTTGCTTACCTGTATTTTCTCATTTTCAACAATGAGATGTATTTTTTGTGTACAGAGAATGAGAAGAAAATGTAGAGACTAACATTCCTCTCACTTAGTTGTTTCCTGGTAGATTTACATTCTGAATTCAAGCTCAAAATTCAAAGCAGAAAGTCACAGAATGTTTTTCCATAGAGGAGACTAGAAATCCGGTAACTCCTCCTTGCTCTTCTCCAAGCTGAACCAAATTCCAGTTTATACTTAGGTTTACCAGATCAAAGGAAATTGTTTTTGAGGCAGGATTATTTATCAAATGTACTTTACATATGGTTATGAATCAAAATCACAACAAAATCAGAAAAACTACTGGTGAGGTAATGCAAAGCCATGGGCTGGGGAGATCACATTATTCTCCAAAACAACTTAGTAACCTAAGGAGGTGACACTGGATGTGGAACTGTAGTAGTCATTCGTTCAACAAATATTTGTATATTCACTGTGTTCCAGGCACAATTCTAGGCACTGGGGATACAGCAGTAAACAAAACTAGCAAAAATCCCTGCCCTCAGGAAGTCTGTATTCCAGTCAGGGAGACAGAAGCAACAAAAACCTTAGCATAGTATTAATACTGTTTCTACTGTTTTGACTGTTTTTCTGACATTTTTCTCAGTGAAGGAGAACTTTCTCCCAAGTCCCTTCTACAGCCAGTGGCTAGGTTGACTATTTCTTGACACAACCCATTCAGGAGTGGGACAGACTGGATCCTAGTACCTTTAGAGTCAAGGTAACTAGAGAATTAGAGAGCTACCCAGCCATGATCTTCCTGCAGTGATTGTCCTAAGGACTTAGCTGATACAAAATGGTTCAGATATTCCCAGAGGAAGAAGATGAAGTACCCCAACCATGAATGGAGTAGAGAACTGAGCCAGAACACTGGGAGACCAGGAGCTGCCACAGTGGGCCACTGGGATAAGCAGAAACAGGAATAAGACTGACTTAGGGAGAAAATTTTAGCTCCATGTAAGAGAAAACACTTCAACAGACAGAGCTGCCCCACAGTGGAATGGGCTGAAGGAAAGGCAATTCTCAGGCTCTGCTGGTGAATGACAAGCTCAGCTCTGCTACTTACTGACTGTTTGACCTTGAGCTAGTCCCATAACCTCTATGGGTCTCAGTTTCCTTATCTGTAAAATGGGAATTATAATGGTACTTAGTTCATGGAATTGTGGTGAAGATTTAATAAGAGGAAGCATGTAAAGTGCCAGGGTACTACCTGACACAAAGTAACTTAGACATTGAAAGGCAGGACCATGGTCCAGGCCCAATACATGACCTCTGGCTGATTTGGACACATCAAGACCTCGGTCCTCCCTGGAGGTGCACCAGGGTACTGGGCAAAGGCAGGGATCAGGCCAGTAATAGTGTTCAGCGTTCAGGGAATGCCCTAAGGCAGAAGCACCAACCCCACATATACACATCGAGCCAGGCTGATTTGGGAGTGATCTGGGGTTCAAAATAGGAAGTCCCCAGAGAGGCTGTACTCAACATCACAAAGCTCCTAAGGGCCCATTAATGACCACAGCAGCAGTGCTAGCCTCAGTCCCACTCTGGGTCATCCAGGGCTGATGGACTCAGATGGCAGCCTGTGACGCAGGACTCTAGAGGCACAGCCAGGCAGGGCTGGAGAGCTCCAAGCCACAGCCCAGTGGGACAAACGGCAGCCTGAAGGCAGCCCAAGATGGAATTCCAACCTACTCATAAACCCTCCTGTGGTTCCAGGTGGGGGGCATATTCAGACAGGTTTCCTCTTGCACCCCAGTGAGGATACCCCAGGGGCAACTGCACAGCCACAGGTGACCTGCGTTATAGCCTAGCCCCACCTCCTGGCCCTGGCTTTTGGTAATGGCCCAAGGGTAGGAGAAGGCAAGTAGCCAGTCCCCTTGTGTATGCCCAGCAGGCCCTCTGGCAACTGCCATCTCCATTCCAACGGCCTTGGAATTAAAGGCGGTCAGCCTTTAATTGTTGAGCCAGTGTCTAGCCCACAAGTTCCTGCCATCACACCCTCCCACCAGCCAGCTTTCCAGGCATGTCTAAACCTGTCTGAATTCTCAGCAGGTAAAGAGCTCAGGCGAACCTCCCCCCATTCCCCTCATGTCCACTACTTAAGTATCAAAATCCCAAACAATAATATCTTGTATATGTGTGGTGCTTAGCATTTTTCAATGCACTTTTCATAACCTTATATAGCTCACAAAATCTCCAGGAGAGTTGAGACTCAGACTTGGAAGGACAGAGTCACGAACAATGCCCCAAACCCTAACTCAGCAATGGTTTAAGGAGACATCATCATGACTACAGAGTCTAGCATACTGTCCCTGCTACCTACACCACAGACACCCTTATGCTCGATGGTGCCCGTAAAACTGCTGTCACTGGAAACTGAGATTGCACCCATCAAGTCACTAAAAGGGTTGTAAAGCAGACTCTGCTCCTTTGCTGCCACTGGCTTCCAATTCAAAACTGGTGAGGGGTGGCATGGGGATGGGGGGCTTGTCTGACTGGAGAAGCCTGAGCCTGAGGCCGATGCCCAGGCCTTAGCTGCAAAGGAAAATGGCTCCACCTCATGATGCGCGGAATTCCTCAAGCACAGGAAGGAGGCTCAGCTGCCAGGCAACCAAAATGAGTGAAAAATGTCCAACTCTGCAACTCATTCAATCATCACACCAACACATGAAGTTGTCAGAATGACTCTCATTATCCCCATTTTAGATGGCAGGAGTCGACCAGGGCAGCTTCTCTACCAACACATTGAAATAAAACAGGGAGAAAAGAAAAGTCTTGCTTTCAGGTTTAAAAAGGTCAACTGCAGGGGCTTCCCTGGTGGCTCAGTGGTTGAGAGCCTGCCTGCTAATACAGGGGACGCGGGTTTGAGCTCTGGTCTGGGAGGATCCCACATGCCGCGGAGCAACTGGGCTCGTGAGCCACAACTACTGAGCCTGCGCATCTGGAGCCTGTGCTCTGCAACAAGAAAGGCCGCGATAGTGAGGGGCCCACGCACAGCGATGAAGAGTGGCCCCCGCTTGCCGCAACTAGAGAAAGCCCTCGCACAGAAACGAAGATGCAACACAGCAAAAATTAATTAATTAATTAATAAACTCCTACCCCCAACATCTAAAAAAAAAAAAAACATCAACTGCAGAAGCGTGGGATAAGAGGAACTAGTTTTGGCTTCAGGTCATGTAAAGAAGGTCTTAGAATCTCAGCTGACCTTGAGGTTCATATGAACCCAGCTAAAGAGGTTGCTGACACAGCCACTGCAGACTTGTGAGTGGGACAGCGTCTTGGCCTCTGGGCCTGCCAGACTTACCTGGGGTTGACCACTCTAGTCTGGTCACATATTTGCAGAGATGGGCAGCCAAGGTAGGGAGGTTTTGTAACATCTGGTGCGTGGACTCTGTTGCTTCAGAGGGCAGAAATGGGGCCACACAGGAGCCACAGGGACTGCATGCCAGGTCAACACCTGTAGAACAGGGCAAAAACAAGACAGGTTTCCTTGTGAGGTGGTGAGGTCCCCATTGCCAGGGGTATACAAACAGAGGCTGGAAAGCCATCTATCAGAAATTTTAGTTGAACTGGATGATGAATACAGTCCCTTCCAACTCTAAGATACTATAAGCCAACAATGTGTGTAAACATTGGGCACAATCTACAATCACCCTCCAAGAGCCTCCTAGGGACCCACTGAACTAAACAATGACAAAAGAAGAAAACCAAAAATATGCACTCTTACTAGACATCAATTATATGCAAAAATAAAAGGAAAGGTCATTTTATATGTTACATGAGTCAAAACTGAAAAGTAATGTCCAGTACTGGAGAGGTTGTGATAAAGCTGGAACATTCGTACTGGCGGTTGGGTAAAATGGGTACCACCACTTTTTGAAATCAATGTGGCAGATGGTATCAAAATACCAACAGCAGGACTTCCCTGGCGCTCCAGTGGTTAAGACTTCGCCTTCCAATGCAGGGGGTGCAGGTTCGATCCCTGGTTAGGGAACTAAGACCCCACATACCCCAGGGCCAAGAAACCAAAACATAAAGCAGAAGCAATATTGTAACAAATTCAATAAAGACTTTAAAAATGGTCCACATCAAAAAAAAAAAATCTTAAAGAAACCAAAAGCATATTTAATCCTTTACCCCAATAACTGTTCACTCAGGAATCTACCTTAAAGAATAATTTGTAAAGGGTAATTGGTATATATTTGGAGATATTCATTACATCATTATTAATAATAAACAAAAAGTCTCAAATAGGAGAGCGGTTAAGTATAGTATAGTGTTTGATGGAATATTAGGCAATCATTACAGATGGTGTTTATAAAGAATCTCTGTTCCTCGAGGGCAAGTCCTGCATCCTATTTACTACTGTAGTCCCAGCACTGTCTGGAACATAGAAAAGCCTCATTAGCTATTTGTTGAATGAATGAGAGAATGAACAATTGAGAAAAGAATTCAATCTTAGCAAGGGAAAATGCTTATTACATGTTGAAAAAAACAAGCAGAACTCAAAATTATACTTAATCTATGATTTCCAGAATATGAAGTATTAAATACATGTGTCCTACAGGTGGACTACATGGAAAAATAAAAATAGATGTTAGGATCATGTACTAGGGATGATAATATTATTCTTATTCATTCACCATGTTTTTCTGAGTACCTGTTATGTACCAGGTGCTGCGCCATGTGCTGTGAGTAGAGCAGTAAACAAAATAGACACAGTCTCTACCCTAAAGGAGAGTTCATTCTAGTGGGTTAATGGAGGAGTGAGAGTGGGGAAGAGACAGACAATAAACGGATAAGTAAAACAATGTATAATATGTCAGGTGGTAGTAAGTGCTATCGGAGAAAAAAAGCAGGAAGCGGGGATAGAGAGTGCCAGGAGAGGAAAGGCTGCCATTTTATATGGGATGTCCGTGAGGATATCTAGGGAAGATCTTTCAAGCAGAGGGAACAGCAAGTGCAAAGGCCCTGAGGCCAAAGTGTACTTGATGCAATCAAGGAATAACATGGAGGTCAATGAGCTGAGCAGCAGGAGCCTGGGAGATGAGGCAGAGAAGCTACAGGAGTCAGAGTGTATATGGCCCTGCAAGCCATCATAAAGACTGAAAGGCTTGCGCTCAAAGAGACAAAGAAGCCACTGGAGGCATTTTTACAGAGGTGTGACATGATCTGACTTATGTTTAAAAGGAATCACTCCTTTTATAAGAATATTTTATGAAAGTTTAAGATGAAAGGAAGAATTTTAAACAATGGACAGATTATCATAACATTAATGAGTTGATTCACAAAATATTTTCTGAGCACTCCCTGCTTTAAGGGGCTGGAATAGCAGGTCTGTTTCAAGATTACAAAGACATATCAACATATCAACAATACAGAAGTTTTTGGTTTTTTTTTTTTTTGGCCACGCTGCGCAGGATCTTAGTTCCCAGGCCAGGGATTGAACCCAGTGAAAGCACCGAGTCCTAACCACTGGACTGCCAGGGAATTACCCCCATACAAAAGTATTTTTAAATAACACTGTTTAAAAAAAAAAAAAAAGACAGAGATTATCCAGAGCAATTAACTGATTTTGTCCTTTTTTTTCTTTTTTTTTTTGGCGGTATGTGGGCCTCTAACTGCTGTGGCCTCTCCCGTTGCGGAGCACAGGCTCCGTATGCGCAGGCCCAGCGGCCATGGCTCACGGGCCCAGCCGCTCCGCGGCACGTGGGATCCTCCCACACCAGGAACGAACCTGCGTCCCCTGCATCAGCAGGCGGACTCCCAACCACTGCGCCACCAGGGAAGCCCTGTCCTTTTTTCTTTAGAGATTACAGAGGTAATTTTGCTCAACTAACATTTAGATGCACATTTCATATTCTTTTTTTTTTTTTTTTTTTTTTTTTGCGGTACGCGGGCCTCTCACTATTGTGGCCTCCCCCGTTGCAGAGCACGGGCTCCGGACGCGCAGGCTCAGCGACCATGGCTCACGGGCCCAGCCGCTCCGTGGCATGTGGGATCTTTCCCGGACCGGGGCACGAACCCGTGTCCCCTGCATCGGCAGGCGGACTCTCAACCACTGTGCCACCAGGGAAGCCCATATTCTATACCAAGTCCCTTAATTATAAACTGAGCTGCTGTTTGGGAAACCCTAAAGTTGGCTGCTTATTTGACTCGTCTTAAATATCTCATACACAACACTTCTGCAGCATCACTCACAATCCAACATTACTGATAGGCGACCCTTGTGGCAAGTCTGTATGTGCCAGAAAGATTATCTGAAAGACTAATAAAATCCTTGTAATCCTTTTCAAGGATGCAGAAAGGAAAATGGCTACATTTCAAATTCATGTCATTTCAAACGCGTGAATTAAGCTCTAAACTCTACATTTGAAAAACAAAGTCAACACAAGTTCTCTAATTTATGTTCTAAACTGAGAAAACAAATAGTTGCTAAGAAACGAAATTTGCAAAATTGTTAAACACGTTTTCTAGTTGATATGCACGTACTTAAAACTACAAACTATACCAAAATATAAATGCAGGAATCACTACCATTGAACTTGGTTGATAAAACTTCATCATGAAACCTGGAATTGTTTTTTTTTGGTTTGGTTAATTTTATTCCTAGACACTCTGCCTTTTAGGTGTATATAAAACTGATCATGTGTAGATGATGTTGAGATGATACTTCTGTGAAAATATATGAGAAAGCTTATTGCTTCTCTTCCTTCTTATCCATCATGCCCTGGGTGAGAGGGCTCCTTCTTAGCTCCCAACATCTTGATTACTGTGACACTCATGCCAGAGTGCTCTGCACCCTAACCCTCCTCCTGGCTATCACCTGTTAACTTCTCACTCAATGTACAGTTTGGCAAAGGGCTACCAGACTTCCTCTCTCCTTCAAAGCAGTCATCCTCCTGGAAGACTTGCCAATGACCCATCCAACAAATTTGCCTTTCAAACCCATGATCTCCTCTGTCCAATCCAGCCACTTTGCCCCTGCCCATAGCTCCTCTACCTCTGACCAACATGCCTGCCCTCCCTGCTCTTCTCTCCCACCCATCACATCTATTCTCTCACTCCACTGAGAACCCCACCCCTCCAATCTGGCTTCCCCTCCTTCCTCTTGGTGGACTACCTCTTCCACCTCTCTTGCCAGCATCTTCAACTTCCTTAAAGAACTGTCTCCCTTGTCCAGCAAAGCCCAGCCCTGGATCAGCCTCACCAGTAGCCTTCTCCATGCCTATCTCAGGGCTGATGGGATGCTGAAGAAAGCCCATACCTCATAGATTAGTGCCCCCACAAACCCATGGCCTCCAGCCTCAGCAGTCCCTTACCACCGCCCTGCAGTCTCTGTGGGTTGCTATTAGCTTTCCCTCCTCTTTTCCGTAGCAGCCATCTTGAACATTTTGCTCTTTCTCCAAGCTTCCCACCCCATCCCATTTCCTCACACTGAGTAGATATCCTTGCCTCCCATCACAAGTAATGGCTATCAGGTGTGAATTCCCTCCATTTCCTGAGCCCACCTCCCAACTACCTACTTACCAAACTGCTGACCTACCTGCGTCTCCAACTCCTTCCTTTCCCTTCTCCCACCTGAGGCTCACTCTGAACCCCACCACCTCCCATCCTCTTGCTGACCTCACTTCATCCTTCAACCCTTCTCTTCCCTGTAACCTCAACCGTCCATATACTGGCTTTTCCCCATGAGCATTTTTAAATGTCCTAATCTCTCCCAACTTAAAACTGTCTCCTAACTCTACATCCTTTCTCGTTTTCTCTCCTCCCCTTCAAAACCACTAACAAGAGTTATCTACATCCACTTCTCACACACTCAGACTGCTGCCCCTGCTGCTCCATTGAAACTACTCTCTCCAAGATTGCCAGTGACCTCTGTGTTGCTAAATCTGGGGTTCAGTTGTTCAGACTTTGGCTTACTAGACTGTTCTACAGCACGTCACTTCACTTCCTCCATTTGGCTTCTGTGGCACACCATTCTTTGGTTTTCTTCCTATCTCTCTGTTCTCACCTTTACTTCTGGGCTCCTCTTCCTCTATTTGTCCCTTAAATGTTGGCATTTCCCAAGGGATTTTGGTCTTCTCTTTCACCCTCTCTACTGAAGGATTTCATTCACTTCCATGGCTTCAGTTATGATGTATATATTAAGAACTTGATAACTTAAGGTTCTTTCTCCAGATCAGATCTCTCAAGGATGACAGGCTCTCAGGCTCTGTCTTTTTTATTTGAATTAGGTTCAGGGTAATAGTCTCCCTGATTGCTTCTTCTTTGGCCATGAATTAGTTACTCCCATATATTAAGGCATTCTCCCAAGATAAGCTCCGAATCACCTAATGGACCTCTCACCTGATGTCCCACTCACCTCAAACTCACCTCCTCCTCTTCCTGCCTAAACCTACTCCTTTACTATTCCGTACCTCAGCGGAAAGCACCACCATGCATTCACCTAGTTACCCAAGGCAGACACCTGGGCCTCACCCTTGACTCACCACTTTCTGCCACACCCTCAGCTCATCACTCACAAAGTCCTCTTGATATTTCTTTTTTTTTTTTTTTTTTTGGCCACATTGCGCGTCTTATGGGATCTTAGTTCTCTGACCAGGATTGAACCCAGGCCCATGGCAGTGAAAGCATTGAATCCTAACCACTGGACTGCCGGGGAATTCCCTGAATATTTACCTCCTTAATACATCTCAGATCTACCCCTTTTTTCCATCTTCATTGATGCCGTGCTTGATCACTGCAGCAGCTTGCAACCTACATCTAAGCCTCATGTTCTCCTGGTCATTTTCCACACAAGCCCTAGACCTTTTCAAAATGCACATCTTCTCAAAAACCTTCATTATCATTAGAATAAAGTTATATTTCTCAGCCTGATATACTGAGAGGAGCCACCCCTGATTAATCACTCCAGCCCCGTGTCTGAGATTCAGCATTCTGGTTAATCCCCTTGTTAATGAATTAGAAGACCTATGGAACTTCACTGAGACCTTTCTTCTCTCTGACAAGGGAGCAGGCTAGCTCAGTGTTCCCCTGGAATCCTTTGCAACTCTAGCTTATAAGCATCTAGAATTCCTTTCTCTCACAATTCTCTGCTCTCAAACCACTCCTTAAAAAAGACAAAACAAATATATTGAGTATATGCCCGACCAAAATCATACAACTAATAAGAGAGAGAATGGGGATTTGAACCCAGATTGCCCAGGACATTACCTCCTGCCTATTTGTTCACAATCAAACCAACTACTGATAATCCAAGATGAAGAATGTGGAAACAGACAAACATTCATTAAGTGCTTAATATTTATGAAGTGCTTTACATAAGGCATCTCACTTCTCCATTACAACACTGTCAAATTAGCAAACTGTAGATCTGAGAAGGTAGTGTGTACAAGGTCCCACAGCTAGTAAGTGGGCTTGAATTCCCCCACCTCCACCTTATTACCTGATCCCTACCACCAATAAATAGCATTTTACAACTGAAGAAACAGGTCCAGCCCAGGGTCATACCTCTAATCAGAGGCAAAGTCAGAATTAGAATCCAGGTTTCTGAATCTGCTTGGCTGGGCCGATACTATTTTAGTCCCTGCTTTCTGGGAGAATCGTGGAACCCTGACTTGTACCCTAGTTATAACAATTTCCTGAAAACTAGCACTACTCCTGAAGGGCTAAACTGACCTCTAGAGTTTCAACTGTTGCTCCAGGCGGTCTTCTTTGGTAGCCCTCTGCTGATACTCTGCCGATGCTGTGCTGGTGTCCACCCTGTGGTGTAGTCCTCCCCTTCCCACTTTTCCAACAACCTCTGCTCTCACTGCATCCACAAAATTAGGCACTCTGTGTCAGCACAAACCCCATTTCCTCCTACCTCCTACAGTTTTCTCATCTTCAGTAATGAGCCCCCCCACTATCTGTCCGCCTAGCTCCAAAGGTCTTTCCTTATGGTTTAGCCAGGATCAAAGCCCCTCTGCCTGTTAGTTAGAAGTCCTGTTAGTTCTTTCCTAAGTGCAATCCATTTGACTCCTTCCCCCATTCTAGCCTTCCCTCCCTGGATATCATCAGCGCAAGGATGGCAGGGTTGCTTTCTCAGGCTCTGTCTTTTTGGTCTGAATCAGGTTCAGGGTAATAGCCTCCCTGGTTACTTCTTTGGCCACAAATTAACTATTCCCATTTATTAAGGCATTCTCCCAAGAATGCTTTAGCTAAGATATATCCAGAATGTCTGGATGTGGTGACATATGAAGCATGTGTGGGATTAACTGGACCATCTGGCCAACACCAGGGCCCTGAGTGGAAAAAGAATCAGAAAAGATGCTACCTAGCAAGGTGGGATATCACCACCAGGGCCCTATGATGCTGAGCAGAGGGCTGAAAGAAGGGCAGGGATCTCAGACTGCCTTTACTCCATAACTGACAGGAGCAAAAGATCTTTCCCAGAAAGGGAGTGGGAGGTAGGGTGTTTAGGCACAGAAAGAAGAAGGGCCAACAGCTAGAAATAGAGGAACATGAAGAACTGATGACATTTAGGGGAGAACTGACAGAACTTCCAAGGAATGATAGACATGAATCTATCACTCCCTTGCGTCACAGGACTGGAAAGGCCCTCAAAGCACTCAGGCAAAATTTCAATCCATTGTTTGAATAACATAAACATTTCTTCAAGGCGGTGGTATCCCTCTAGTTGAAGACTTTCAGCAATGGGAAATGCCTAACCACAGGAGATCAAGATCATGCGAAATTCAATTACAATACATTCATTTTCAATTCAACAAATATCTACTGACTACCTACCATGCAACAGACACTACAGGCACTGGACTGTAAGTGTGAATAATATAGACACGGTCCCTGCTCTGTGGATCTTATAATCTAATATGGAAGACAGATACTCAAATACATAAGTAGAATGGGGGAAGTAGAGGGTGCTGCTCAAACACAAGGTGAGGTACCTCATATGGAGCCGGGCATCTGGGAAGGCTTCACTGAGGAGGCAGCGTCTAGGCTGGGGCTTGAAGAGTGTGAGGCATTAGCTGAGTGCAGGGTGGAGGGACCCACGTGAGAGAACAATTGCTTAGGGCTTCCCAGCTTCCAGAGAAGTTCAGAGTGTTGCAAGAAGGTGGAGTCCAGATCCTGAAGGGCCTGTAGATTGACACTGAGGAATGTGGGTTTAATTCCGGAGGCAATGGGAAGACTGGTGAAGGGTTTTAAGCAGAAGCGCCCTCTGGCTACGCTGTGGGAGACGCTGCGGTACGGGGCGTGGCGTGAAGGAGGCCAGAATCCGGGATGAGAAGGCCTTGATGGCCCAAGGAAAATGACCAAAAACAAAGCGCTCCTCTATGACAAGACAGAAGCAAAAACAAAGGGGTAAAGTTCAGAATGCGCCCCTTCCACTCTCAAGCCGAAGGTCTCCATCCTCTCTCACCTTTGCTGGGCAGCTCGCCCTCGGTTTGCCCTAACACCGCGGAGTGTGGGCGGGGAGACGACTCCACGCCCTTCTTTCCAGATAAGAAAACTGAGGCCCAGAGTCCCGGGGTGGGGACCGAGGTGAAAAGAGAATGGAAACGGCCTCCCAAAGGAGGCTGCCCGAAGTCACGCACAATCCTTCGAGGGTCCGGCGGCCTGCCCCATTACTCCGTCAGCCGTCCCCAACCAGTCGCCTTTGCTATAGAAACAGTCCTCCCGCCCTCCTCAGCGCCTCTGTTTTGTCAATGCACCCTGGGAAATGCAGTCTATCTCTCATTATCTGCCCGAGACATGAGCCCACTCCGCGTCCTTAAAGGACTACAAGTTCCAGAAGGCTGTACGAAAACACCGGCGGGCTCTCGGGGATTTGGTCTAGCAAGAGAGACAGAAGAACCCGCGGGCGGGGCCGAAGGGAGGGGAGATGTGCCCCCACAATGGGCGACCCCTGGGCGGGGCTCGGGTCTCTATTGGCTACGGAGGCACGGAGGAGGCGGGGTCAGCGGAATGAGGCGCGGAGCTGTTCGCCGCTCCAGGTGCTGAGTCCGAGGGAGGCTCCGGAGCGAAGAGGAGCGGTCTCAGCCTTCTCTGCCGCCGCCGCCGCCGCCCCGCGTCGAGAGCCCTCCGCCTGGAAGCCGAAGCCGTGAGGAGCCCGGAGGAGCTGGATGCGCTGCCGGGCGCCGACCGCCCTTCCGCATCTCTGAGGTCGGTGCTGCTGGATTCGCTTTTGTTTTATTGAGGAAGGAATGAATTGAGGCGTTAGAGGGCCTGGGGAGTTGATGGGACCTCACCGCCCTCAAGACCATCTGTCCCGGAGAGCTGCTGACTGACCCCTCGTGTGCCTCCCTGTGGCCCCGGCACCTGAGGTCGGAGCAGCTTTGGTTAGTTTTTGTCTTATGGTGGAGGAGGCTCTTAAGCGTGAGGGGCGAGGGCTGGGGACCTACCCCACCATCTCTCTTGAGAGGGCGTTGAGAGCTTGGAGCCTCCCTCCGCCTGTGCCTGAAGTCGAGGCTGCTTGGATTATTGAGGATGGCAGGGAGTGTTCCGGGATGAAAGAATCGGAGTCAGGAGGACCCTTCCCCACACCTCGGCTGCTTGAGCTTACAAAGAGGGTCTGGATGTGATGGATGAAACCGCGGTATTCCTCCTCCTCCGCTCAGACCCTCCTGAGGAAGGGCTGTTTGGGGATGTCAGGAAGACCCTTCCTCGTACCCACCCCTCTCCCGAAGCCTAGGGTTTTGTGAAAAGGGGGGACGGGATGAAGATGGAGCCAGACGACTCTTTCCCCTCCCAGCTGGACCCGCCTAGGTTATGGGGGGGTAGGGGGAATGGGATGTGAGGGGCAAAGGCCGGGAGACCCCTCCCCACCCTGTTAGGAGTCGCCGGTACAGGAGAGCCCTGACGGATTCTCCGGGTCCTCTGCGATCTGGGCCCTGTGCCTAAGGTCGGGGTGGCCTGGGTGTGGGGTGTGCGATGGGGAAAAGTAAAAGGGATTGAAGAACCCCTCCCGACCTCTCCGCTCCCGGGCCTTATCGACTTGGCCCTCTAACTGGATCCAGGCCAGGGACCCTAAGTCGAGACGACCCTCCCCTCCCCGCCCCGCCCCACCCCGGAGACCCTGGCTGCTGAACCGCAGAGGGGAGCCAGACCTGGATGGGCACATGCTGGGCGGGACAGGCCTAGTCCCCCTCTGAAGCGCCCTGGAGCTCCAAGCAGACGCCCCCCGCGCCCATAGACCCTCGGGCTATTCTGCTCGGCGCGGGGTGCGCCTCAGACCCCGCTGCCGAGACCTGTGTCCTGGCTATGCGGCGGCCGCTCCGGGCGCAGGGCTTTCGCGCGTGGCCCCGGCATCCGCGAGAGGACAAAGCCGCGGACGCCGCACTGGCGGGCCTGCGCCACTGGCTGGGCGGGGGGCGCGGCCAGGGGAGTGGGGGGTGGGGGAGGCTTCGGGCGCGGCGCGGGGAGCTTCTGCGGAAACGTGCCAGAAACCAGGCGGGAGACAAAGCGCGCTCGCTCCTCGCGGGCCCGCGCGAGTCGGGATGGAAAATCCCAAGGGAGGAGGCGGCTGCGCCGGGCAGGGCACTATGCCCCACACCCTTCTTCCCTGCACACCACCACCCTCGCCGGTCCAGCACCCAGGATGCCGTGTGTGCGATGGTAGCCAGGGTCCCTTCTGTGCGGCGTTCCAAGACCTGTGACCACGAGAACGTGGACAAGCCAGGGGCTCCGCCTCTCGAGGAGGGGTCCAGGGTTTAGGAGGCATGAGTGGGCCAGGGGCCGTAAGGGCATCCTGCCTGGACCCCCCAACCCTGCTCCATCAGCCGTGTTAGGTCAAATTTGGTTCCAGGATTCGAGTGTATTTGTATGTGTCACAGTGTGTTTACATGGGTGAGGGTGCGGGTCAGAGTGTGAGTGTGAATGTGTATGCCCGGGTGAGGTGCCAATGGGTGCTCCAGTGTTCATGTGTGTGTCCCTTGTGCATCTGGCCGGATGTGTGTGAAAAGAATCAATTACTGCTGGCCTTGGATGGGGGCGGGGGTGGGGCAGGGTAGTCACCCCTCCAACCCTCAAGCTGCAGTAATGACCTAGGGTCCCAGGGGATGCCCTCAGGGTGGAGGTAGCTTCAGATCATGTGCATGCAATGTGGCGCAGAAAGTGGAATCTCACAAGTATGTGGAGCTCTCTTCAGCCCTTCTGGTGATTTGGGTCTGACCCTAATATCCTCACCAGGGTTCTGCCCTTCCCATCCCTCAGAAACCTTATCCTGCTGTAAAAGGCTGCCCTAAGGACCAGAATTCTGCCCCCCACCATCATGGGCTGACAAGTGGGGCTTGGGGAGCTCAACAGCAGAGGTGGGTGCAAGATTGTGTGGCAAGACAACTTTTGTCACTTTGGCCTCTATCTGGAAGGACCATGGGGCTGGAGTTGCTGGTCAGTGATGGTGGCCTCTCAGTAATACCAGGTACACTCATGGAGAGGGCACGAACGTGACACAGATATATCACTATGGGTAGATATCCCAGGAGGATGAGGACAGCCCTCCCAGACCTGCCCACTCCCACCAAGTGACCTCAGTTTCATAGCACTTTGACAGCAAAGGTGCTGTCACCAGAGACTCCTTTCCTGTATGATGAGGGGCTAGACAGTGCCCAATGGAACCACAGGAAGAACAGTTACCAGAGCCACCATCCAGCCCAGCCCTGCCCGGTCCAGTCTCCACAAGTATCCACAGCGACCTCTGCTGGGCAGAAGTGAAACCAATTTGAAATTTGGCAACTAACACTCCCCCACGGTGTGAAAGCTCAAGGTGGGTGTGGGCATTGTTAGGTAAAAACCATTTAGGGGCTACTTGTCTGCTTTTGGAGTCCTGAGTCGATGTTCTTGTCTGCAGTTCCTTCAAGCAATGGAACTGCCACTGTTCTCGCCTATATGGAAATATTTAAAGAGGGCCTAAAGACGTTTGTTCAAGTTTTCATCCAGTTGGGGGTGGGCATCAAATTTGTTTAAGAGAAAAAAGCATGAAAAACATTCATCAAGCTCAGGGAGATTTAAGTATATTTCCTCTTTTCCTCTCCTTCTTCAATTCCTTTCTCCTTTTTCTTCCTATTCTACTTTTATCCTCCCCTCTTCCTCATTATTAGTCAAAAACACATTTTTCAAACATATGCTTTCTTTTTCTCATCAACAATACGGCCCTGAAAATGCAGATATCAAGAGTCTATTTCTAAATGCAAAGAACTGGGAAACATTGGCTCCTCCAGGCCTAATGATGGGAGCAGGGGAGATGGATGAGATGTGCTCAGTCTTAAATGCCCACCTGATGACATGTGTCTCCTCTCCTGGTGTTGCTCTGAAGTGATTTCATGCAGCCACAAACTCTTTAGAGCTCCTTAAAGGAAAAGAGATATTTAAATACCTGGTATTGTTCTTACTTTGGCATCCATGTGATTTTCATTGAACTACATGACTCACTATCATAAAGTAAAAATAGGACTTAATCTCCTCCTTGCCTGTTTGGAAGGTGACTGCATATGCATGTTGTGTTCTGCACTGGAGAGCGAAAAGCTAAATTATCTCATAAATTGAACTACCTGCTTATCCTAATTAGAGAATGTTGCTTAACATCAGATACAGGCAATAACATTGTTTTTTAAAATTCATATGTGAATCTCTGTCTTCTAAAGCCTTTCTTCATACTCATACATTATTACTTTCACTTGAGGTTAATCAAGAATGTTTAGTCGTTGTACTGAAGCCAAACAAATTAAAAATCGGCAGATACAGGAAGTTGTGGGTAGTATTTCTGTTCTTCTTGGGCTCAGAAAAGAAAAAATCCTTGGAATTCATAGGAGAGAAGGAAAGGCCCTGAAGATTCGGTAACTCCTATGGATGGAGTTTCTGAGGAGAGGCTCCTCAGAATTTTCCAGGAGGGCTGGTTGTGTTGAAGAATCTCCGTATGCATTCAAGTGGTACACAGGCTGGGAATGAGACTGCGGCTTTTGGGATTCCTAAATCCCCACACTAATGCAGCCCTTCTGGGAAAATCCCCCAAGTGCTTCCTGCTCCCTCAGGCCGCCCAGCAGTCCCTAGGGTGTGGAGCTGTCCAAGGTTCTGGAGCACTGGCCCCAGCCCCGCCTAGTGGAAAGGGAGAATTTTAGGGCATGGAGCAGAAGCAAGCTCTGAGGACCACGGCCTCTGTGAGGATTTCCCCAAAGCTCATCACAGAATGGAACACGAGAAAACATAGCTGTAGATCTACTGCATCACTTCGAATGAACCCATCAGCGATCCCTATTTAAAGAATTACAAGCTAATAATAAGAGGAAACATTTCTGAGTCAGGCTCTTCACATGTAAGGATGTATTTAATCCTCACAGTCCTTTGATGTGAGTGGTGGTGTTACTTCCACTTTCAAGATGAGGAAATGAAACTTTGAGAGGAAAGGGGTTTGTCCATGGTTATACAGGTCAGAAGGAGCAGCGTTTATGCTCCAGCCTGGATATCTTAGACTCCAGAGACTCCTCCTGACCACTATTTTTTTTCCCTACTGCTATTGTAGAAGAAAAATTGAAGTATTGTACTGTCTTCTGTGAGATTCTAACCAAATTTTAGAGTAATGGGATTGGGGACCAACTAAGATTCAGACATAAATCACAAGGAGTCCTTTCAAATTGAGCAAGGGTATTGCCACATACTTTACATCTTATCCTGACAAAGGGCTTGTTACCTGAACTTGATTACCAAAGAAGGGGAAAGGTGAGTGTATGACCCTCATGGCCAGTGGTCCAGGGTTTTTCCAGAGTGGAACAGTTTCACAGGAAGCCAAGCCTGCAAGAATAGAGAGAGAGGGGAAAAAAATGAGGATGTTGTTATTATTCAACAGAGTACATATAGAGCTAAAGAAACGGGCTTATCTTTATCCGCTAGCATCCTGTTCCAATGCTGAGGACACTTGGATATTCTTAAGAGGCTCCTTCAACCTATTCCCTCTCTCAGATTTTTCACAGCAAAGCTTCTAACACCAAAATAAAAGTTTTCACTGTTGTGAGCCTCAACTAATCTCAGGGAAACATCACATTTCCACACTCATGCCGTCACAACCAATGTTCCACCTTCATATGTGGCCACGGGAGTCCTAAAGGTGGCCAGGTTTGGAGCTTGATGTGCTTCAAGCCACATATTCTCCAGTCCTCCCAGGGTGGCAGTGTCAACTGCCCCAATCTTGCCACACACACACAGGGGGCCTGTGCCTGAGAACTCCCCATGCGGTTGCTATAGGTTTGGGTGTCTAAAGAGAGTAGAGAGAAATAGAATTGTGCTTTTTCTCCTCTCCCTAGACCTCAGTGTGCTTAACACCCAGGCAGGGGCATGGCCTTTTAAAAAACTGCTTCACATCATGCTGGGGCTCCAATCCATTTTGAGCAATTCCTTTCCCTTGTAGGTTGGGATTTTGCAAGGCTCTTGACGTATGGAGCAAAGATTGCTATTGCTTTTCCCGAGGGCATTTGGAGGCCAAGGACCAGCTCCCCATCTGGGTCCGCTCTGACTCATATGACTGCAGACAGATTTGATTGTTTTCTTATTTAGAGTCATTAATTAACTCTCCTCAGCATAAGAACAGCATGTAACAAGAGGGAGGCCCTTTGCGGGGGTCTCTAGGCAGTCATGCCTATAGCTGAGCACCAGCTCTTTTGCTAACAGGATCGGGAAATGGTTTCTAATCCTGGCTATTACCCTTCAGAAAGCTTAGATTGTCAGCACTTTAGGCTAATATGAGAAAGGAAATGAAAATGTAATTAATTGCTAAGGCTACTATAGTTATTCTGCAAAAACTGAGAGGCCCCAGGATCCCTCAAAGAACTGGATTTTCATTCATTCAACAAACATTTCTTGTTCCTGCAGTGTGCCAGACACAGAACTGGGCACAGGGAACACTACTCCAAATTGGGATAAGCACTGTCATACAAAAATTTTGACTGGAAAGAGGAAACAGCTGCAGAAACCCTGAAAACGGTGTGTGCTATAAGAGAAACTTAATAATCATAAGCCATCATCTCTTTTTTAACATGAGGAAAGAGGCTGAGGGAAGTTGAGGGTTGCCCAGTTAGCTGAGGATTAGAACCCAGGTTTTATAACTCCTAAGGTATGTTCTTTCCACTGTCCTAAACCGCTGCTATGTTTATTAAATTATCCAAAGGGCACATTTCCATTAACATAGGCTTTTATGATCCAATCCTAATGCAAAACCTAAAGTTGAAATAGAAACAGATGAAATAGGAAAAGAAGAACGCCTATTTATATCTGTTTCCAATATAATACCCATATGTGGCTATTGAGCACTTGAGATATGACTAGTCTGAACTGAGATGTGCTGTACGTATAAAATATACACCAGATTTTGAAAAATTAGTATGAAAAATAGCTCATTAATAATGTTTTGGATAAAATAAAATAACATTTTGGATACATTAGGTTAAATAAACAATATTATTAAAATTAATTTCACTTGTTTATCTTTACTTAGCTGCTCTTGTTATCAGAGGGGGCTTATAGAATCTTACAAGACAGGGGCAAGAGGAAGGAGAACAATTTTCAGATAAATCAAACAAAAGATTTACTACTAGTTAAAACATGATTGAAAACACTTGTAAGTATAAGCTCATGAATTACCTTGATGTGGGCCAAATTTTTTTGCAAATAAGGATACTGAGGAAAGATTTCAAGCCATTTATATAAGCATATGATGAATAAATAAATTAGCTAACTGAATTATGCACAGGTCTTGACCTCTGCTAATGAGTTGAGGAAGAGGATGATTAGAGGGTACTTACAACAGATGACCCAAGAGCTCTAAGTCTCTTGGACTCCACGATTCCTCGGGGAAATGAGAGCCTTGTGCTTTAGGAGAAAGATGCTGGATAGGAGTTGGACATACACGAGGTCAAAGCCACTCTGCCACCCATTGGCCTTGATCAAGTTATGCAGTCTTGAGCACTCAAAAAATGGTAGCTATGACTAAATGGGATTTCAGGTGTTCTTTAATAGAAAAGTTTCTGTTCAGAATCTCCACGGTCTTCTCTACAATTCTACTGTCTCACCCCCCATCTTTGCTTGTTCCCTGAGGAGGCTTAAAGGACAGTTGCATTTGATTGTGTCTACACCAAAACGTAGGGTCTCAGTAACTTTGGGCACACCTCAGCATCTTTCATGTTCTCCTCTGTCCCATCAACACACGTGAGGTTCTTTCTCTGGGACGATGAGGCAAGCAGCAAAACAGGCATCATTCTGTCATGTTTATCCTGAAGTTCTGCATTCTCATCTTGGTGTTTAGAGCACTTTACATGCAGTTTTACTTTAAAAATAAAGGGACATAAATAAAGAAACCATAGCCCCAGGAGAACGTGGCCATGGTCTCTTTACTGCACAGCTCTGAGGGAGCACATCATTGCTATTCTTGACCATCTTTTTTCCAAAAGTTTGCCTTCTAGATCAAAGAAATACATGTTAAGCTCAGTGAAGACTTATGTTAACAGAGCATGTTGAAACCAAACTCCTTTCTAGAGACTAGTCCCACAGGAAGTGCAGAAATCCCTGGAAGTGATTTAGAAGGAGAGAAACATGGTCAGATATCCTGGGTCAGTGTGGTGGGTGAGTTGAAGTGGGGAAGAGCCTGGAGGTGGGATGGCCCCTGGTTCTGCTGAGAGGCCCCTGACTTCCAGGGACTTAAGTACAGGGCTAGGTTATTTGGGGATAGATTCTGGTCTTGAAATGCATTTTTCCCACCCATTCGCTCTTTTTTTAAAAAATAAATTTATTTATGGCTGCATTGGGTCTTCGTTGCTGCACACGGGCTTTCTCTAATTGCGTTGAGTGGGGGCTACTCTTTGTTGCAGTGCGCGGGCTTCTTATTGCGGTGGCTTCTCTCGTTGCGGAGAGCCGGCTCTAGGCGCGCGGGCTTCAGTAGTTATGGCTCGTGGGCTCTAGAGCGCAGGCTCAGTAGTTGTGGCACACGGGCTTAGTTGCTCCGTGGCATGTGGGATCTTCCTGGACCAGGGCTCGAACCCGTGTCCCCTGCGTTGGCAGGGGGATTCTTAACCACTGAGCCACTAGGGAAGTCCCCAATCCATTCTTCTTTTTTTTTTTTTTTTGCTGTACGCGGGCCTCTCACTGTTGTAGCCTCTCCCATTGCGGAGCATAGGCTCCGGACGCGCAGGCTCAGCGGCCATGGCTCACGGGCCCAGCCGCTCCGCGGCATGTGGGATCTTCCCGGACCGGGGCACGAACCTGTGTCCCCTGCATCGGCAGGTGGACTCTCAACCACTGCGCCACTGGTCCAGGAAGATCCCACATGCCGCGGAGCAACTAAGCCCATGCGCCACAACTACTAAGCCTGCGCTCTAGAGCCCATGCTCTGCAACAAGAGAAGCCACCGCAAGGAGAAGCCTGCGCACCGCAATGAAGAGTAGCCCCTGCTCGCTGCAACTAGAGAAAGCCCAGGGAACAGCAATGAAGACCCAACACAGCCAAAAATAAAAACAAACAAATTTATAAAGAAAAAAAGGTGGGTACAATATGAAGAGGCTCTGAAGGGTCAGTAGGGTGGGGAGGGAAGGCAGGGAAAAGTCGTGACCAAATGAACAAGGCTGGGTATGCCAGTGGTGTATTCTGGGGACCCTGAAATGGAGAAGAGAGTTTCAGTAGGAAATAGATGTTTGGTAAGAACGGTTTAGAAAACCTGTGGCTAACAATTTTTGGCCAAAAAAAAGTTCATATGCAAAGAAAGGAATGTAAAATCTGAAACTACCAATTTGAGGTATCTCACTGAATTGGAGCATTTTGTTGCCATGTGGAACGTGCTCATCAAGCATACCCAAAGCCAGAGCTTGTGGAGGGCGTGGCCAGACAGCACAGCCATCCAGCATTCCTACCAGTGCTCTTTGCTCTTTAGAGAACATGCATGGACTTTTCTCTCATTTGGTCTTCACAAAAGCTCTAGGCAGGAGAAGGCTGGGAACTCTGCTACGAGGATGGCTGCCTGTGTCAAGCGGCAGGCAGCACGAGTTGCCAAGAGGCACAGATGCCAAGCACAGCCGCAGTGCCCAAATCCAGGCAAAAAGCTTAGGAGGGCTTTTTCTGTGAGGGAGGAGGCAGAGGCTTGCTCCTGGACTGAGACCTTTTCTCTGTGCTCCAGGAGGCAGGCAGTGTTATCCTTTGGTCTGTGATTCTCCAGCAATGTCCCTGAGTGGCTGCCTCCCAGAGTGGCTGCTGTGAGGGCCTGAGTCAGGGTCACTGCAAATCCCACAGCCCATTCCGGATGCAGCACCTATCAATCAGTGACCCCCGCCCCCCGTGCAGAGAGCTTGTTTCACAAAAGGGGATTTTTCTGGACTTGCCATCTTGAGTTTGTTCTGCAGACTGCAGGGACTAGAAACCAAACCCGTCTTCTTAGTCCGATTAGAAGGAAAATCTATCTTTTCTCAGGGCTGCAGTCACCACTGACCACCAGATTTCTCTCCATGGCTACACTTCTAATAACAATGGAAAGTAAAGGCAAGAAGGGAGAGGGACACAGATGCAGCACTTCTTCCAAGAGGCACCTGCAGTTCTGTGAAGGATGTGAGGCAGTGGGGAGGTAATATTCACAGCTCTGCAAGAGTCCCTTGATGAGTGAAGGGGGAGTTTTGATGTGCAAGATGATAGAAGATGAAAGAGACCATGGTGCTGCCCTGCGTTTTCTTTGGAAAGTCATGCGAGGGTTCCAGATGCCCTCCACAGTTCTGGAAGGATAAACTTGCCACGTGTTGGCAAGGCCACGCAGATTTTGACAAGTTGTCCAGGGATAAGTCCCTAGTGATTATAAACATAACACTAATGAGAAATGACAAACACTTGTCTTGGTAATGGAATGTTAAGGGCTCATCTGGTCATTGACCCCAGTAATGATTAATGTGTGTCCACACTCACCGAATGCGACGGAGTGGAATGGTGACTTCTGAAGAATAAAATCAAATTGAGAAATCAGAATAATAATGAAGGCATGGATGTTTGGAATGGTTGGGCACCGGCAAGTAGAGCTGTGGTTACTTCAGAGCAGCTTTCCCACCAGGTCTCTTTTACCAGATGATTCTGACCCCAAGGCTCTGACACGCCAATTCTTAGACAGTCCCAGCACAGCATGTGGCACCTACTCTGTGTTAAGCCCTGCACCAACCACTGGAGAGACAGGAGTGAATGAGACACAGTCCCTGTCCTTAGGGGGTTAGCCAAGTCTAAAACAGAACATGGAGCACAGAGTAGGAAATGTGAAAATGAACATGGCCACTTCATGTTGTTTCCTTATAAGTGCTGCCTCACCTGTAGCTGCAGCAGGTGAGCCAAATTGGGATCTTAGAAATATTGCCAACCTTATCTCATGTCAAATCTGAGCAGCTGTGATTCCAGCTACTGATGCTGGGGTAGCAGAGTAAGGGCAATGGAAGCAGAGGCTGGTGTATTTCAGAAACTTGTTGCATACATTTGGTGAAAATGTTTTTCCTTTACATGTTTCGTTTGAAAGACCCACTCCTGAGACCCTTTGCCTGCAATTAGAGCACACTGCCACAAGGGGCACCATGAAGCAGTGTGGCCCAAGCAGCTATGCTCCTCACAGGCATAGTATGCTAAGCAAAGTATAGTTTTTCAGTTATTAACCTTCAGAAGAACATAATTTTTAATTAATCAACCATAGAAGGATTGCACATTTAATAGGGCCAAGCCATGGTAACCTATGTATAGTGAGTGGACAGTTGTGAATTCATCAACATTCATCTAACAAAATTCATGTGTGCCTACTGTATACAAAGAACAGTACAAAGTCCCTGCCCTTAGGTACTCACTCCTGTCAGGAGGACACACACAGACAGATAATTCCAGTGCAGCAAGATAAATTGTATGACGGAGGGATGAACAGAGAGCACTGGAAACACAGAAGAGGAACGACTAACTCTAACAGGGGGAATTACATACACACACACACACACACACACACTTGCATGTGTTAGGTCTGGACATTAACATCTGAGTCAGAGGGTTTATACCAACTCATATAGAAGAAGAAAAGCATATGGGTCAAAATATTTTGAAACACTCTAAGGAATTGGAATCAGCCTGTTGAGTGACCTTGGATATATCATCTACATCTCTGGACCTCAGTTTCCTCATCTGGTGCTCCAAGGGCTTGACAGTAGCCATCATGACCATGTGGGTCTGGAACAGGAGGGAGATTAGAGAGATGACCTTGACTCCAGTGGCCAGGCGTGGCTTTGTCCCAGCCCCAAGGTCTCCTTGACACCTGCTTGTCTGGACCTTGATGATGTTACCTCTTGATTCTGGCTTAGATGTTCCAAGGCTTCCCAGAGGATCAGCTGAGGTGCTGGTCCCCAAGGAAATTGGTGTTTGTGAGATGTCAGCCTTTGGTGTCTGGTGGATATGGTCTGGCTCTCCTGAGTAGCTATTTGGCCCACCACCCTCCCCAGAAGCCAGGCTGGCCCTGTCAAAGCTCTGACCACTGCATGCACTGCCCCTTCTCGCCAGCTTCTCACTGCTCCTTCTGACCTGTGGCCACTCTTAGGAAAACCTTGGCCCTGTCAGGCAGAGGATCACTGGCAGCAGCACAGCCCCACCTCTGCCTCTCAGGCCCTACAAAAGATGAAGGCTTGTGATAGTCATTTCCCAATATAAACATGTATCAAATCATCACACTGTTCACCTTAAACCTACACATGTTCTATGTGATTATTACCTCTATAAAGCTGGAAAAAGCAAAAAAAAAAAAGACAACAATGAAGCTCCACCTGGCCTGTCTCCCTCTGGAGACCTTCCTAGGCCTTGGCAGGTTGTCCTCCCCAAGCAGCCCCACCCTGCCTTTCCCAGGCCCCAACCCTCCCCTCTCTGTGGCTGTGGCATTGCCCTCCCCAGAACTGGCACCTCTGTGTTAGGGGATACAGAGGAGCAACTATCTTGCATAACTGAAAAAAATGCCAGAGGTGCTTAAATTTAAATAAGTCATTTAAAGCTGTTAATTGCCCCACAGAGAGAGTTTTAATATAAAATACATGGGAGCAATACCTGGTTAAGACAGTAGACAAACGGAGGCCCTGAGAAAACCCTCACTGAAGTTCCATTTACAGGTCTTAAAAAGCATACACAGGGACTTCCCTGGTGGCACAGTGGTTAAGAATCCGCCTGCCAAGGCAGCAGACATGGGTTCGAGCCCTGGCCTGGGAAGATCCCACATGCCACAGAGCAACTAAGTCTGTGCGCCACAACTACTGAGCCCATGTGCCACAACTACTGAGCCCGCGCGCCTAGAGCCCGTGCTCTGCAACAAGAGAAGCCACTGCAATGAGAAGCCCATGCACTGCAACAAAGAGTAGCCCCCGCTCGCTGCAACTAGAGAAAGCCCGCACGCAGCAATGAAGACCCAACACAGCCAATAAATAAATAAATAAATAAGCATATACACACACACGCATGCGCGCGCACACATATTTTTTTGGCCATGCTGCTCTGCATGTGGGATCTTAGTTCCCCAACCAGGGATTGAACCTGTGCCCCCTGCAGTGGAAGTGCAGAGTCCTAACCACTGGGCCGCCAGGGAGTTCCAAAAAAAGCATATTTAAAAATAATTTATGTGCCCACCATATTGCAAATCAACTATACTTCAATTAAAAAAAAAGAATATAAAAAAAATTTATGTGCCCAGGAATTTTCACGCCTGAGACTGACAGTCCCTGAACCACCTGTCTAGGCCAGAACCAGGACCCTGCCAGCTCAGGCCCACCACCCCCCACCCACCCTCACTCTGGTCCCTCAGCCCTGAGACGCTCTCTCTGCAGAGAGCTTATCCCTGCCAGCTGGGCCGGGTCTGCTTAGGCCAGTTTCCTCAATCAAAGGCCAACAGGCACTTCCTGGGCCTTCCATGGGCAGTGGTAATGACAATTCCTGCCTTCCCCCATCACCATCGCCACACACACACACCCTCTGGCTAGAGTCTAGATGGTCCCTCCATCTCGCAGGAAGCATGAGACACCTCCTTTCCCTGAGTGAGCAAACAAAGAAATCAACAGAGGGCCTTTAAAGCCATTCTGCAGAGGATGTCACCTCCTGGGGATGAGAAGGGCCAGGCTGAGATAAGCAGAGCTGCTTACAAACCCGAACACAGAGACAAATTAAGACCTTTATTGGAGGCAATAAAATGCAGACCAGTGGAGGGAGAAACAAGATGTCTCCCTTCCTAATCACTGCAGAAGGTAAAAGAAATCACCAGTTATGGCTCAAAAGAAAGGAAATGCAGAAAACACAAAACAAGATGACAAGAGGCCACCCGAAATGATTAGGACAATAAACGTAAGCATTTACCATCCCCTTGTTAGAAGACAAAGGTTCCCAGATTAAATTAATACAAGAGACTCACCTAAAATAAAATGATTCCAGGGTAGACAAAGCTATACTAGGTAAATGCAAACAAAAGAAAAAGCGTGAGTGGCTCTGTCAGACAAAGCACAATATAAGGCAATAAGCAGCGTCAAGCAGGATAAAAAGGGTAATTTTATATTCATAGGAGCATTTGTGAAAGCATAAGTGTTCTGAACATTTGTACACTCAGTATTTTAGCATCAAAATACTTGAGGCAAAACCCGTTACCATTAAAAATACAAGATGAAGACAGCTGTGGGCATAAATTTACACACTACTCTCAGTACCTGACGTTAAGTAGCCAAAATATATATAACAGAAAGCAGTAATATAATGAAGACGATTGAATTAAAAGGTGGGTGCTGAACTCTGTACCATTCTGAATGATGTTTGCCATATTTTAAAAGACCAATCCTAGATCGATGCTTATAGTATAAATGTTAAATTGTGTGCAAATTTATAAATACAGTATAATTGCAATTTAAAAAACTCTAAACCACTGAAAACCCACTGAAAGCCACTGAAAGAAAGTATACCAAAATGTCAACATTTGGTGTGTTTAGAAAGGGTGGAAATTAAGTATTTAAAATTTTGCTTTCCACTTTTTCTTCCAAATGTTCTTTAATGATCATATAATAATCTATGACCATGTGAAAACAACTGGAAAAAAAAAAAGGGTAAGACTCATCCCACAGCATAGGATTTATAATTTCCAAGATTTGGGTAAAATTTAACAAACAAAAGCAGCAAAGAGGAATCCCAGCAGGCTCCACACAGCCTGGGCCTCTTGGCTTCAACAGGCCCTCCTGGTCACTCCCTCCTTGAAACCCTCTGCTTCTTTGCCCTGGGGCACTGTGTTTCCCCAGCTCAGCTCCCATCTCTTCTACTGTGCCTTTCAACCCTTCCACCGTCTACTGACGGCTCAAGCGTGGTTGCCCCAAGACAGATCCCCGTCTTTCCCCAGGCGCCCACACCCCTGCTGACCTCACCTACTCTTGTAGAAGGATGTAGCTCCCCTCTATATGCCAAGGACTCCCAAATTCATCCCTAGCTCCAAACTCATCTCAAAGTTTCAAGAGTGTACACCAGCCTGCAGACTGGATGTCACCCCATACATGGGGGGCAGGCATGGTGGACATGCCTTCAGAGGAAACTGTCACTGAAGCCCCTCTGAACACATGATGATCGGGCGCAGGGATTGAGTGTGAAGCAGCGATGCCCCAAGGGGTGGTCATGAGAGCATTTCATCATCCACAGTCAGATGTAGAAGAAGGTTCCCGTGAAAGAATCAGAATAAATCATCACCTTGAGCAAGGCCCTCTCTAGGCCATTTGAAAACAAAACCTATGGCTCTGACTCATGGGACTATGAATTATGGTTGTAGCAGTAATCAAGAAAAACAATAAAGTCAAATTTAAAAAACCAGGCCCAGGCTTCCCTGGCCCTTGGAGTGCTCACCCCAGGTCCCTCAAATTCTCTTCCGCCCACCACACACATCTAGCCACCAGTTCAATGCACAGATCCTGGTCTAGCACTGAGCTTTGCTGGTCAGTAGTTTCTGGTCTGGACTCCTGACTTTTCCAGGCAGAGGAGAAAGTCTCTAAATACCCTAGTCTTTAATCTGCCAGCAAAAGGAGTGAGGATGAGATCAGGTTGTTAGCCCACTGATGTGGTATGTTAATTTAACGGTACAGTTTCTTTTGAAAATGACCAAAATAACTTAAGTACTAATTCTAAATATACATGCTTATCAATTTCAGCTCTAAGTATATACTCTCACTGGAAAGTAAATTACCTTAAGAGAGACTTTCTAAAATTATTCCATATAATTTCTCTTGCATTCCTAGGTCTGGATTGCTATCCAGTTACCATTCTATTTTGAAAGGCAAAGATGCATGAGATCCCTTTTTAGAAAAAGGGTTACATGAAATACTATGCAGCTACCTGATTTTGGAGAAGAGATACTGAGAAGTCACCTCTAGTGAATCATTTAACTTTTCTAATTCACAAACTCTTCTTAATCATGAAAAGAATCATCTCTACTGTAAAACACTGTTATAAAGGGACTCACGTTTCCTTATGTAAAGTGCCTAGTACAGTGTCTGTCTTGAAGCAGGAGCTCAGTAAACAGCAGTTATTCTTCTTCTTCTATCAGTGGTTTTTAGCCTGCCCGCCCCAGCCCATGAACATGATGGATGGGAGTCCCATCCCACTGTTCCCATAAGTGCAGCTCTACCTCCACATCCTTTCTCTTCCTACTCTAGAAACATCAGAAGGCACGTGACTGAAATGGAAGTGATGATAGGAAAAGCCCCCAGAATCTCTGCTTGTTTGTTTTTTCGGTAAATTAGTTCCGAACTTTATTAGTTTATCATCAGTAACAAATAATTGGGGATGCACCAATGTCTCAAAGATAAGTCCCTATTACTTGAGAACCTAGTTTCTCAGAACCAGGCATATCATAACGTTCCTGGGGATCAGAAGCCCTAACATCCCCCCTCATCACGTGAGACCTGGGGGTCTGTCTCCTTGCCCCAACCAGACTCTCAAGCCACTGGATATCTAGGGCCACATTTTCTTACTCCCCTAAACCTTGTCCTCTCCCCTATGCCATGGTTCCTTGCCTTTAACTGACAGTTAATACATGTTTCATGAATAAACGCATCTGAAATCTGGCCCCACTTTTGCACATCCCAGCACTGGGACTGCCAAATGTGTGTTATGAGCCAAAATCAGGTCAGGTGACCTGGCTTTCAGCAATAGTGGCACAGAAGACAAATGATTAAATAATGCATGTCTATCCACTTGACACGACATGCTGCAGCCATTGGAAATGATGCTCTCGAAGACTTAAAGGCCACAGAGACTCACCTAACATTAACTGAATAAACAGACCATAAAAAGAATGTCCAGGTCCAGCCATCACACACATGGGCCCAGATCGAAGGAGAAAACCTAACAGAATTTGTTGCTATGAGAGGGGCACGATTCCACATGAAGTATTTCCAAATTCTCTTCTATGGTGTTTGGTTTTCACAATGAACAGTGGCGGGGGTGAGGGGAAAAGGCCTCCAAGATTGGAAATTAGCCCAGGGCTTCCAAAGGCATGTGGCCAAACTCAGTGTGTGAACTCAAAATGAAAGCTGAGGAGCTGGACCGGGGAAAGGATGGGTAAGCCACAGTCCATTCAGGAATGAAATGTAGACTTGACCCAAAATAGCTGTCACGCTCAGCCTCAGAGTCTGAATTAACCCTCCTCTTAGCTTATTGACATCTATGAAATTGATTCTTGCCACAGAATCACAGCCCGTGGCCCTGGCACTGCTGTCAGTAAATGGCGGGACTAGGGAGGGAGTAGACAGTATCTGCCCCAAATATTCGCCGAGGGGCACCGTAATGGGCTTTGCTGAGGCTTACGTGTTCTCTCTGGAAAATGTTCCTGTGTGTTCCCTGGGAAGAAAAAGAAAGGGAGAGAGGCGAAAGGGACAGGTGGGAGGCGGGTGTTACGTTGGTGGAGGAGCTGGCAGGGAGGGTGGGAGGGCAACTTCTGCTGCTGTCGAGTCAAAGCTGACCTTGCATGTTGCCTCCTCTTACACTCACATTGGAGACCTGGCCCTACTTTAAGTGCCTTTCCTCTCTGCAGACCCAGAATTTACTCCCTTAAGATGGGACCCACTGCTTGCTCCAGAAAGAGTTTCCTCCCTTGGTCCTCAAGTTCTTTATTTGGAAAAGAACAGGGAAGGGCACAGCCCAAGGGGCTGGTAGAGACTCATTGCTCACAAGGATAACTAGGACAGGCCTGTGTCAGCCTTGGGCTACACAGCCCCACTCATCCCCAACTGAGCTGCAATTGATCACACGACACTGCAGGCCAGGAAGGAAGGGCCCATCACATGTGCCCCAAGCTCCTTTCTCCTAACCCAAGCTCTTGCTGAGAGCAGAAGCAACCATTCTCCTGGAATCTATGTTGTAGCCTTGAGGCCCAGTAGCCCCCAACCCACTCAGAGCCTTCCCAGGAAATCCAGCCCAGCACCAAGGTTGCCAGGGCAGAGTTCCCTGGCCCCTGAAAACAGAGGCTTGCTGAGTTTTTCAGAACCCCCATGCTCCAGCACAGAGCACTAACCTGCCCACATGCAGCTCTGATTGGTACCTGGCTCTGGCAGCCCCTATTACACTGACCCTCACAGCAAAAGCACAGGGTCTGGCAGGCAGATTGATTGGACTGAGCCTCAATATCCAGCAGGAAAGCAGACAGGCCTTTGCTTTATCACACTGGAGCCCAGATCACCAGTAACGCAGCCCTCAGCTTCCTTACAACCTACCCTCAGGGTACCTGGTGCACCACGACCAACTCCAGATCCATAACCCTGCAGTACCTAGACCCTCACCCATGTCTGCTTTGATCTGAGAGGGATCACCTCCCATGGGGCAGCCAGTTTGGTCATATCACTGAGACTCCCCAGGCTGGGGCAGGCTGACATGCTCTGGCCACAGTCATCACTGACCACTGGGATTTTTGACATAACTGTAGTTCCCAGGATCAAGAACCTGACTGATCATGGCCTCCTCTGGGCTATCTGTACACAGCACTGTGGCCACCTGTATCCTTGCCTGACCCTCTCCAGCCCCTACTCCAGGCTCAGGTGCAAACGGAGGGCTCTAGGATGTGGGTACCTCAGAGAGGTCTTGCAAACTACCCAAGTGCACCCTTTCTTCTCCTTCCATAATCAGAACAGAAAAGGAGTTAGAGGTCCCAAGTCTCAGCATCACTTCCTGGGAAGGCCCTTTTCTCCCTGTGACTAGGTCTGCTATCAACCTCCTGCCCTTTTTAGTCCAGACTCAAGGCAGTGTGAGGACAAAGGGTAAATCCATCCCAGCCCTTGAAAGCCCAAGGCAAGGATGCCTCTCTGGAGCAAGTTGCCTAGGCCCATCTGTTGTTGCACCTGCTCTCCCCAAATCTGCAGGGTGCGGTGAGAGTGGGCTAAGAGGCACATTCAGTTTGCAAACCAGAGGCAGAGTGGCTGAGGCAGCCCATGTGGCTGTCCTGTTCAGAGTGTTGCCTCTGATGCCCCCATCAGGGATCTGTCCTGAGCCTTTCTGATCAGAGGCAGTTTATTGCCCTCGGCTTCCTAATACCTTTTTCCATGGCCAAATCTTCTCAGGCGACACTCACAGAAGCAAAGGGCCTTTGAGCTAGAAAATCACAGGACGTTAGCCGCTGTAAGTGGAGCCAAGTCTCCACAGTGATGTTTATTTTCCAGCTCCCAGGATGAGACACAGGCTGCTTGGATGCTCCAAAGCAAAGGAAAAGGATGTGGACACAAGTTCACAGGAAGTCTAGGGCACCCGGCAGAGGGACTTCAGGAAGGTGCTTCCCTTTGGGGCAGAGCCATTAGCTGACATTGAGAAGTCGTCTTTCCTTCACATTTATGGGGCTTTAGCTCAGAGAACAAGGGACTGGGTCCTCGGATGAACCCATCTTGTACCTGCCTCTGCTTTCCAAGCCTCTCCTCTCCCTTCTGCCTGCCCACTCCCTCCCTCCCTCCCTCCTTTCTCTGATTTAATGTCTCAGCTCCCACATCTAGAGGTGCCTGCAGAGGCCTCACCCACTGAAGCCCGAGCTCACAGTGCATCAGCTTGGGCCCCAGTCATTTTCAATTCCCTGTCCTGTTCCTATGACCCAAATGCAACAGCTGCACAGATTCTGATCCAGCATCATCCTGTTGGTTTCTGCCCACAGCCCTAGGTACACCTTTAGTCCAGCACAGTAGCCACTAGCTATTTAAATTAACTTAAATTAAACATTCAGTTTCTCAGCCACACTAGCTACTTTTCAAGTTCCCTATAGCCACGTGTGGCTAGTGGCTACCGTAGTGGATAGCCCAGATACAGAACATTTCCATCATCACAGAAAGTTCTACTGGACAGTGCTGCCCAGGGCCTCAAGATATTTTAGGGGCCTGAATCTTTCACTGAATGCTTTCACAACTTTTCCCAGCTCTTCCCTGCCATCTGCAAGTTTGATGACCACAGAGAAGTAGGAAGACCATCTGTATTGGAATCAGACAGACCCGAGTTTAAACCTCTGAAACTTGGGAGCTGAATTACCCTCAGTATCTATGAAATGGGAATAATCATATCAACCTAAGCAGATTGATGGGAGGATTAAATGAACACATTTAAAGCACCTGGCAGAGAGAAGCAGTCCATAAATGTAGTTACTGTTGTTATTAATAAAGTGTTGAACAGCACAGGGCTGAGGCCTGAGTCTGTCTGGTGGATTTAAACGCACGCACACAGCCAGGCCTGGGAAGTGTGCGGGGTGACAGGAACAGTCACGAGGAGTGGAGATCTGTCTCTCGGGGATATTTCTATGTTAGGTGCTATTTGTTCACCGTATTGATTTTAAATCAATTGTTAAGAGCTTTTCATTGTTTCACAGTTTTCTGAAACCTGTCTCTCCCTCAGATATTCAGTAGCTATCACTGGAAACTCCCATCAGTCTTACTTCTGTAAGAGCCCAACAGTCATAGTGAGCTGCTGGGGGTCAACTCAAGGTGGCCGTGGGGGACCTGGAGGAACTTCTTGGTCTCGTCATGAACTGCTTATCAGTGTGACCTTGGCCAGCCAGCCCACCACTCTTTTTTTTTCTTCCAGTGCCCCATCCCCACGGTAAATGGGGTTGTCAGAGACCAAATGAGGTTACTGAATCAACATTCATTTTGTTGTGGGTGTACCTGTATCAAGGTACCCCTGGAAGCTGGTTCTGCATGAAACCTTAGTAGACACTCAGCAAACATGTTGACTGGATGGCTGATCATAGAAAGATCCTGTTTAGAACCATGCTATGCACTTTGCAAAAATGGGGCAGGATTATTAATAGTGTAATAGATAAGATAGTCTAAAATAGAGTCTATTTTATTTTTACCTTTGTTCTACTCTCTGAAGTTTATCTTCCTTGAAAAAAATCCGGTCCATGATCAGATGGACCGCTCCCCACTCCTTTTTTGGTCAAACCACTCCCTCAGTGCTCCCCTGGGCACCCCCGAATGCCAGGCTCTGTGCTGAGGGTATGTCATCCACCTCAAGGAAACACATGTGATTGGCTTCTTTGCAGCGTAAGACAACAGAGCAGGGCTGGCCGACCCAGGTGCTGTTCCTTCTGGGTTGAATACATTGCCCTCTCTCAGCAGGGCTGCTTGTTCTCCAAACCCCCACCACTCAGCACTAGCTGAGGTTGGGCCTAACCTAGAGGTTCACCCAACCTCATCTTCTCACAACTCCAACAATACAAAAAGCTAACTATTTGCTGCTTCCCAGGGGGCTTCCATCTTCCTGCCTCTGTCCTCCTAGCCTCCTGGTTTTTGTTATTCCTTCTTCCCAGCCTAGATCTGCTCCAGTGGCCAGCAGAGCCCTAAGGCCTCTGGCTCCCTAAGGGCCACTCCTTGTCCTCATGAGTTTGCCTCCTGCTTCTGCCACCTGCCCCAGGATCCAAAGACTCTCTTGGAGAGATGAGGAAGCTGGGTCCCTTCCCTCCCCACTGGGGGAAGCCCAGCCACTGACACTTATGGAGTCTTATGAACCTTCTGGCTGGAGGAGACCCTCTTGCCATGCAGGGCTCCTGCCCACGCTACCTGCCCAAGCAACCTACTTCTTTCCAATAGGGGACGTTCTCCCTCATCAGTTCCAGCCTTGACTGCATGGGGCACCTCTAGGGACATCCATGAGGTTAACTTTATAGTCCACGTGCTAAGAATTGACAACCAAGGGTCTGAAGCCAGAGGTTCTGATTCTGGCCCTTCTAAGCACATTGTCGGATGATTGAGGGGGGTGTGCCATAATGGACATCATTCCATTGGTTGAGGCCCAGGCCTCTCTTCCACACCATCTTGTGAGATTTCTGCACCTTTTTGGGGGGGACTTTTTCTTTCAGGATTTCTTCTGGTTTACAGTAGTGTCACCAGGGCCACAGCTTTGCAGGAGAACCACACAGCACCTACTGAGCATTCTGGTGACTGGCACCGTGCTAAAACATTCTGTAAGGATTTTCTCATTTCTTCCTCTCAACCGTCTTATAGATGAGAGAACTGGGGTTCAGAAGTGAAGTTACTTTACCCGTCATGGTGGACTCAGTTCCAACCTAACTTCCATGATGTCACATACCACCAATGCTCTACACAAAGTGCCCAGGAGTCACAAGGGTCTCCAGAGATGCTTACTCCCCTACAGCCCCCATGACACCATGTGGAGGGGTGAGTGAAGTGGGCAGTAGAACAGTGTTGATGCCCTGGGGGAAGGCTCAGCATTCAAAGGCCCGAGATAGCATCTGTAGGACGATTATATTCTGTCATGTACACACAGGGTCTCTCTAGTGGTGTAAGGACATGGCAGTACTCCTGGCCAAAGAGGGGAATCAGAAGAGACAGTCATCCCAATGGCCAGGACAGGGATGGCTGTGATCACCCCCTGGCTCTGGGCACCAACCTGCCATACTTCTGTACGTGCTGGCCCAGCATCCCCCCACCCCCTCAAACCCACACCCGAAACCCTGAAGGGCGCAGCTGGGGCTCTGCAGGTGTTTCCTATGATGAAGCAAAAGGAAGGGCTAGTGAGGAAGGCAACACCTGAGGAAGATGGAACCAGATCCTCTGGCTTTGTGCAGGGAGGGCCTGCCTGAGCAGGAGACCTCCCCAGCTCGAGTCCCTGGTCACCTCAACCTCTTACCCTCACGCTTTTGGCCACGTCTACCCCAGTGTGGGCTGCCCAGCCCCTACCGAGGCCTCCAGATGGTCCCTCCTCCCAATGCTGCTCTGCTGAATGGCAGCCCCCAACTCAGGCACTGCTGGGCTCCACAGCCACCCACATCGGCCTCCATGACTTGCTTCACCTGTGTCAGCCTGTTCCTCCATGCTCAGAGCTCCCCACAGAGCCTGGAATAGCACCAAGCTTAGGAAATACTTGTTAGTAGGTAAACAGTGGGGTGGGCCAAGGCCCCTTGCCCAGGCCTGAAGCAGAGGTCAGCATGCAGGGATAAGACCCCTAGGTACAAAGGCCCATCCCAGTTTGCTGTTAGCTCCCTGTGGTATGTCAGGAAAAGTCTCGAGCCTCGCTGAGCACGGTCACAGAACAGGGGTGAACACGATGATATTTGAGCTCCCTTCTGTGTCATAAAGGAGGCCAGAAAAGCTCAGTCAAAATCCTGCCTCTGACAACAAACTTGAACTAACCATGTCACCTCTCTGAGCCTCAGTTTGCTCAACTGCAAAATGGGACGATACCAGTTCCAGCCTCAGAGGCTGGGAGGATCAGTGAGCTCATAACCTTGAAAATGAACACAAAGCCCCCCAGGACTGTATGAATGTGAACGATCGTAAGGAAAGTCATGTAAGCCAGGGCGGGTCTGTGTATATGTACAATGGTTAAAGAAACTATTCCTTGTCAAGGAAAATCTGACACTTTAAGCTAAAAAGGGGGTACTTCCCTGGCAGACCAACGGTTAAGACTCTGCGCTTCAAATGCAGAGGACACGGATTTGATCCCTGGTCAGGGAACTAAGATCACACATGCCATGCAGCGTGGCCAAAAAAAAAGGAAGAATAAGCTGAAAAGGAGCCTCGGTGCGGCTCAGCCCAGGTGCTCCCAGCTCCGCCTCCCTCTCTATGGCAGATTCGCCCACAGGATGCAGCGATGCACCCTCTGTTCCCTGGAGGTTAAACTGAGGAGAAGCAATCTGCATTCATCTCAGATCTGTGCCTCAGGAGGACGTTCCCTCCCCTTTCTCCCCAGATCCTCATCGTTGTCCAACTACAACAGAAACCCTCAGCAGGAGGCAGAATTCCTTCCCACCCCTCAGGTGGTCCCTCAGGCCGCTGGGGCTCCTACTTTTGTGACAACAGCGAAATTCTTGTTTTCCTCTTTGAGCACTTTCCTATCCTCTGCCTCCCACATTCTTCCAGCCCCTTTCCAGGGGGCTCATCCCTCTGTCTTGCTCAGGTCACAGCTTAAACGAGGGCTGCACCCCGCATCTGCGGCTTCCCCAGTTCTGGACGAGGAAAGAGGTTGGTTCTGATTTTGTGAGGGCCTGGGCAGAATCAAGACAAATCTCTTCTCTCGCCCAGAATAAATTATACCTCCTACTGAGAATTTCTGATGTAGTTGGACGATGCTGAGGAATTTATTATCTTACGGTTTTGGAAGTCAGAAGCCCGAAATCAGTTTCACTGGGCTCAAATCAGTGTCAGCAGTCTGGCGTTCCTTCTGGAAGCTCTAGGGGAGAATCCATTTCTTTGTTTTTTCTAACTTCTAGAGGCTGCCTGTATTCCTTGGCTTTTAGCGCCTTCCTCCCTCTTTAAAGCACGTTGCTTCTGCTTCTATGGGCAAATCCCCTTCTACCTTTGGCGTTCTTGCCTCCTCTTATAAGGACCGTTGTAATTATTACACTGGGCCCACCTGGATAATGCAGGACACTCTCCCCAGCTGAAAATCCTTAACTTAATCACATCTGCAGAGTTCCTTTTGCCACATAAAGTAACATATTCACAGGTTTCAGGGATTAGGGCATGGACACCTTTCAGGGGCCACCATTCAGCCCATGCAGGCAGGTCACTTAACCCCTGAGCCTTGGTTTCATCAGCCAAGTGGGGAACAAATGCCCACCCCCAGACTCCCGTGGGTCAACTCGGTGGTGGCCTGGCATGTCTGTGGCCCAGGAATGGAGGCTGAGCTCTCAGTGTCAGGCCTTATTCCCAGCCAAGCCAGAAAGGATGGTTCCTGGGAGATGGAAGGGGAGAGTGAGGGGTTTGGGTTTGGTCATTCCCTCTGACAGAGCTTCTCCGGGGAAGCTGGGAGAGCCCGTCTGCACTAACATTGCCAAGTCGGTCACAAGTTTACTGGCCCAGTGCTGGACCCAGAGGGCATAACTGCCCAGCAGAGTGGATCCGATAGCCGGGAGGGTCATCTAGGGCTCCTCCTTCTCTCTCACGCCGCCTCCAGGTAGGCAGCAAGTCCTGTCAATCTCCTCTAAACATCGCTCAGGCTCCTTCTCTTCACCCCACTGCCACAGCCAGCAGGAGCCCCGTCCGCGCTCCCCTGACTCCTTGCCTCCTCCTGGCCCCACTGCCTCAGGCCTCCCCATCCTGCACCCCACACGCGCATCTCCCTGAAGCATCATCCCAGAGCACAAATCTGACCATGCCCCTCCCTTTTGTGGTCCCCCCACATCCTTGGGTGGAAGCCCAAGCTCTTTACCCTGAGTTACGCGGTCTCTTCCCACCTCCCTGCAAGCTCTGGGACATCAGAGCCGCAGCAAGCAAGTGGCAGATGTGTGAGGGCAGACCTGGGAATGGAGGCGAAGCAGATGAGGGATGGAGGATGGGGGATACTGTGCAGATGGTATAGCAGGGACCAGCCTGACCCCAAAGGCCCACATACAGGTACAGTAGGCTTTGCTACACTGGCAGGTGCAGGCCGTGAGCTACATCAGCTGCTATTTAACCTAGGTGGGCCAGTGGGTGGGCACCAGGTAAGGCCCAGCCATGCAGCTGCTGGCCTGGAACTAACTCAAGTGCGAAATGGCTCCTGAGTTCTGCTTATTATTCTGAAGTCTGGAAGAACAAGTAGGAAGTCTTTTCTCTGCAAATGATTTTGGCCAAACTCCAGGGATGAGGAATGCCCATTGGGGCCTGGCCGGGCTGAAGGCCAATGGCTTACTGGGGGAGTGATTTGGTTTCTTTCTGCATCAGCTAAAGACATGTAAACTGAATCCAGGGCCCCCATGTACCTGAGCCACAACCATGAAGCTTAATTAATGCTTGCAAAGTACTCCGAGGCCCCGGATGAGAGGCCTCCCGTGGACACAGAATATCCTTATTAATCACTGCTGCGGCGCCAAGTGGGCTGGCCTGTGGGGCAGTTGCCTCCACGCACAGAACAATGGATGCAGTGGAGCAGTTGAATTGTGATTTTGAAGAGCGGTCCTGATCAGCTGGCCCAAAAGCAGCTCAGCTGGGGCAGGCAGGCCTGTGTGGGAGCCACTTAACTCACCTAGCCGTTATCTCCGTGCATTAAGTAGAGGTGGTAGAACCTTCCACCTGGCTGGGCAGGGATAAAAGGGATAAGGGTGAAGTGCCGCTTATCATCCCAGGTAAGCAGGCTGTACAGCTTTGCAAGGGCTAGACAGGCTCCATATCAGGCTGGGTATCTTTGGGCAAGTCCGTCAACCTCTCTGAGCCTCAGTTTCCTCATCCGTAAAGAGTGATAATAATAATATCTTCTCCCTGATAGGATTGTGAGATTCAAATGACACAGTACATGAAAAGGCCTTGGCCTACAGCAATGATATCAATAAAATAATAATAGCAATAGCTGGTAAGGATGCTACCATGTGCCAGGCACCCATCTAAACACATCCCATAATTAGCTTCTCTGAGTCCCAATTTACAGATGAGGGAGCCTGGCACAAAAAAGTCAAGTGACCTCCAGTTTCCCATACTCAGTGAGAGGTGGAGCCGGGATTTGGGCCCAGGCAGTCTGGCTCCAAAATCTGTTCTCTCCCCGACTCTCTGATGCTGCCTTTATCATCATTGTCATTATACTTACGTTAGGAATAAGGCTGAGTACTTCATCATCATCATCCCACGGGGTAAATGCACGAGCCAGTGCTTGGAAACTGGACCCGGAGGCATCCGCTATGTGGAGCATGAGGGAAGGGTCCCTGGTCGTCTCTGACCCTCTATCTTACATAGGAAGGGAAGAAACTTATTGTTATTGAGATGGAGGTGAAGTACATGGATTTTCTCAACTCGTCAAAATTCTGGAGGTGCAAGGAAATGTGTAGATAACAGTTTTTAAGGAGAAAAGTCAATAGATGCTGAAAGAGACTGAAAATGCAACCCTGCCCCGCCTCCTTCCTCAGGCTATGCACTGAGGGGGACATTGTCCCCACAGGGGATAGACAAGGGGCTGCCTGTGGGTGATAGAGTAGGAGGTCCCTGGTCCCCCAGACATCGACTGTCCCTCTTGCATTGGTTGATACCAGAAATGAAGGCTTCTGAGGCCTGATGAAGTCCTGAGGCCGGTTCATGTGCTCAACCCATGTCCCAGAACTTCAGCTGGCCCAGAAGCGGGACCCTGGCTCAGGGCTGTCAACCCCGAGCCTCTCCCTGTCTCACTGGTGGCCATAGCGGCTCTGTGAAGCTTCCTCCCAGACTCACCTGGCCCCTCCCAAGCCAGCCTCAGGGGTGTGGCCTAGTACACCTCGCCCCTCCAAGAGTAAATTCCCAGGCAGGTACTTGCTGGGCCCTAGCCTCCCCCAACTTCTTTGCTCCTCTCCCCTGTCCTGAGGCCCACTCCTACAAATAGACCAACCAGTGCCCCCTCTGTGCTTACCCCCTCTCCATCCTGCCCTTGAGCCCCCCTGTCAGCATCGTGTCCTCATGCCATCCCCGTGTCCTCCCAAAGAGATGCACCCAGGAGGCCTGTTCTAGATCTGCCTACAGATGATTCCTGCTCCAGACCGCTCATCTCCAAGAAAAACCAGCAACTCCAGTTTCACACCCATTTTTGGATGAGCTCCAGGCCAAGGTTCAGGCCCGTGTGGCATTTACGAGGGGACAGAGCCAGGTACCTGTTGACTTTAGGAACAAATAAAAGATAGATTTTCCTAAGCCACCACCCTCTTGAAATGGGCTTTTCTGTTCTAATACGGGTTCCAAACTGGTTTGCAAGGTGACATGTGACATATGGGATGCTAGGACAGACTACAAAATGCGTGGGATCCTCCTAAGCTGGCTGGAGGGGGATATGATGCCGACATGGATTTATTCTTTGCCTTTTCCACTTGCCTTTTGGGGAACATGTCCCTGCAGGAAAGTGAGTCTCTCACCCGAGGAAAGATCTCAGCTTTAAAAAATTTAGTGCACTTCTTTTTATATCAGATGGTTATATTTAAAGTATTCAAAGGCCTAGATTTACATCATCTTGGTTAAATTACTCATCACATATCTCTCATCTACAACCTTTTTTTCATTTTCTGAAGGCTCAGTTTACATTAAGAATTTTACTTTCAGTTTTTCTCCAGCCAAGTATGTGCTCGTTTATATCATGAATTTTTTTTTTTTTTTGCGGTACACAGGCCTCTCACTGCTATGGCCTTGCCCGTTGCGGAGCACAGGCTCCAGACGCGCAGGCTCAGCGGCCATGGCTCACAGGCCCAGCCACTCCGCGGCACGTGGGATCTTCCCGTACCGGGGCACGAACCCGTGTCCCCTGCATCGGAAGGCAGACTCTCAACCACTGCGCTACCAGGGAAGCCCCTATCATGAATGTTTTAATTGTGTGTCCACCTGCCTGGATTAACAATCCGTGAACACCTCCACTGCCCCTGCTGCTGGTCCACACAGTCTGCTGGGAGCCGTGGACGCCTGGGTGGCCGTCCTTCTCCCACGAGAAAGTGAAACCCAAGGGCCCCGAAATGCCTCTTGGCTAATAGGCAGCATGTGACAGGGAGGAAGGAGGGAGATCAGACCACCTGATAGGGCAGGTTCATGAGAGCAACACAATTTCATTTAAAAATTGTTATTAACATCTTCCATTGATTGAGCACTTGATGTGTATCAGCCATGGGTTTACTGTATGTATCTTCAAAATAATCCTGTGATGCAGGCATCAGGCCCACTCCCTGGCTAAAGAAACTATAGTTCAGAGAAATTGTGACTTGGCAAATGTCCCAGATGGTAACCAGCAGCCAGGTCTGTCTGACAACACAGCCCTAACACTGTATGTATGTGTTTTCTCATTAATACCTCATCTCGTTCCAAACAGACTTTGAGGCAGCTCAGAGGGAGCTGTGTGATACAGCAAAGCAACACAAATAACAGCAGTGAGGAAGGTGTGTTAAGGGAACTCAGAAGGCACCAGGGTGTCTTGCAACACGGACTGAGCTCCAAGCTTCCTAGCAGCCAAAGCAAAGAAAGCCTGAGCTCTTCCCCAATTGTTGGTGTAGGTAGCATAAACACAAATCAAACACAGGCCAAGGTCCCGAAGAAGCACAATTTTTCCTAAGTTCTAGTCCAAAAACAAATATCTCCCAAGTAACCCTTAGGAAGGCTTGAGTGTAACAGTAGAACAATTGAGACATCTCAGCAGCCCCGGCACAGCATGGCCAGGCAGGATAGCTCTGGATTGGGAGTTTGAGGGGGTTGAGGGGTGCTGGGTCAGCCCTGCCTCTCTCTGAGCTCAGCCATGGCAGCTGTCTTAGCTTGGTTTCCCCGAGTTGTGTGCAGACTTGACGGTGAGTGCAAGGAAGTGACGAAGGCAGGATTGGGAAGAGGGAGAAACTGAGCCAGACTGTGGTTGCACCTGAGGCCTTAGCAGTTCTGCAGGGAACTCAGGAGCTGAGATGGCCCCTCAGAGTTGTCCCAAACGGAGGCCAAGGGGCCTGGCCTTGGTGCTTCCTCCCCAGGCCAACCTCTGGGAAAGGGCTTAACCTTGAGTGAGGCAGTTCACCTCTGCCAAGGACAATTCCAGGAAGGGATGCAGCTGCGAGATAGTCCCAGCATCTAGAGGATAGATGTGCCAGCCCTGAAGACAAGGTCTAGGCAGACACCACAGCAGCCACTACAAAGAGCCCTTGGGTATGGCATTTGTTTGTTTGGTTTTTTTTTCTTCTCTTTGGCCGCGCTGTGCAGCATGTGGGATCTTACCCCGACCAGGGATCGAACCCCATGCCTCCTGCAGTGGGAACGTGGAGTCTTAACCACTGGACTGCCAGGGAAGTCCGGGTACAGCATTTGTGACTGAGTGCCCCAGAAATCTGTAGGGAGCTCTCCAGCCATGGAGCTCTTAGGGGGACTGACACATCCTCCAAGGACACAGGCCTCCTGCCTGGACTTGGACAAAGCAGGCCCTTGGACCAGCCAAGATGCCCCTGGAATACAGCATTGCCTGTGCTCTGACACACCAAGTGCTGAAGCCCTAAGGGCTGCTCTGGTTAGCGTGGGGAGTAATAACTTCAGCCTGGAAACTGCTAAACACCCACCGAAGGCACACCTACCTACACACACACAACTTAAGAAATAAAAGATCCACCAAGCGCCGGGCTTTAGCAGTATTACTGCTTCCTGGTGAACTTGCCAAGGTAAACTGTTTGCTAGGCATACAAGGAGGAGGCAGAGTGAGGGGACGAGTTGGGTGACGCCTATAAGAGGAAACTGCCAGGCTTAGGGGAAGACGACAATGGTCTTAGACTTGCAGTTAGTTGGTGACGTGCTGCAGGAGGGATTGGGAGCAAGTCCTGCTGGGGCGGCTGCAATGACTTGGGGAGGGAACAGTGGGGTGGGAGTGTAGACCTGGGACAGCTCAGGGTCTGAGGCCCCAGGGAGGGGGAGATGGGAAGGGGCTGGCAGGGGACAAGGGAGAGATGCAGGAGGGGAGGAGTGAGACACAGCAAAAGGAAAGGGTCCAGCTCTGAGCCATGCCCCGTGACAGTTTTCATTCACAGCAAGGAGTCCTCTCTAACCGGGGCCCAGCAGGCAGCATCTGGCACCTGCCTGATCACCAGACACAGAGGTGACAGCAGCCTGTAACTTTTCTTATTGGAGGTCTGCTCTCAGAGCCTCATGGAAGGCAGAATCCACAGCTCCATTCAGATTCCATTTGGTTCTTTCTGCCTGGCCTCACCTAGCTGCCCTTCAGTGCAGATGTTGTTGGTTTGTAGCTAATTCAATGAACTCTTTAAATAGCCACGCTAATGGATCACCAATCATTTCAGAACTTTAATACTAAATCAGGCTGTTGGACACATCTGGGGGCAAAGCTGCTGTATCCGAGCCCAAAACAGCCCTTTCTCTTTTACTTTGCAAAGCAGAGCATGTCACATTAAATACCTAATGGTCTAAGACAGGTCTCTTGTGACCTGAAAAAAAAGCTGAAGAGGTAGACTCTCTCCAAGAGCCCACAAATTATGTATGTAATTTGTAGATCTTTTAAAATTAGGCACTTCATTTGAAGAGCATAAAGGATAGTAAAATAGAACCTCATGTTAACGTTTAAAATAAGTGTTTGCTGTAAGTATTTTTAAAGTCAAGATTAAAATAACATAAACACAGTAGCCCTGGTTTCACTTTTATCTAAATTAAAAAGATCCTGTCAGGGAGAAAATGTAAGATGTGGGATAAAGTTTCCACAGACAGATCTCCTGGAAACTCCCAAGAAGCCCACTTTGAACCTTCTATCCAGGAAAACAGACCATCTGCAGAGCTGGCTGAAACCACAGCATGAACCTCGGCATTGCTGGTTGGGCTAAATGCTTCTGTCACCCACAGGTTAACCCAGCCAGGAGTCCAGTCTCTCAGGCAACGCTCCCCATGGCCCTGACCCCTGTAGCCTCTTGTCTCCGGGTCCCCCTGTCTCTACATTCTCCCTGTCACCCCTCTGTCCACTCCTTAGGCTTCTCCATGGAATCTGTTTCCTTAAGCTCGAATGCCCGTCATTCCTGGAGCTTGTCCTGGCCCTCTCTGGGCCTCACCCTACACTCTCCCTGTGGGATCTCGTCCGCTCTTTGGCTTCGGTTACCGGCCACCCGTGTGCTGGCCTCATATACTTTTCTACCTCTGGCTTGACTTTCTCTCTAACTGCGCACTTTTATGTCCTACAGCACCTCAGTCCACCTGGATGTCGCTCAGGCACCTCAGTTTCTACCTGCCCAACGCTGACTCACCACCGCCACCCACATGCATACCATCCCTCCCATCTCATAATGAGTCCCCACATCTCATACTGAGCCCTCACATCTACCCAAGTGCCCAGGCCCACCTGTCCCTTGCCCTCCATGTCACACCAGCCCACCAGCTCTCCAGATTCATCATCTGTGCTTCCCCGCCACCATGTCCCTAGGTGACCAAGGCAACCGGGCCCTGCTGCCTCTGAGCCCTTCCCCTCCCACAGCGCAGCCCGTGTGACCTTTGTAGGACACAAATGAGACACGTCACTCTCTCCACCTGATGTCTGTGGGATCTGGCTGCTGCCAGCCTCATCTCCTGCCACGCCCCTGTTGGCTGGAGCCAAGAGCCGGCACTTTCCCCTACAGATTCTTACCCACGCCATTTCTTCTGTTCCTACTTGGACACAAATCAAGAAACAAAAGCCAGCTCCCGTTTGTGGGAGCCTCCCACATCTTAGAGGGACTGCCACCAGGAAACCTGACTGCATCTCCCGGACCCCATGAGTCGGGCTGCTGGTGTGGGAGACCAGGCTGAGCCTACTCCACAGGCAGAGCTGCACAAAACTGAGCAGAGAGGGAGCCTTGATTTGATAAAGAGGGGACACAGCTGTTCCTTATCTGCCCAAAGACGCCCTTAAAGATTTTCTCCAAGTTTTTAACAAAGAGAAAAGCCAGGATTTTCCTGTCCAGGCTGTGTTTTCAAAATACTCTCTCATTCCCCCATCACTTGCTCAGCTTCACAAAAGCAGTTAAATTACCTAGTGCCCTTTAAAATGTCCTCATGACGGGAATCTCGCAGATACTTGTTTATCTTCCAGCTGCAAGGCCTTCACAGGTCACCAAGTCCATGCGGCAGAGCCCTAGCAGAGTCTGGGAATGTCCTGGGGCCAGAGGCGGGGAAGGAGGCTGGAGCAGGGGATCTGTCAGCGGACCAAGCCAGGCCACACCTGTCTGCCTCTCAGGTGGAAGGCATGGATGGGCTGGTGGGAAGGTTCTCAAAGGCCCACAGGCCTACACCTTGCCAGGCAGCACCCCAGGCCAGTAGGAGAGCACCGAGACCAGAGATCCTCCCCATTTTACAGGCGAGGGGACTGAGGTTCAGGGGGTGAGGGTACTTGCTCCATGCTTCACACTTGGTGTGGAGCAGCTGGTCAGGGATTCTGAACCAGGACCCCAGTCTGCATAGCCCATGCTCCACCCATTCAAAGTCACTTGCTTCGTGTCCTTGAACTTAAAAACAGAAATTTAACACACATAGGGGAGAGTAGAGAGGGGATTATTATGAGCTGTTTCCAAAGGAGGATTAAATCTTTTTTAGATTTTAATACACTGCCACGTTTTCATGACTAGCCTGGATTTCTCTGAGTCCACTTATCTTTTTACAGTTTGACCTTTAAACAGGAAAAATCTCAATGATTTTCCACTGTTTTGAATAAACTGAAATGGATGTATTTTTCTGAATGATTAGGGAATGAAAAACAGAGCCGGTCAGCATTAAAGTCCTTCAGCAGTGATTTTCCCTGGAGGATGGGGTTCACAAAACTACCCCTCATGATGGGGCTCTCGTACCTATTTGTTTGCCTTCCAGCTGCAAGGACTTTACTGCTCATGGTCTACCCAGGAGGAGAGGGGAGCTTCGTCTTGGATTCAGAGGCAGGAGCAGGGCTGGTTCCCCCGCTGCCACACCTCAGGGTGGCCAAAGCTGTGGAGGGTGAGGCAGGAACCTAGGGCTCCACGGTGAACTGATGGGGCAGTGCCAGCATCAGAACTACCCTCAAGGGCATCACCGGGCTCCAGGCCAGTAGGTCCACCTGTTGTCAGAGAGCAGGCTTTCCACACGGGACACTGCCAGGACACTGTAGGGAAGCAGAGGGTGACGTGGAAAAAGCATTCGCAGTGTGGCTGGGACAAATCACTTCAGCTTTCTAAGTCTGTTTTCTTTTCCATAAAATGGTAAAGATAATAGTTACTTGCAGGATTGTTAGGAGGTAAACGTATTTAAGTTGGTGAATACATAGTAAGTGCTCAGTAAATCAGGTTCCATTCCCTGCTCAAGAGCCTAAACTTTTAAAAACACTACTTCCTAACATGTACCATACACTGCCCTACCTTCTTAAGTAATGGAGATGGAATATTATTCCACAATGTCTTCATAACTCAGGTATCCTCTTTACAAAAATGTGGGAATCATAGAATATCAGTCTTCTGTGGGAACCGAGAGCCTGTCCAGGCCAAGCCCTCCCCGCAGTGATCTCACACATTTGAGATTTGCACAGCCATTTACCTTGTGCTTTTTTTCTCTTGATTCTGATTTTTTAAAAAATTGAAACCAGGTTACAATGTTGATCAGAACTGTGTGTTAAATAAAAGCAAGTCGGCTCTGAGTGAGGGCTTCGGGGTCTCTCCTTACAAAGCAAAGCCCAACAGTAGTGGAGGGGCGGTGGCAGCCATTTCTACTGCTTTGTGTTTACTTCTGGATTCACAGCTATGTTTGGGGAGGTAGACGTGGCTGGAAATCTGTTGAATGTCCTGATCTTGACCTTTTATATATGTTTGGTATAAGGCGGCTTGGTCACTTGTGGGACTTGGGGGCTGTCATCCTGGCCACGGGCTTCCTCCCTGCCCACTCCCAAGGGCTGTGTCGGGCAGCCAGGAATGGCAGTGTATCTTGGCACTGGGCATTGGGCCAGTGGGGACTCATGGTTCCTAACAGGTTGCTGGTGGGGGGAACCTTGACAGTCAGTAAAATTTTCTTCCATGTCCTCACCATCCACTCATTCCTCGTAATCTGCACTTCATGCCCTCCCTTCCCTATTCCTTTTCCAGGAAGGTGCCTCAGTCTCATCCAACACTGCCTCTGCTGCCCTAAACTCCACGCAGTGTACTTTCCCAGCGTCCTCCCACCTCCTCTCCTCCATCCTGTCACCTTGCTGCTTCTAGATGCCCACTCTCCCCACAGCACTATCTTTGGCTTGTTTCTCTGCTCAGCAAACGCCCCTTAGCTGCTCATAAACTTCCTGATGAAACTAACCCTCACCGGCCTCCCGCCTCTGGCTCCCCTGGTTCAGGCCCACATTTGCAGCTGCTAGCCGCCTTCTCAAACTCAACACGTTACAAAACACACTTCCCCCATGCCCTCATTTCTGCTCAAGGCACACTGGCCTCCCAGCCACCCTGTCTCCAAACATGATGATCAGATTCCTGAATTCCTCTTGTCTATCATTTCCACTTCTACCCCCCAACTCCCACCCTCAGCACTTCTTGATGGCCACCCCACTGCCCTGGGGTGTCCAGGGTATCACAGCCACTTCCCCTGGGTGCCACCAGGACAAAGCAGGGAGGGAGCTCCATTTTACAGAGTCAAAAACTGAGATAAAGTTTGGGGCTTGCTTTAGTGACCCAACTGGTTTTATAAGGATGCTCTGCATGTTGGCTGCACCTTCCTCCACTACTGTGCTCAGGCCTCATCTTCTTTGATCTTTATCCATCATCACTTCCACCTGCCCCACCTTGATTCTGTGGGCAGCCCAGCTGGCCATCAGCTCAGCCTCAGTCCATCCCCCGTCCCTTCCCCTCTAACCCCTCACTCCCCACCCTTCTATCCATGACTGCAGGGGAGGTGGGAGCGACTAAGCAGGGAGTCAGGACAGGGGCTCCTCTGGGCCCCACAAGCCCAGGCCGCCATCTTGAACTATAGTGGTCACTTTGGTAGAGGATGGTGGATGGTGTCAGGGAACTGCCCTTGCCCTCAGACCCCAGCTCTCGGCCCCTATCTAACCAGGCAGCGTGACCCCCGTAACTGGAGCTCCTCACTCCAACCCCACAGCAGTGCCCCAGTAACAAGTACCCAAGGAGTTTGCCGGTTCTGATCACTGCACTGAGGTGGTCCTGGCAGGAGGACAGGCCTGGGGGAGCAGGGGGACTGGGTTGACCCAGGGGCGGCACACAGGCCAGCGCTGCCTGGACGCTGCCCCCCCAACCATGCCCAGGGGGGCACTCAGACCTTAAACCAGTTCAGCCACATGGTCTCCTCCTGCTGGCTTCTCGTTCTGGACTCTCTCTTCCCACCTTAATGCTGACAGCAGCCCTCACCCTCCCGCAGTGGCAGCCAACAATGGCCAGCGGGCTCCCTACTTGGGCAGAACTCACCAGCATCTGCTGCAGAGTCTGAGCGATTCCTGACCTGATATTTCAGATGCTGTGGTCCTGCAACTAAGAGTCTGCTCTGCCTAAATTCTCTCCATCCACTATAGGCTCAGGGCCCACTAATGCTGCTGGTATCCCTGTTCTGTTTATTTTACCTAAAGTACTTTTTGGGCCCTTCATCTGACTTATAAGTCCTTTTCCATGGCTGGGAAACTTTGGAATTAACAAACAAAAAAAAATTAGGATCTATTCCAGTGTTTCCATCCATGGTGATGGAGAAACAGATAAAATGATTCTCAGTCAAACCCTGCAGCAAAGTGAGGATTCGTAGCTGGGAATGCTCGTGCATGCACAGCTGTTTTGAGTCTTGAGTGTCCAGTGTCAGGCTGATTCAAATCCTTTAGCCCACCCACTGTTTATTCTTAACCCCTTCGCTTAGGGATGCCAGATTTAGCGTATAAAAATATAAGACAGTCCTGCCTCTGAGGCCGAGGTGGCAGTGGTGAGACCCGCTGGGGAGGGGAATTCATGCGTCATCTGTGCCTGAAACTCAAAGCAGCATCTGGGGTGACAACACCAACAATGTTCAGGTTGGTGGGGCCATCCGAGTATGTGGACAGCAAGGACCGCCCCTCAGCCCTCCCCTTCTCCCTCCCCCAGGGGCATCTGCCACCCCCCGCCCCCACCCCAGAGCCCTGTGCTTCCTAACACCCATGGAGCAGCCACAGTGTCTAATACTAACACCGGCCCTCGTGGGGCATTCGTGTGTCCGGCTCTGGGCTGCGGACCTTCTGGGGACAGCACTTGATTCGCAGCCCTCGGGGGACAGGCAGAACAATCAGAGATCCCCACTTCTCACACAGGGTCAGACAGGCCGTGAGGCTTGCCCGATGGGCGATAAGCTCAGCGTCCTCTCCTGAGGGTGTAAAACTTGCATCGCGGGAGTGGGGGACGGAGCTCCTTCAGCCTCCAGGGCAGGATAATCAGCCCAGGAATCACAGCCGCAGGAGCACGTGCTCCGAGCCAGGCACTGCGATGGGACTTCGAGTTGCCTTTTACCTCAGGACACCCTGATCTGGTGTTACTGAGCTACTATTCCAACCCTCACTTCAGAGATGTGTTAAACTGAGTCTCAGAGAGGGAACCTGATTAACGCAGAGCCCCCGTGCCGTCGTGCCCAGACTAGCGCTCCTGCTGCTTCCCAGCTCCTCACTTCAGACACAACTGCGCCCAACACAGACCTAGTGTGGGAGGACGTGAGGGACCCACACAGCCTGCCTCTGCCACAAGTGATGTCTTGAGTGCAATGCATCCCCCCTCCTGGGGACTTGACGTCCAGGCCACGGCGCTCTGCCCTCACTGCACTGCCCCCCGCCTGGCCCCCCAGCCTCCCCGACCTCAGCAGCCTCCACAAGACCCTGCCCCCCTGAGCCCAGGGCTCCATCTCTCAAGAAAGGCATTCTCTGCAGGGCCAAAATGAGCCCTCTAGGGACATTTCAAAGAAAAGCGTGAAATACAAAGGCTCTGTAGAGAAGCACAGGAATCTGCACTGAGGATAAAAGGCAGCTGCAAACCAGCTGGTAAAATGCAGTGCCTGCTCGAATCCCACCCTAAAGCCTGCTGGGAGGACAGCTAGAGACAGGTCAGCATTGTCACTGAGGGTCCCTCCCCCACCTACCCACTAGCAGGGCCCTATGAGACCCGACACAGCCCGCAGAGCCCCGCAGTGAGTGCGCCATCAGAAGGGCCATGACAGAGCCTTCTAAAAAGAAGTCCAGGACTTCCCCGGTGGCGCAGTGGTTAAGAATCCACCCGCCAGTGCAGGGGACAGGGGTTCTAGCCCTAATCCAGGAAGATCCCACATGATGCAGAGCAACTAAGCCCGTGTGCCACAACTACTGAGCCTGCGCTCTAGAGCCCATGCTCTGCAACAAGAGAAGCCCGTGCACCACAACAAAGAGTAGCCCCCACTCGCCGCAACTAGAGGAAGCCCATGCGCAGCAATGAAGACCCAATGCAGCCAAAAATAAATAAATAAATTTAAAATAAATAAATAAAAAGAAGTCCAACATCACAACTGTACCCACTCATCCAACACATCATAACTGCCCACCTGCCCCTGGGCAGGTCCAATCCAGGAGTTCTCCACAGTGAAAACCGGCAGATTTGATCATTGCCGGTTGAGAGTAATGAAAATGCTCCCACTAAGTTGCTTCCACTAATAGTGCTTGGCATTTTATGGTGCTTCTCCCATCTTTAGTTTGTGAGCTATTAGCATACAACTCTAACTGAATGGCTACTAGGAGCTGGCAGACACCCCGGGGTGCTGGGACTGTGTTCTTGCCCTCCTGGGGTTCTCAACCCAGGGGAGACAGAGCCATGGTTGAGTTATTTATGTGCAAAATGTACCAGGCACTGGTACAGAGAAATAGGACACGGCCTCTTCCCAAGGATGGGCCAGACACGCCAAATGCCTGGGTCCTGGTCATGGCCTTGGCTGGCTCAACAAATCACAAATTGTGATTTATTCATCAATAAACTGATCGCAACAAAGCCAGCCCAGGTTCACCCACCCAGATCTCAGTGAACGTGTCTGCCACTGTTGCCTAAGCTTTGGCTTTCACAAAAAAATTTCGATATCCACAAAAAAATGTCGGTATCACAAAAAAAATTTCGATATTTTCTAAATATTTTAAAAATCTCTCCTCCATTTTCCTAGGAGTTTCCTCTGCCTCTCTTGCTGTTATAAATTCACAAATAATAAATACTCATGAATTGACACGCTTTGTCCTAAATGTAACTGAACCTACATAACTGATTGTTTTCCCTTTTCACCTTGGATTCCAAGAAGCTCGAGGCTAAATTTAGATCTTGATCACAGAAGAAAGGTTAGTCACTGTAGTTAGAAATTTTGTATTCTCTTTTATGACTGGGTTTTAATTTCCCATTTCTATTTTAATAACCTCACTGTCATATCTTTTGCTATAAGCCTCCAAAATCCTTTTTTTGATAAGAGGAGGAGAATAAATGAAGTCAATTTTTAAAAAGGCATACTCTCCAGGAATTCTTTCAAGAGGTTATTGATCATTGAAATTATCTTTTTCTGAGGAAGATGGCTTTAATTTATGCCTATAAGCAGGGTTCTCTGCCCTTCCAGGATGCTGTCTCAGATGTGAATTTTACAAATTGATGGAGACAGTGCTCATTGCCTACGTTCTGTTTTCCCTAAATGCCTTTAGCAACCTGTGTGTGAATCAACGCATCTCACCAAGCTACATTTATGATTAAGCAATAATTATAACGTGCCTGGACCTGCACCTCAAATGTTCACCTCAAGTCAAGATGTGTGTCCCCTTTAATCTTTTCCTGATCAAGCTTCTGCCTCATGTCTGGCCCCCACACCCCATTCTCCCTGGGAAGCAATCAGAAGACCACATTAATGAACAAACAGGCTGGAACACCCATCTGATTTTAGAAGATGCCCTCAGGCAAACATTAAATCCTGTCTCCACCTCCCTGCCCCCCATGCACTGTTGTGCTGCTGTGAGGGACTTTCATTCCTAACAGCTGATTCTGTTCAGCAAATGTTTGTAAATGTCGGTGGTGTGTCTCCTCCACAGCTACAGTGAGCTTCCGCCCCCTGCAACTGTGTTTTCTGAGGCTTTTGTGTCTCCTAATGGTGCCTGGAACATTTTGAACATGATAAGGAACTCAAATAAAATGAACAATAAGCGTCCCCAACCAGCTAGAGCTTTCAACAAGGCCCTTAATGAAAACACTGAACCGCATCGACATCTGATAAAGGCAAACATCTGGAGATGCCAGTGGCAGATGCCCGATTCTGCTGAGGCTGATGAATGGGCACTGAGTTATCTGGGGCTCAGCAGCATCACTCAGCTGGGCCTGCTGCTACTTCGACGACAGGCTGCCCCCTTCCCAGGACACAATCCCGCCTGGAGAGAGTTGGGAATGATTGCTTGTCCACTCACCAGCCTAAGCCATGCCAGCTGACCACCACCATGGGTCTGTTGCCCTGTCCGTGCGGAAGAGAAGGACCAGGTTAAATTTATTTTCTCTTTCACTTTTCCATTTCACAGAAATATCATATTTTCTAGACAAAGGTGTTAATTATACCATAGGCACCATCAAATGGCACTAAGTGATAACTAAATGCTCAGGAGGTTGACATGTATATTGTTTCAAGTAGCTCTGTGAGTCATTATCTAATTTAGATAAACGGCAAAATAGTGGTATCATAATAGCCCCCTTTTATTCTGGTTTACGCCTCATTGTCCCTGGGTGTAGAATAAGAAGTGAATCACCAGACAGGCCCCGTGGGAAAAATGGCAGGCCGGCTAAGAGCATAGGCTCCAGCATTAGACCCACGGGGCTCGAAAACCCAGCCCTGCTGCTGACCAAGGGCAAAAGCTGTGACCGCTGAGGGCTTCTCGGACGGGATCAGGGTTGAGTACAGAGTGGGGTAAACACCTTGACACTGTGTCCAGCATAAAGAATGGGCTCCACCTGTGTTAGCTGTTGTTAAGCCTTGGGTTGAGGGCAGAGGGATGTCTCTGGGTTTCCACTCTCAGGGGTGAGGGGCACGTGCCCACATGAGCCTCCAAACTGTACCCAGCGAGAAGGGGGCGTGAACCAAGGGTTTTACTGCGAAAGGGCAGCCCCTGAGGTGTGCCATCCTGCAGCTGAGCTGGCATCTCTCCAGGGCCCGGGCCATGTTTACTTACATTTCTGAAAGAGGAAGAGGGCTTTCAGCCTAACATGTTTTACTCCAAGTCACCATTTTCTTCTGCGTGTAGCTTGGCTCTTCGTGATGGGAGAGGAACATCAGGCCTCCCAGACAGAATGATTCTTTGCATCTCCTTTCATGAAGGCCGGCCAGGCAGCCAGCAGAGTCTTGGAAACCATGAAGTCCTGGCCAGTAGGACAGAAGCTACAGGGCAGCCATGAGTCCCAAGGATGTGACCCCAAACCTTTATCAAAACACCTGCCTTGGGGGAAGAAACCCAACTGTCCCCACTCACAGTGCCTCAGAAATAGGTCTCCACCAAAAGCTACAGATTCCATAAATAAGTTAAAAATCAAATTATCAGAAGAGGAAAATCCCATTTTCCAAGAGTTACCAAATGTCTAGGTAAGAGCCAGGTGTACCCCAGCCTGGCCCACAGGGCCTGGCAAGTCCGGACACATGTGACTAGGGTTACAGAGGCTGCCCCACTTCTGGTGTCATCAAGAACAAGGTCTCCCACAGAGTGTGCCAAGTCACTGGAGTGGCCCCGCCAAGTACCAGTGCCTTTTCATTTCCAATTTGGGCAGAAAGCTTTCTTTTCTATGTTCTATTCTTAGAAACAGTGTTTCAGGCTGTCGTGATAGCCCCTGATTCTGCACTGGGCTGGGCCACAAACAGCCTCTGGGGGCTGGAGCCTCCAGAGTGACAGGTGGGCCAGGGACACAGGTGACTCCCCTCCTGCTCCCTGAGGGACCCTGACTCATCATGCAGTCCTGCTACTAAAGGTTTCCCACCAGACCCTCCTCATCTACCAGCACTGCACACCCACCCTTGCGTTTGCTAAGCTGTGGTCACGGGGACTCCAGGAGAAAACACAGAAACCAGGCCAGGGGTGTGATGCTGCCCCTCATCCCAGCCACGCCACAGCCTCACCGGGAGGACTGGTGCTCCCTGCAGTATAAAGCTCACGGGCTTTCTGACAGCTGCTCGAGAGCCTTGGTGCCTTTAGTCACAGGCATTCTGTAAAAAGGGGAAGCTTCTCTCCTCCGTTGTAGGAGGATCCAGTGGTGTATCCCTCAGGGTGCTGGCCAAGCCTCAGGGTTGAAATGAGCCAGGGTAAATTATCCTGCAGGTGATCAAACATCAGCAAATGCATCCTAATTCACCTCATTTAAAACTTTTGTTTTCCATAAAGGATTAAGCCAGGAAAGCATTTAATCACACCAAATCCACTTCCAAAATGGTTACAGATCCCATGATCAAGAGTAATGATTAGGGGTTTCCCTGGTGGCGCAGTGGTTAAGAATCTGCCTGCCAATGCAGGGGACACGGGTTCCATCCCTGGTCCGGGAAGATTCCACATGCCACGGAGCAACTAAGCCCGTGCGTCACAACTACTGGGCCTGCGCTCTAGAGCATGCAAGGCACAACTACTGAAGCCCACGTGCCTAGAGCCCGTGCTCTGCAACAAGAGAAGCCACCGCAATGAGAAGCCTGCGCACCACAACAAAAAGTAGCCCCTGCTCAACGCAACTAGGGAAAGCCGGTGCGCAGCAATGAAGACCCAATGCAGTCAAAAATAAATAAATAAATAATTTTTTTTTTTTTTAAAAAAGGGGGCTTCCCTGGTGGCACAGTGGTTGAGAGTCCGCCTGCCGATGCAGGGGACGGGTTCGTGCCCCGGTCCGGGAAGATCCCACATGCCGCGGAGCGGCTGGGCCCATGAGCCATAGCCGCTGAGCCTGCGCGTCCAGAGCCTGTGCTCCGCAACGGGAGAGGCCACAACAGTGAGAGGCCCGCGTACCGCAAAAAAAAAAAGAGTAGCCCCTGCTCGCTGAAACTAGAGAAAGCCCACACGCAGCAACTAAGACCCAATGCGACCAAAAAATTTAAAAATAATAATAATAATAAGAGCAAAACTAAATAAATGTCTTTAAAAAAAAAAAAGAGGCAAGACTAGCTCCTCATCAATCCAGGAACAAAGCCTCCTCACCAGCAAGTCAACAGAGTGGGCCTCAGTCCCAATGAGCCATTCTTGCCCTTCTCAGCATCTTCCTGGAAGCCTCCTAACTCAGCACACACTGGCTTCCCAGGAGAATAATGTGCCAACTTGGGGGTGCATTCTGGACTGAGATACCAGCAGGAGAGGCTCTGACCAGCCATTGCCTTAAACCCTCAGTCACGGTACCCACCAGGCTGTACAACCAATCAGACCATTAGAAGAACGCCCCACGCCTTCCACCACCAGCATAAACGTGTCTTCTGACCTCCTGTGGACCCTGCTGTGTGGGGCTCCCACCGCTGGTGCCAAGACGAAAAGCCCGACTGAGTCATGATTCTGGCCTAAAGCTTACCCTCAGATGATGACAAATGTACTGCCAGGATCAATCCCAGGCTCACAGCCCTTAGCACATGGATGCAGTCCCCTTCCCGGGGCTGGTATATCTCACATCACCCCCATTTTATGGGGGAGACAAACTGAGGGTGCTGTATCGCTCAGGGCTCAGTCGGAGGCAGAATCATGCAAGCATGATGGCATAAGGAAATTATTATAGGAGTCACACCTTACCAATTGTGAGAGGAGCTGGAGAAGCAACAGTCCAAAAGAGGGACTTGATGGACCAGAGGTAGGTCACTAGCTGGCTCTGGTGTGGGTGAGGGCGTGTTGGAGCTTTGCAGAGAGGTCTGGAAGGCAGGCCCGTGCAGTGAAGGGAGGCTGGGGTAGGAGTCTGCGGAACGTTGTTGGCTCTTAGTGGCCACCACCTCCATGAATTTGCAGAGAAGGGTCTGGGATCTCTGTTAGTCAGCTGGGCTGGCAGTCGAGAAAGAACCGGGGACAAAAATTTCAATCCAATCTGAAAGTAACAGATCCAATCACAATTCCCAATAATCTGATTATTATTTGGCCTATGTGACTCCCAAACCACTAGTTAGAAGAGAAATTCTCTCCCACTCAGAGCTGGTCAGAAGTTTTCCATGTCCATGAGCTCAGTGGCTGAGAGTTTTATGATCCTCAGGCACAGAAGGGGAAGGAAGGGCCAGCCGCAATTACTGGTTGATCTCCCAGCTTCGGTTTTGAACAGGGCAGTGTTCCAGGTGTCCAGGTACTTTTGTCAGGACTTGAAAGATGTGACCATGGCAGGATGAGGCTGCCGGTGTGCACGTGGCCAGTCTGAAAGTTGCCCCCATCTATGTCTGGGACATATGACTGTGTGTACCTATAATGTATAGTACTGAAAAAGTTTGTCTCTTCCACTTAAATTTTTCTTAAAGCTGTCAGAAAGTACTGGTTGGTTCTTCTTGTCTGAGTCTAATCCAACCATCACTGTTGTCTAACTCACTGGACCAGCTTCTATATCTTGATAAATGTTGACAAAGCCACTACATTGAATTAGAAGCTGATTATATCTGATTTACCCTGTAACAGGGTTAGGTCCATTTCCTGGGATGTAGCAGAAGGGCCCGATGGTCACCAAGATGATCCATAATTGCCTCTTAAAATTGCAGCCCAAATGGGTCACGCCAACAGGTCCCTCAACTAAGGGGGACACCCAAGCAGAGCTGGGCAAGACTGGACAAGAAGCACCATGGCTGCCAGTACCTCCATAAAGCCCTTGACCCAGGACCACATCACCCCTGATGCTTCTGTTTGAGGGTGGCCCCTTCCAGAGGCCACTTGCCAAAGGCAAGAAATGAGACCAGGAGGCTCTGTGACAGGATAGATTGAGAAGAGCTTTGGTTTCAGAATCACATGGACCTGGGTTCAAATCGCAGCTCCTCCACTGTGATCTTGGGCAGCACGCTTTACTTCTCTGGGCCTCAGTTTCCTCATCTGTAAAATGGTAACGACAACAGTAGCCACCCTGATATGGTGTAGAATGGGGAGGTGTGATGATGTCAGGAACTCAGTGTAAGCCCCATGGAGCCGAGGGCTTCGGGGTATCATGGGTGTCACTGATGTGACCGTGTTTGTCGCCAGGCACTCTTCTCTGGACGTGGGCACTACAGAAGCAATGTCGATACCTGGCAGCTGGCCAAGTCCTCTAATCAGTGAAGACAGGGAACCTGGCGGTCTGGGCAAGAAGCAGCTGACTGGGCTCTGAGTCACTCAGGAGAAATGGGGACCACCACCCTCCCCCCATATTGCAGTCAGCTACATCTGGGGGAGCCTGGGCCTGGAGGGTCCTAGTATGTTGGTGTCCCCAAATGAAATGGATGGCACTTAGCTCTTCTGGAACCCCATGGGACTAGAAGGGGTCCCTTCCACTCCCACTCCCCTCCATCCCACATAGCAGCTGTGCTGGGGGGAAGGAAGGCGGAGGCCACCACTGTTGTCCTGTTTACATGCAAAGCCTGTGAAGACCAGGGACCAGTCCTCAAAAATGAAGTGAGGTGGTAACAGATGTGCAGTGGAGCATCAGGCCCCGGGGCAGTGGCAGCCGGATGGTAGCTCCTCCCACCTCACCTGCCGCCACTGCCCGCCGCACCTCCACCCTGAACCCAGAGCAGGAGCCCACCTAGTAGGAGAGGCCAGAAGTCCCCACCTGGGCAAAGCCAGGCCTCACCCTTCAGCCCAGCCAGGCCTGATTTTGAATCCTGAAGTGACCTCCCCCCACCCACACACAGAGGGACAGTTTTCTTCCTTCAGTGTTTGAATGAGAGGCCAAGAGCCCGAGGAAGCTCAGGGAGAAGCTCCTCGGCCCAAGGAGGCCTGGGGGATCTGTTCTCTTTTTTCTGAGCCAACAGCTACAGGCTGTGTTTTAAAATGTTTGAATCAACAGAGGAACTGTTTATCAATATTTAAAAAAAGAAATGTAATTAGAGGTTGGCAAACCCCCAGGGCTCCAGGCCATAGATGTCAAAGGCTTCCTTGACCTGGAGCTGGGCGGAGGGGTTGGGGGGAGACAGGGTGGAAAGCCACGGCAGACACAGGCTGCTCTGCCATAAACCCCGCTGGGCAGGGCTCCCTGCTGAGGCTCGTGAAAGCCTCCGTGGCCAATGGAATGGCATTTCACATGCGTCCACGTTTTCCTTTCTTAGGTGGTTTTTCTTTCTAAACTTGGGAATACAGACATTCTATTTTAAGAACATTAATTACTGTCCAATTTTAATGTAACTAATGCGAACCAAAAAACCCAACTTTGAACCAAGGAAAGGAAACAATTTATGGGGTGATTTTGTGTTCACATCCCTCAAGATTGCCTGAGAACATTTGTCTAATGCATTTATTTCTGGTCAAGAGAAGTGAATACCTGACTTTTTGGTGGTTTCTGGAGAACGAGGTGAGGGCTGGCCACATCTGCCTCAGAGATGCCAGCTCGGTCCACCTCAGGCCAGGATGCCTCCTCGGGGCTCAAAGAGGTAGTGTCAGGAACCTAAAAATAGAGAGGGATTTGGCAGCCGCCTTGACACACGGTTTTCTCATCCCAGGGACTGCCACGTAGGGCCCTCCTGTTCCAGCTATTCTAAGTGAAACAGAAAAAAAGTAAGACTATCTGAGACCTAAATAAAAACAGTGCTATATCTTAGCTACTTTTTTTTCTGCTTTCTTCCGCCTTCTCCCAAGTGCTCTTTCTGGCTCCGCTTTCCTCACCAAGCCAAAAATGGGATACGTCTCAAGGTTCTGACCTTGACCCCTTTTTTCCCTCCGCCTGCCTTCCTTGAAAACGGACGTCCACAGCTGTGGCTTCAGCTTGGGGTCCACGTGGCCACAGCCCCCCACGTTCCAGGCACTGCCCGCCTCTTGGACCGCCCCTCTCCCAGTATGAAGCCCCAACATCCTGGAACCAGATTTGGCATCTCCCTCTGGAGGGTCACATTTGGGGTATGTTGTCCCTCCTGGTCGTCAGTCTCCATGGCTCTGTCTGTATGCAGGTGGCCAGGTCCCAGCCCCTAGCCCCTCCAGAGCTCACCTCTGAGGCAGGGCTGGGAGCACCGGGTGCTGCCTGCAGGAGGCCTGCAGGAGGTCATACTGACCGCCGGGGAGATCGGGAAGGCTTCCCTGAGGAAGACTTTTCCGCTGAGGCCTGAAGCTGAGGAGCAGCCAGCCAGCCAAGGCAGGGGGGTTCCAGCATGAGGGGACAGAGTGAGGAAAGACCCTGCCTGAGAGGGACCAGGACCACGGAGGAAACAGAAGGGCTCTGGAGGTACAAGCAGAGGAGGAGAAGACTGGCAAAGAGTGAGACGTGACACAGTGGTGGGCTCAGGGCATGGATTTTATTCTGGGGGCAATGAAAGAGTTTTAAGCTTGGAAGGCACTCAGGTTTGCACGCAGAAAGATCACTTTGGCTTCTGTGTGAGAACAGATGGTGGGGGCCAGGCTGAAGGACCAGGTGAGAGACAATGAGCTTGGCCAGCGTGTCCTCACAGCACCTGCCCAGCCCCACAGCGGTAGCTCTACCCGGTTCCTGCGGGTTCATATCTTCCAAGCCTCACCAGCATTCTGTCCAGAGCAACAGCCCTTGGACCAATCCACACTCTGGTACTAAGGACAAATAGTGGCAGCATCCACCTCAAGTCCCTCTGGGACAGGAGGGTGGCAGCAGAGAGGGGGGAGGGTGGTGGCTACAAGCCTTCCCAGACCCCTGGGGTGTTCCTCCCTGGTCTGTGGGTGCCTCCTGAGCATTAGGCAGCCCTGGAGGGTCAAAACGCTAGCCAGGAGGGGGCCATCGATAAGCCTTCCCCAGAGTCTGGGCTCTGCCGCTCTCTAGCCGTGTGACTCAGACAAGTCACTTACCCTCCCCGAGCCTCAGTTTCCCTCTCTGAGTATGGGAACAATAACACCCCAACCTTCCCAGGCTGTTCAGAGAATTAAACAAGAGGTTCTGCATGCAACATCCTTAGCGCAGTTTCTGGCACGCAGCGGGTGCCCCCAAAAAGGTTGATGATGATGATGATGATGGTAGTGATCTCAGCCAGCTGCAAGTGCTACCACCAACATACATGAGTTCACAGAGGTCTTTTAACATTTAAGGCTAAATGTTTGCCTATCTCCCTTTATATAAGGCAGCCTAATGGATGCACTAGTTCAAACAATTAGGAGCAGTTTTCTCACAGCTCCTGCTGTCCCAACCGGTTTGTACAGAGGGAACTGAACCTTTTGGTGACTGACTTTCTGGTCTGGCTAGAAACCATTTTATTAATTCAGCCAAGGTTCCTTGAGTGCCTCTCAGGAACTGGGCTCCATGCTCTGCACTCGGGGGGCTCTGGGCTGCTAGCACAAAGCCCGGTGGGTGGGCAGTTGAAGGGAGGGGCTTGACAGCTGCAGAGCTGAGCCTTAGAGGCTGGGTGCCATGTAGATTGACTGGGGAGGGTGTTCCAGACACAGGGGACAGCATGTGCAAAGGCACGGAGGCGTGAAAGAGCATGGCATGTTCCAGGAAAGAGGAAAGCTAGAGGTTGAGGCCATCACAATGAATCACTGGGAGGAAGAAAAAGGCAGATGTGAGGCTGAGGAGGGGGGGCCCCATCACCAAGGGCCCCCAAGCCAGGCAAGGTAGGGGGATTTGTTCTGTGCACAGAGAGAGATCTGAGATGCTGGGCAAGGGCAGGATGAACTCAGACTGCTCGTGGCGGGGATCACGGGCTTGGACACGGAGCATGATGGAAGGGGCCACACCCAGGCTTACTGGCTGTGCCACCATGCCGGCAAGAAATGAGGAGGCCTGAGGGGAAATGACAGCCAGAGAAGGGGGGCAGCAGGGACTGGAAATGGACCACAGAGCTGGGAGGAACTGGCTCTGGACAGGACACATCAAGGGTGAGGAAGAGGCCAAGGACAAAGCCTGCCCACCCGACTGAAGGGGCCGGGGCTGCCGGGGCTGGGAGCTGGAGCAGAGAGGGCAGGGTGGTCCCTGGGGACAGGACTCTGACTCCTGCCTTCCCTCCACTGCTTTCAATCTCCTCTCTGTCTTTCTCTCTTCTTTAAGTGCCACCAACAGGAAACCAAATACTTTTTTGTTTTGAATTTTGTTTATTTTTTTATACAGCAGCTTCTTATTAGTTACCTATTTTATACGTATTAGTGTGTATACGTCAATCCCAATCTCCCAATTCATCCCACCAGGAAACCAAATACTTTTTAATTGTTTAATATATTTCCTTGTTTTTACTCTAAAAAAAATGAGCAAGTGGAATGTTTTCTATTTCCTCCTCAAACAGAAAAGCAAAATTACCGATACATGAGCATTCATGTGCATGAATCTCTCAATTTTTATTTTCCCTGGATGTATTAAAAAAAAAAGGGCATTTCAGGCACCAGGGTGAGATTTGGCAACATCATTTGGTGCCCAGCTGGCCCTGGGTGCCCTCCACCCCACCGCAAGAGAGACTCAGGCTGGCGGCCACGACTGAGCTCATCACTCAAGGGCTTGAGTGAGACCCTGACATGACAGCTCTTTACCCGTAGGATCTGCAAATCTTCCCTCAAAGCCAGAGGGCACGTTCTTAAACCCCGGGACGATGACATTTTGATAAAGTTTTTTTTTAAAAAAAAAACGATTTCACTTTGCAAGACAAACAGCTTAATAAAATAGAATCTTTTTTGGTAACCACCCATACACCAATCAATCTGTCACTCGGAAAACTTTCCTGAGACGTGTGAAATGAGGCCACTCTGGTGTTCTATGGGAAGAGAGAGCCCCCCAGGAAGCCTTCTTCTCACCCAGATGACACCTGCCACCCCAAAACAGGGAAACAATCTGATTGAGAGCACAGGAAATACACGGCTAATTAGTTGCTCAATCAATACTGACTTTTGGAAGACGAGCATGAGGCAACTGTTCCAGTGTTTACAGGCAGCCACCCACACATCCACATCATGAGTGTATCTCACCTCTTGTTTCCTTTCAATTCCATCCCTATTGGGAACAAAACACAAAAGCGGTTCCCACCCTGGGGGCCTGCAGAGTGAGCTGTACCATGTGGCCCGTTCTGTGCTGCAGCCATTCAAATAAGAACTCAAAGGGTCAACACCAACAAAAATCAAACGGACAGGTTTCAGTCATAAAGCACATCTCCTCTGTGCCCATTTGAGGCTACCGTCAGAATCAAGACCCTCCCTTCACTCACTCCATCTTCCCATCTCTGCTTGGCTGCTTCGTGTTTTTTCCACCTTTATTTTCCCTTAGCCCTAATTCTCTCACTGCTTAAAAAAAAGTTGTATTATATTGTACATAGAACACAGTTTAAGTCATCTTGAATTGTTTTTAGAACAAGATGGAATAAATCTCAGTTAATCAGAATCTCCCTCAAAGCAGCTCTAACTGCAGAATTCTCCTGAGTTAACCTTGGAAGGGAAGCAGGCGCCACAGTATTAGATACTAAGCAGCAGTGTCTGAACACAGTAGGCCCTCAAGGAACGTCAATTAATTTGTTTTTAGATGATGGAATCTGCAAAGCCTCAGGAGCAAGTAAGGTGAACTGAGTGGTAACTACGCTGAAAGAAATAAATGACCAAAATACTACTAACAGGAACAGAACAGAACAACAACGAAAAATGGCTGTAATTCCATGACTATAAAAGAATGGAAAAACATCTGGATGTAGTAGTTTGCCTAACTGAAACAACAGAACAAAGGAATCAGTGATGTTGAGGATAAAATAAAACATCCAACCAGAAATGGAGACACAGAAAACAAACAAAGGTGCAAATAACTGATCTGGAAAATGGGAAATGGGGTCACAGCCCAAAAATAGGAGAGAGAGAGATGGATGGGATGAGGCATACGATGAGGAAAACATCTGGAAAGAAATAATACAAGAAAAGTTTCCAGAGATGAAAAAACAGCTCAGCCTAGAACTAAAGTATACACACTGTGCCTTTCAAGTTTGACTCTCAGGGAAAGAAAGAAACATTTGCTAGTTCAATTTTTGAATGATAAATTATCTGGCAAGCCAAAATGAAGGGAGATAGGTTCTTTTGAAATTAGAATGACAAGAGAGCTGACATCATGAGAGTAAAGATAAACCTCAGGAAAAAACGTGCAATTCTAACCACACATGTGTATTCTAACCACACATCAGTTATGCTCCTAAACAAGACCTGCTCTGTACAAGTAGAAAGAAACGAACTCTCACCAGCCATTCCTAGTAGTTATTCTAGGATACTTCTGCATCCCCCACTAAGGTCCCAACCAAATGCACAGACTAGCCAGCTCAGCTTGCCTGTCCAGCCATGCCTCTTCCCTTACCTTGGTGCTGGGGTTCTAGGGATAACTGCTTCACCAGAGTTCAGGCAAGACCTTTCCCCAAGGCCAGCAGTTGCTCCCCACACTCACCTCAAGGGGCTTCTGCCAACCCAACTTAGTCTCAGGTCTGCATGAAGTCTGACCCTGACACTCAGCTGAAGGGCTGTGTGACTTTATGTTACCAAACCTCTCTGGGCTTGAACTTTGTTGAAGGTAACCTGACTCCAGCATCATCATGTGGTTAAACAAACCAACCTTCTAGGCGCTAGGCCCTTTGCAAACGTTATTTATGGACCTATAAAGTCAGTGTTATTATCCTCATTACAAGAAAGTAGAAACTGAGGCTTGGTGAGATGCCCTGCTTGAGGCCACTACTTACTGGTCTAGAGAGCAGGTCCATCCAACTCCACAGCTGGTTCTGCTCTCCAGGCTGTGTCTCAGGACAGGTAGAGGCATCCAGGAACCCAGACCAAGCTCTGTGCGTCTGGGCATGTGGTCTCACTTGGAGCTGCACGTCCATCAGGGGTCATCCCAGGTGATGGTCTGTGGTCTGTGGGCCTGTGGGCTTGAGGCTCATGGTGGATAAGCAGGCAGGCGCGTGTTTAGGACCACTGCTGGCTCGGCAGACACTGCCTTTCTGTGCTGGGTAAATGGCCCACTTTCCATGCCCACCCCCCCCAGGCCCGCCCTAACCCCCTCCCACTGCCTATTTAAGCAACAGGCCCCAGCTCCACTGGCCCAACACCGCCAGCTTCCAGAGCTAGGAGAGCAGTGCTGCAGGCCTCGCTCACTCGGGATGAAAGGTCCTTCTGTTTCACCATTTCCTACTGGTGCGTTTTGAATGATGATGCTGAGCTGGGTTATAGTGGGAGCTGATTCTGCTCGCCTGGGAGTGTACTGAGATGTATAACTGGCAGAGGGAGGCTCTGATTGAATTTTTCCCATTTCTAATTCCTGACTTGATGTGGTCTTATTTTCAAAGAGGGAGAGAGGCTGTAGTTTGTTGAAGGACAGAGGAGAGCGTATTTTCAAAACAAGGTCTGGCTCAGAATATCAATGATCTGACATGTTTTTCTTGTCTTTTGAGAAGAGGAAAAGTCCTGTAATCTCAAGGTTGCAGAGATTCCATTTCCCCTCAGGAACCCCTCCCTAAATAGTTAGTTCCTGTCATTTAATTTTATTTTGAAAAAACACACAGGGGATTTTTCAGAAGAGTTTGGGAGGGGAGAGAGGCTATGCAGCTTACGGGCGATAGTTAGGGGAATATCTGAGGACAAAGACACCCTCCTTGGCAAATCTCTCATCGAGAGATGAGGTGTGAGCTCCTCACTGCTCTGGGAGAGCGTGGTGGGAGCTGAGAGCCGCAAAGGTTGGGATGGCTCCTTTTTGTCCACTTTCAGATATCTGTCAGCCTGTGGTCTAGGGGCAGGGTGAAGGCGGCTTACTGAGGGTGAGGAGGCAGGCGTCCCAGGCACAGGGGACAGGACACCCTCCAACGTCTTGGCAGGTTGGACTCCCCAGGCCATGGGTGGGGAGGGATGCCTGCCAAGTGCTTAACTCAGAGGAAATAAGCCAGGGTGTCCCCATAAAAACAAGGGCCCCCTCGTGTAGAGCATGTAGAGCGAGGACCTAGGGGCTCAGGCTTCCTTCTTCCCGCTCTGATCTGGTAACATCCAGTACCTGTGCTCACTTGGTCCTGGCCACAGCCATCCAAGATCCTGTAGGGAACCCCAGTGTTACGGGGAAGGGGGCATCTGAGGCTCAGAAGTTAAATGACTTGCCCAAGACCTTTCAGCTGACTAGAACCCTTGTCTCACTGGAGCTTTTCTAATGGATTTCTAATCAGGAGGGCGCCAACTGTTTCCCAAGTGAGAAGACACTCCTTCCAGCTCCTCTGCAACATCTTTGGCTTGAGGGCAGAGGGCTTGGGACTCAATTTCAGATTTTTCTGGAACAGTTTGGGTGATTTGCAAAATAAGTGTATATACAGGACAGGGTCTGGTCCAGAGGGGCCCTGGGGAGTAACGGTTGCCTTGCCTGCGATGTGAGGGTGGTAAGAGGGCTCTGGGCCGGGCAGCAGAACTGGCTTGAAAAGGTGTAAAACCAACGAGCTCCGCGCAGGGTTGCGCGGGGTGCGGGCTGAACTTCCTGGGCCGAAATCCAAGAGGCCGAGCCAAAAGCCAGGGATTCGGCTGCAAATTCGGGGGCGTGACTTGGGACTGGAAGGAGGGACTAAAGAGCCAGGACTTTGCCCGAGGCCAGGGGGCGTGGCCAGAGAGCTGCCCGGGGCCAGGTTTCAGGAGGCGGGGCCGAGAGAGTCGAGGCCAGGTAGTGCCTGAGGCCCAGGGCCCAGGGGCCGCGCGACCAGAAAATCGGGGTGGATCCAACACCTGAGGCAGGGGCGGGGCTACAAGAGTGGGGCGGGGCCAGAGAGTCAGCCGGGCCTAAGAACCCCTACTAGGGAGTGAGCGTCCGGGCCCGCTGATCCTCCGACTGGGTCAACAAGGAATGCCAGGAGCCGGTGGCTTCGTGTCCAAAGGTCTCCGCTCACACGAGCGCCCTCCCAAACGCCCCCCTCCGAAGACCCCATTGGGTTCACGAAGCGTCCCCGCTGAGCCTTTCCTCTGCCAGTCTACTCCTTATCTGCGGCCAAGCGGCTTCCTCCCTGTGCCCCACCCTCGTCCCAGTAGCCACTGTCCCTCTTTCCGGGTCTGGGTTCAGTTCTCCCCCACCCTCAGGTGTCTTTGTGAGGCTGAGATTACACAAAGCTCCTGGGGAGAACTCTGATTGTTCTAGCTTCGCCTATCAGATCAAACCCCTACCCCCCACCCCCCCGGCCGGGGCTCCTAATTCGCCTCTCCCCTGCCACTCACCTGCACATCGCCGGCCTGGCCAGGGTCCAGCCGTCCACGTGGAAGCCTCGTGCCCCCCACCCACGGAGTCCTCCGCACCTGTCAACCCTCCTATCCCCCGGGCCTGTCTAGGTCTGTCCCACAAACCTCAGCTCCCACCCCCTCTGGCTGAACTTCGTGGGGACAGCGGGGCCCACACCCTCTCCTTGGCGACGTGGAGGGTGTGGCGGTGCCTCCGGCGCAGGTGCGGCCCCTCGGTCTCTGTACCTGGGTCACTTGTACTGCGCTGCTCGGTGACTGTGGAGGTCCGGACACCTCTGTGAACCGCTCATCTACTTTCAGGTCCTTGAGTTCACGCAGGGAGTGCTCCCTCTTCAGCCAGAAGGACAAGAAGGTCCCCGCGGCCCCTCCTCAGGTGAGAAGAGCTTCTGGAAGGGGGAGGGGGACGGGAGGGGGCGCTCCAGGCCTCCCCTCATAGGCTACTTATTAATGTTTTATATAAAGAGGTGCTGTGTGAGATTGTTTGAGAAAAGGTTCTGCTGCTTGGATAAAAAGTTTGAAAACACAGCTCTGGGGTAAGCAATCTGGGGCAAGCAGTTTGGTCCCATTCTGAACCGACCCTCATGTGGTTCAATGCCTGCAGAGGGGGTATGTCTGACACACCCAAATCTATGGAGGAAATTCTAACTCCTTCAATAAGTAGGAAAAGGATTGAGGCAGCACTTCACAATAATGAAGGAATACAATTTAAATATCCTGGAAATTGTAATCAGATATCATTACCCATTAAACTATTAAAAAAAATTTTTTTTAATGCTAAAACCCAGTGCATTTCATGGAAAGGATGCTGTGAAACAGGCACTCTCAAACAACCTTGGAGAAAAGCAGTTTGGCAATATGTATCAGAAGCTTTAAAGTTTACCTCGTAATTCTAGTCTCGAATCCATCCCAGAGAAATAATTCAAACTACTACAATAAAAGTGGAAACCAGAAACACATTTTCTGACCCCCTGACAGTTGGGAACTTCAGTCCAGGAGCCAGCACAGCAAGACCATTATAAGAACCTGCTTCCTCCCAAATATTGGTAAATTAGATGTTTTCACGGTTTCTGGGGAGGTCACCAAGCTGGGAGTAGGGAGATTTGGGGGTCCAAGGTGATGGTGACTGGATGGAAAAACAAAAGAGGAGATGGATGAGGCCGGCAGTCCACAGGGAGGGAGGAAATTTATTAGGGTCTTCACTAAGGGCTCAGTGGGGGTGGGTGACAAATGTAAGCTTCAGAGACTGGAAAGACAAGGTGAGGATCTTGTTTGGTGGGAACTGAGAGGGAAGAACAAGCAAGACAAGGGGGATAGTGTGGGGAGCTTGTCCTGGAGGTAGCGGAGCTTGGTGCTGGACAGCGCTCATTTGCATATTTTGCATATCATGTGTATTAAACTTTGGTGAGAAATGCAGAGAGGAAAGGGAAATTGGGGTCTGGTGACCAGGCTACACTTCTTGGGGACTGTCATTTACTTTTCTGAGTCTCAGTTTTTCTCATCTGTAAATGGAGCCAACAATATCTGCTTGGGGTGGTTGTACAGTATAGCTGCACCATCAGTGTCAAGAGCACATTCTGCTCAGATGTCCCAAGAAGTGGACTGTTTGTTCTGCTTTTCTGAGGCTCATTTCTAGTCTCCCTCATGTCTCTGCCATGACTGGCTCGTAGTCCCACCTCACAGGGAGAGAGTGTGGCAGGGAGGGAGGAAATGAGTTTGAGGTCCTGAGCGGGCCACAGGTGGCCCCAGATGAGCTGGATTGCTGAAGCCACCCTGGCTGGACTCCAGGTCTGCAGGGGGCAGGGCTGTCGCTTGTCAATCAGTCATCAGGGGTTCCTCTTATCTGCCTACTCTGTGCCCAACATACAGGTGATGGGATAAAGTACTGAGTGTCTGCAAGGGAAAAAAAGAAGTTGAGTTCCCCAGGACTGGAGGTCAAAGTGGGTGGATGAGCTCCAAAGTTGCTGGTGTCACCATGTGGGCAGGGTCCCTGGTCCTGCAGACACTCTATAGGGCCACACACATAAGGCCCTCCCTCCCTTTGTTTTGAGGTATGGAATTTGCCAACATTGCTCAAGCCTTCACTCTCTCAGTTCTGTGTCTAGTGTGGTAGATCTGAAAGTATGGGAGGCTGGTTACCTTTCTGGTGTGCAGACTGCAAACATGCAATAAATGCATGGAAACTAACAAGGTCAAGAGAGAAATGGCTCAGTTGAGCCGGGCCAAAGGTCTCTAGTTATCCCTGGGGCCACAGAGGAGGGGACTGGCTGGGGTTTGGTGAAGAGACCATCACTGTGACTTCCAAACCCTGAGCGCCTCTGCTGAGGCCTCATCCCTTCGCACAGATGATGGCTGCAGGAAACTGCCTCAGCAAAGGCATGGAGGGCTAGAAGGGCTTCAGGGGAAATTGCGCAGGTCGGGGTCCCCGGGACTTCAGAAGTAGGCGGATGCAAAGCAGTCAGGCTGCAGGGCCTCGCCCCCCCTTTCCTGTCCTTCTCTGCCAGGTGCATCTTCCTGGGGTCAGCAAGGGCCACTGAAGAGTTTAGCAGGGGAGCAATGTGACCTAATGTGTAGTTTAGAAAGATGCCACCAGCTGCCATGTGGATCAGAGGAGGAAGGCCAGCTGCAGGGGGACCAGGTGATGGCTGTCACAGCATCTAGGTGGGAGAGGGTGAGGCCTGAACTGGGCGTAGCCATGGGAATGGATGCAAGGGGTTAGGGAGGCAGAACCGTGGGCTGGGTGACAGGAGGTGGGTATGGAGGAGGTCCAGGGGCCTAGGACCACTCAGGAGACAGAGCTGGTGTTGGGGAAGTAGAGGAAGACAAATGATAAACTTTTAGGGGAAGGTAGAGAGCTGTCAATTAAATTCATGGGGTCAGAGGTCAGGAGAGACACCTGGGCTGGCTATCACCTGGGAACAGGTGACCCATGAGAGATCAACCAAGAGAAGAGAGAGGAGGCAGGGGAAGGTCCAGCTCCTAAGGGGTGGGCCAGGGAGGAGGGGACAACAAAGGGCTCGGAGAAAGAGCAGTCCCAAGGGCAGGAAGGGAACAAGAAGGATGGTGGCCCAGGACCGGGGGAAGAGAGCTGAGGGAGAGATGAGGATCAAGCCGCTTAGGCCTCCTGTTGGACCTGTTTCTTAAAGCAAATCTGGTTGAAACTGCATAGACTGTTTTCGCATTGGTGCTGACCTCTGTTCTGGAAATGTTCTTTCCAAATCTCTACCGGAAAGCCCGGTGAGATACCCTGTGCACCTTCTGTCTAGCAGTGGGGGTGGTGCAGGTAGCATCAAGCTGGGTGGCTGCCCAGACCCGAAGCCAGCCAGAGGGTCACAGCCAGGGGGTCACTCAGTCCTTCCAGAGTGCAGCCAGCACACACCAGGCTCTCACTACTCTGAGGTCTGTGTGGTATGGGTTGGATGCTAACCGGATTCTAAGCACTTAAGTTAAACAGAACCACCTAGGGGTAAACTGTAAGTGCATGCATTGGAGCCTCTTCTCAAGCCCATTTTCCACAGCTGCTCCTCCCCCGGCGTCTCCTCCCGGCCTGTAATCTGGGATCTGGCGGTCACTGTGGCCATCGAGGGCACAGGCTGGCAGGCAGGACTCCTGAGTGACACTGCCTTCCTTGCGCCTACTCTCAGCTCTCTCTGCCACTCCATCTTACCTCCCTCCCTTGCTCACTGCTTGTTTCACCCACCACCCACCACTTTCCTGTCTCCATACCCTCTAGGAGGACCCCCCACACACCCTAGAAAGCAAGGCTCTGCCCCCAGAAATTCTTGGGCCCTTGCTGTGAAATACCCCGAGCAGCATCTGACTCATAGGGAATGGATGCCGAGCACCCCCAGCCTCCCAGCTCGACAGCTGCTGCCCTGCCCCTGCCTCTGCCTCTGCCTCTGCCTCTGCCCCTCACCAGCCCTGGCGGGCACCAGTCAGCCAGCACGACCTGGCAGCGTCTGACCACGCCTGGCCTCTGGGCTCTGACACCCCAGGCTGTTGGCTTCATCTCGAAGCTCCCTCCTCCCATCCCCTGCAGGCCCTGCTTGGCCCCCAGGACCAACCGCATATACCTGCTGTGAAGTACTCTGGCCCAGCAGTGACACACATCACTTTCACTCACAGCTTGTGGGTCAGAGCTAGTCACACCCAACTGCAAGGGGACCAGGAGGTGCAATCTTGCCTCATGCCTAGAAAGTAGGCCCGCACTGCTCTAAGGGCCAGAAGAAGCGACGTAAGAGGCCTGTCCTAGGCTTGCAGGCAGATGTGGGCAAAAAGGGAAGAAAAGTCTAACCCGATCTTCACAAAGGCAAAGCATGCATATCTTTTTAAGTTAGTCACTCCTGAATGGAAACACGTCACTGTCTACACTAGCAATGTCTACACCAGCAATCTGGGGACATGTGGTCTCCATCCAAGAGTTCTTGTCTCCCTTTTCAGAAGTGTAGGATTCAACAGCTAAGAGCAGGTATAGACAGGGCACCACTACCAGAGAGGCAGGGGTTAACTGGAACCCAGAGCCTCAGAAGACCCCTGGAAGCAGTTTTGGTGGTAGCAATTAGAGGGAACTTGGGGGGCTATAGATCCCCATGATGTCTTCCCCACTGGTCTTTGCTGTGGACAAATGACTAATTCACATTCTTATGCAAATGTAGCTCTAAGTCCCACTCCCCAGGGTAGCAGACAGCAGCCCCCAATCCCCTCCCAGTTATACCTTCTGGAGCAGGCCCAGGACAGCCCTGCAGGCAGGTCGGAGGCCTCCCCAAGCAAGCAGTCCATGGTTCGGCCTGAGCTGGGCCATCCTCTCTCAGGAGGTCTTCTGGCTGGTTCTCTCAGAGCCAAGGGCTCCTGTGGTGCCGTGTGCAGAGGCAGGACCTGAGGATAGCAGTGGCCTGGTGTCCAAGGCCTCTGAAAGGGCCCAGGACAAGGACCTCAGCCCTCAGTGGGGAGTGAGATCCAGTCTCGGTTCAGAAATGCAGCCCTCGGGCCCAGCTGCCCAGAGCTACAGGGAAGGTTGGTGAGATGCTGATGCCTGATTTTATTTACTCATTCGCACTGATTTGCTTTTTAATCTTTGCATAAATTCTCCTCTAGGACTCAGTTTGTTAAGTGTTCTTTGCATAGAAAACTTCAGGCTGAATGTGAAATGATTCCTTTCAGAAGAATTTTAGCAAGTCTATTCCATTTTAGGGAGGTTTGTTTTCTTCATCTGTGTTCTCTGGTGCCTTGAAATGCCTACACACTGCTCTGCCAGCCAATCAATTCCAGGAGGAAAGGCTGTATTTGAAACCCAGCTGAACACTGAGTCTGCATAAATCCTGCCATTTGTGTGGACTTGTATTTAAAGTTCCACTCCCACAGAAAGTATGTTGTCATTTCTTCTTAAGTGAAGTATGTTCCAAGCCTTGTTCGGCTCAGGGACCATTAACATCAGCTCTCATGTCAGTGAAGCAGGGACTTTGCTGGGACAAAAGCCTCAACAGCGGAGCCTGAGAGAAGCGAGATTCCTCCTAGTGTCCGTCCCTGAGGAAGGACTCTCCTGAGTGGCACTGGCCAGCAGGGAACTTGTTGGGGGCTGGCACTCAGCTGGTCACACAGCAGACAACACAGGGCTCACCTGAGGCAGGTGACGTGACCTGCTAGGGAGTTCCAGGATGCCCGGCTTCTGGCCACTTGCAAGGTGAGGCTCAGGCACAAACCTCAGCACCTGGGCAGGCTCAGAGCTCTTGAAGTAGGAGGCCCAGGCCTGTCTAGATGCTCAGCTGTTGGCACGTGACCTCTCCAGTGGTCAACAACTGCCTGCTCCAGTCCTGCCCTGGAGCTGCCCTGTCAATGCCAAGTGGAGCAGACCCTGTGAACAGGGCCATCTCAGACCTGATATTCATTATGCAGGAAGCCCTCACCCCCCAGCACCTCCCCACCCTGGGTTCAGCCGTCGTGAGGGCAAAGGACTGGCAGGCGCCCTATGGGCTTCAGCCCTCAGCAGACTCTAGGCAGACAGATCTGGCTGCAGGCAGGTTCCTGAACCTAATACAAGGGTACCTAGGAATGAGAGAAGATGCCGCTCAGGATGGCGCAGGGGTGGATTTAGGTATCAGCCACCATCCAGCCTTCTCCTTAACAGTCCCCATTTCAGTCACCAACAGATGATTCTGGAATGGCAGACCATAGAGGGTAGGGTGGCCAGATCTTTGAACTCAGCCCCACCCCATATGGAGCCCACACTCCCAGGCAACTGGCCCACATCCCTGCTATACAAGGTCCTGAACCCAGAGGTCTTGCAACTCTAAACACTAGGTTGGTTGGGGCACCCCAGCACATATAACTTCAACTTGGCTTAAGATTTGCTTTCCGGTCACGCAGGAATTGCCTTTATCTGGGCTTTCTGAGTTCTGACATGGAAATGCCGAGGCTGACTGATTGAAGGAGCGCCACAGAGCTGCTTGCAGCCTGTTCCTATTCTCAGAAACCACATGACGCATTAATAGCTCCCATGGAAAATTTCGTTTTGAAAATTTTATGGCCCCACTGCCTGCATCTGGCTTCTGCAGAGGCCTGTGACTTGGGCTTGCACAAGCAGCCCACAATAGACAGTCCTGTCTGCAGATGGAGGCCCGGCATCCCCTGCACCATCCCCGCCCCTCATTTGGGATAGCAGGGCACGCTTTTTGTCAAGCAACCAAGCACACGAGGAGGAAACTTCAAAGGCTCCAGCTGTATCTTGAGGGCCTTTGCAACAAAGAAATTAACAGTAGTAGTAGTAGTAATAAAGTAATATTACAGTCGTCCTTCAGTATCCACAGGGGATTGGTTCCAGGACCTCCCACAGATACCAAAATCCAGAGACGCTCAAGTCCCTTAGAGTCAGCCCTCCGTATCTGTGGGATCCGCATCCACGGATATGGAGGAGTGAGGAACCGTGGATTCAGAGGGCTGACTGTATTAGAGATGTGTCAGGCACCATGCTAAGTGCTGCCCATCCATCCTCGCTAACTACCCTGAGATATTGTTACGATGTGTGCTTAACAGATGAGAAAACTACAGCTCAGAGAGTCAGTTAAGCACCTTGTCCAATATCAGAAGCAGGACCTGAACCTGCACTTCTGACACCAGAGTTTGTGCTTATAATGTCTGCACTGCTGTCTCCTAAGGGATGCTCATGGGGCACAAACCACAGGCACCAGGTCTCACCAGGCCTTCAAGGACTCGGGAGGGAGACCCCCTTTTCCCAGTAGGCAAGCCAGGGGGTACCAAGGGAGGTTTGCACAGCAAGGGAACTGATAAGAATTAAGTTTTGGAAAAATCAAGTAGCAGGTATATATTAGTCAGGATCCTTTTGGGGGCAAGTGACAGAAACCCAGCTCAAAGTGTCTAGAGCAAAGAAAAAGGTACTTTGCCAACTCGTTAGTTAGAAACTCTGGGGCTTGCGTTGGCCTCAGGCACAGGGAAACTGGAGCTCAAAGATGTCACCAGGACTTGACCTCTCTCCTTCCAGCCCTAAGGTCTGTTTTCCTCTGAACTGGATTCACTCTCCAGGAGGGCTCCAGAAGCTTTAGGCTCTTAGTGCTTCCATCTCAGAGAAAATGCAGGCCTCTTTCTCGAGGGGTCCAGGAAGGGCTAGGGTCGTGTGACCATTCAGTGGGGTCAAGAGGCTGCTGGGGTGCCGACTGGCCTGGTGTAGCTCATGGCCCTCCCCTTGCATTGGTGTGGGGCAGCAAAGTAGAGGTCTGCCACATCCATAGCGCTGGAGCAGGCTAGGATTCGGGCCTGTGTTGGTGTTTGAGACTCCACTGGGAGCTCCCAGGCTGGTGGGGGGCCTTATGTGCAAACCGGCAAGTACCAGATTAGAGGGACAGTTGGGGATATGCAAGGGAGGGAGAGATGGGAGGGGTAGGGAGGCTGGGGAGGGCTTCAAGGAAGGGGAGGCAGGTGCTTTGGACATGGAAGGGTGAATAGACATTTACCTGGTACAGCTGTGTTGGTGGGAGTCGTTGCTACAGCACGTGTTCACACCAGACCCTGGACCCTGGTTCTGCTTCTGGGATGTGGCTTTCAGGGATTAGCCTGGATTTGTCTCACCTGCGTCGCATGGGAAAGCATCCTCTTCCGTCGTTCTTTCTGTCCTCCCAGCTACGAGTTGACTCCAAGTTTCAGCAGCTCAGAGCTCATGTTGCCATGCCAACCCCTCCCCAGCAGGCATCCAGGCAGAAATGGGCCGGCCCTGATCTCAGTGCTGCCGGGGATGCGAGCACATTCTGGTCATTGGATTGGAACACTCCTCTCCGCCTTTCCTGCGGAAACCTGGGGCTTGGCTCAGCTCCTGCTAGACGTGAGCCTTTGGAAACAAAGACGATGAGAGGAGGTCCCTCTGCTCCAGGACTCCCAGCCCTGCTGCCGGGATAAGAGGGCTCAGCAGGCATGAGGACCAGATGCAAGTGGTGTGAGGGAGGGCCAGGGCCCATCCTAGCCCAACATGGGGCAACACCTGACCCAGATTCCCAGAAGTTCCCAAAGTAAGGCTTAGAGATCCCAAAAGATGGTGTGGGCTTCCTCAGAGGGGCCAGGGCTTGCCTTCGCCAGTAGAACTGGTCTGGCTTACTCACTTTCATGCTGCAGGAGAAATTTAAATTCAAAGTCAGCACCCCTAGGACCCTTTGGGCCTCTGTGCAGCTCATCTTGGGGATCAGCACACATGCCAGGTCCACTTCCCAGGGAGATGGAAGTGGGATGGCGTCTCAGTGCCAGTGTTATTTGGCATCCAGTAGCAGAGATCCTGTCCATTGCAGCTCGCCCACAAGGGTTGTTGGGGACCCATCTCTCTACCCTGCCATCTTCACTCAAACAGGACCAGGCCTGGCCAGGCCCTGTTCCTGAGGATGCCCTCCCCAGGGGAGGGCAGATTAGCCAGCCCCAGAGCTCTGAGGACAGTGACTTTGATCAGTCCGAGTCCCCACTTCTCATGCTGTGGTGGCCGCAGGTCACAGGTTAGCAAACAGGGGTCTCCGTGTTGACGGGTCACCACAGATCATCAGTAACCTGCAGAAGCAACTGCGGTATGAGCTGCTTGCTCTCAATGGCCCAGGCATTGCCTGTCTGGGAGTGGCTGGGCCTGTGACCTCCCAGGTGCTGTCCAGGACCTGACCAGCCGCCTCTTCCTCTCCCATCTTCAAACTGTGGAGCTCTCTGCTCCTCTGTCCATCCTGGCTCCACAGCCCGGTCTCCTTGTCGCAATCAGACCCAGTCCAGTCCTCGCCGCAGCGGGAGGAACAAGTTAGTGAAGGCCAGCGGCTCCGACCTAAGGTGTGGAGGCATCTCTGAGAATCTGAGGGCTCTGCAGTTCAGTCCGGGGCCTAGAAATACAGCGGGCAGGCTCAGGCTGTCCCAGAACAGCACACAGAACCAGCTGGTCCTGTCTGCAAACTTCACTGAGTTTACAGGTCGGGGAGAACAAACAGGGCACACAGGGCCAGCCTCAGGGGAGGGGTGGTCAGGGAGGCCCTCCAAGGAGAGGGGGAGGTAGGGAAGGAAACAGGGCCAGCCATGTTAGTGGCCTGGCCCCCTTTAATCCTCGTGATAGTCCTGGGAGGCAGGTACTGTTACTCCCGTGATGAGACAGAGGCTCAGTGAGCCTGACTCCAGTGCCAGGGTTTCACTCAGGTCAGCCTGACCTTTGAGCCCATGCTGAGCATTGAGCAATGCAGCCGGGGGTGAGGGAGTGAGGCTGTGGTCTCTGCTTCTAGAACAGAGTGTTTGCGTCCTGGGAGCCCTCTCTTGGGCACTCTGTAGACCCCCACTCCTGAGCCCAGGACCTGAGGGTGTCTGGGACTCCAGGCCAGTTCTGGAAACGATGGTATTGGGGCAGAGGTCATCCCAAGCAACCCTAGAAGCCACACACCAGGATTCACAATAGGGATAAGCCCGAGGGTGATGGTCGGCTTTAAAATAGGAACCTGAGAGAGCAATCCTGCCTGCAGGGGTGACTGGCAACCGCTCAGCACACAGGGCCTTTGAGAGACCTGTCAGCCCCACCAGAAATGCCCATGGTGGACTTTGCTTGGCAAAGGTGCCAACCCCAGGACACGGAAGCAGAGAACTGCGGCGGGGAGGAGAGGCAGGTGTTCCTCCCTGGGAGACAGAACCCGGGCCAGGCCAGGCGAGAGAAAGGGCTGGGACTGGGGGCGCAGGCTGGGTGCCTGTGCACCACATCCTGCCCTGCCAGCCCTCCGAGGACTCTCGGGTTCTCTGAAAATCTGCCAGCCTCCAATGTTTAACTTTGCTCTCCTCTTTCGTGGAGAAAGTGTAGATCAGACTAATTAATGTATTGTTGTTTGTTTACCCTCCTTTCATTTCACTGAGACAAAATAATTACCCACAGAGCTTTAGAAACCAGCTCCATTGGTAGCAATCCCTTTTGTGTCAACTGTGTCAGCAGCTTCTGTGCGTGGATGCAGGGACTGCACGTGGCAGCAGGGCATGTGGGCAGCACCTGAGGCTCCTTATGTCCAGGGCACCGTGGAAGGAGAGGCGGGTGGAGGGGTTCTGGACAGGGGACGTAGGAGAGTCGTGAAGGGCCAGGATGGCAGGCAGGAAGGACTGAGGTGCTCGGATCTACCACATCTCGGAGAACCGCTGTGATGGCCACCACTGCCCATCGGCCCTCTGGGCTGCCAGCCCCCTCAAATCCATCGATGCCTGAATGGGGACAAAAAACATTCCTACGACCAGCCCAGGGAAGGCAGAAAAGTCACACCTACCACTGCAGTCAGGGCTGGGGAGGGAACTTGCCGAAAAGGGTTTCTGGGGCCACAGCAGAAGTGAGGAGGACCCAGGGCAGCTGAAGAGGGACACTCACCACCAACCAATAGCCCTGTCCCAGCAGATCCTAACCCTGATCAGCCAGTGTTGGGGATGAGCCACACACAACCGAAGGTTTAAGAATTTATCTCAGGAAGCCTTTTATGAAGTGAGGCTGCATTTACCTCTGACCCATAACGGAGCTATGGCCACCCCACGGAACACAGGCCAGTTCTGCTTGGAGGGCAGCAAGGCGTGAACAGAACAGACCCTCTCCTTTCCTCCCAAATCCTTTCTCCAGAGCTGTCATCACAGCCAGGGCTCGGCCACGCCTGACTCCTAACACAGTGTGACAGTGCTCCTTGTAGGGCAGACAGCCCCACCCGCTCCACCTTCCCAGCCTCTCAGCCTGGACACAGCAGGGCCCATCCCTTCCTCAGGCCCGCCCTGAGCTCAGCCAGACAGTCCTGATGGAGTTCCGTTTGTGGGATCCAGATGTTAAACCACTCCAGTTCCTGCCAGGATGACAGCACAGCATGGAGAGGGTTTGGGGGTCACAGGCAGCCCTGGGTGGGTCAAAGAAGACCCCTCCTGCCCCCCCATCCCACCCTGCCAGGAGGCGGCATATCAGCTGGGCCCTGAAGAGTTAAGGAGGAGCTGATAGGAGACAAGGCAGGAAAGGAGTCTCAGGCAGAGAGCCCGGCAGGGGCCTGGAGGTCAGACAGCAGTGGGCATCAGAGGTGGTGGAGGAGCCCAGGTGGAGGCTGGGTGGGGAAAGAGGCCAGTGAGGGCAGGAACACAGAGGACCCTAGACAGAGACTGGGAGACTGGACTTCGTCCCCCGAAACAATGAGACCACCAAAGGCAGAAAGAGTCTAATCGGATTGTTTCGGAAGCTCCTCTGGACCGCGGTGCAGACTGCGGGTCTGGGGCCTGTGGCCTGAGACTGAGCACAGGGGAACGGTGCCGGGTGGGGCAGGGCAGCTCAGGGGCTGGGCTGATGACCTCAGACTACAGAGAAGAGGAAAGGGGAGGGAGACGTGGGAGGGGGTCTGTTCTTTGACACTGGGGCGACATCCAGGGCTCCCCATTCTGGCCTGGACCCCAACCCCGAACACCTTGGTACCAACCGCAGGTGCTCCTGGCAGCTGGGGCAGCTCCAGACACCCCACCCCACAGGGACAGGACCTGCAGGCTCTTCCTGGGGGCCCAGATGGTTCAGGCGGCTGCGTCCTCTCTTGCAGCTCTCGCTGCAGCCAGCCTGGAGCCAGCTGGCTCCTGTAGGTGTACACTCGGTATGCCGTGGGAGAGGGGAAGGCAAACCCATCAGGCTACGTGGGAGTGCGAGGGGGCTGTCACCCCAACTCCAGGTTAAACTCAAATGAAACTGCTGGGATTTAAAGAAAGAACAAGTGAGTATGTCAGATGGCAGGTGTGGCCTCCCTGGGTAGCCACCAGCCCCTCCAAGCCTGAGCTGCGAGCCCTGAGCCACAGAGGTGACACAGCTCTGCTGTGGGGTTAGAGGAGATCATGGCACAGAGGGTCAGCACACTTGCAGCAAGTCCTCCAATTTCAGCCACTGTCATTATGAAATTGGTCTTGGGGCCTGAGCCCACCAGTCCGGCCTGAGTTCACAGGGCCCTTGAAAGAGCCCATCACAGGACCAAAGCCATCAGGGTTAGGACATCCCCGACCCGGGGTCTGGCCCTCAGAGGCCAGGATTCGGGCTGGGTATGGGGGAGGTGGTGAAGGCCACTGGCTGAGTCTGAGGCTCCAGGACAGCATGTGGCAGGGAAGATACTGGGGCCGGCTCTCTGGCCTCACCACCAGTGAGCCTTGTTGCTCATACCTGAGTGAGGGGCTCCTGGTCAGATGGCTGTGGTCTGAGTAGACACACCTGCTTCGAAACGTAACCTTCCTGTGTTTGCTTCAAAGTGATTTCCTCTGAAGAAAGTAAAATCTTTGTGAAACACATTCTTCAGAACCAGACACAGCCACCGGCTTAAGTTCATCTTCCGACATTAAGCTCTGTTCCAGGTTGAGCACCACACCCCGACATCAGATGGTGGCCGCAGTAGTGCGACTGGGTGACTGAAACTCCCCCTCCTTACACCGTGAGGCAGATCGACCAAGGTTCACTCACCCATTTCCTGAGATCCCGCTGCTGGTGCAGCCCGGGGAACCCCGGCGCCCTCAGTGCAGCTCCTTCTTCCAAGAAGCCCCCAGTTCTGCAGGGAGGTAGCCTCACCCCATGAGCGTTTATGATCTAGAATTGCAGAGATCAGGCCATGCCCAAGGGGGACGGGAGCCCCCAGAGAAGGAACCTAAGCCACCTGGCAAGGGGGACAAAAGGGCTTGTCTGAGGAGGTGATTTCTAAGCTGAGTCTTAGAAGAAGAAGGGTGAGCTAGACGAGGGGCAGAGAAAATAGCAAGGCGTGGACAGGAAACCACATCCGGAGACTGGGAGGTGAACACAAAGAGGGCTGGGGCTGCAGACATGGGTGGGCCTGGCTGGGGAGACGCAACGCCCAATAAGTGCTGAGCAAGGCCTCAGTGGGGCTGAGGCGTCTGTGATGTGATCAGATTAGACAGAGTCTCTCCAGCCATCGTGTGGAGGATGGCCTGATGGGGAAGAGGCCGGGAAAGTGGGTGACATGTGATGCAGTCCTGGACCAGCACAGGGGCTCCACGGGGGCTTGGGTGGGCCGGAGGGACTGATAGGATGTGAGGACTGAGGGAAGGCAGAATCCAGATGGTACCCAGGTCCCGGCTGAGGTGACCAGGAAGGCAGGAGGAAGAGAGGGTGTGGAGCCAGGACAGATGGCCCTGTGGACACAGACCCCCAAGGTGCCATGGCAGAAGCAGGGCTGGGCCCGTGAGACATCAACAGGAAATGAGTCCCCCAGCTGATCTGGTCATAAAAACTCTGCGTTATGTTTATACCAGCTGCACCACAGAATGATCACCCTTGGTCCCTGGAGGCTGGGTAAGTAGTCCAGACCCTTGTCTTTATTGATTCTACGTTCAGTACAATGAATGCACCTGCGGCCTCTCCCGGCGGGGGCCCTGGGCCTGCTCTGAGACCCATGGCAGCTCCCGCACGGGCTAGGGTGGGGACCCGGAGTGGACTCATTCTGGCAGCTGTGAGCCTCAGCTGGGCCCTGGGGCTGTGTGGCGGGGGGGCTTAGGGGAGAAGCTTGGGCCAGACCCTCAAAGCTCCAGGGAGCTTCTTCAAAGGTCACAGGGACCATCAGGGTCCCCTGTAACTGGGTAACTCTGATCATTCTAGAACTTCAGAAGGCCCACACAGTGCCTGGGTCCTCGTCAGGCACTTTCTGCTGGGGCTCAGCAGGAGTGGGATGGCAGAGACAGTCTGATGCTGCAGGCTGGGGCACAGTGAGAGCCTGGTTGTGGAGGGACTCTCCCCTCCGGGGCCCCGCCAGCCACGCTGCCCTCTACCCCAGGACCCCCTGGCCCCTTTTTGGCATTCAGTGACAGGAGGCTGTGTCTGCAGCTCCTCTCAGGCTTACCCCTCGCCTGTTCTAAACACACCCCTGGCTCCTGACGGGCTTCAGGCTGCTCCAGGCCAGTGTCAGGCCCAGGCATCCTCTAGGACCCGCCATGCCCTACATGCCCACAAACTGTGCTCCTCAAATCCTGGGCCAGTTTCCAAGCAATTAGCTTACAAAGTCAAAATGGTCAGCTAGGGAATTCTCTGGTGGTCCAGTGGTTAGGACTCTGAGCGTCCAATGCCAGGGGCCCAGGTTCGATCCCTGGTCAGGGAACTAAGATCCCACAAGCCACACAGTGCAGCCAAAAAAAAAAAAAAGGGTCAGCTAGAGGCAGTCAGGTCACCAGGCAGTTTCCTTGAAGAGAGCCAAACACACAGGCAAATGCAGCATGCCAGGCCCGCTCCCGGTCCCAAACGCCCCACATGAGCCTGCCAGCTCCGGCCTGGTCCTCAGAACAGTCCTGCTCATGTCAGAGGAGGCAGGAGTGGGGTGAGCAGGGCAACGACCCCAGCATCCGACCTGGCCCCCTAAAGATGAATAAAAGACCCCTCACTTTCTGTCTTGCAGGTTCTCCAGCAGCCTTTGGTGGCCCAGCATGGCCCACTGAGGGGAACCATGACTGGCTGGCCGACATGTGCCGCTGACCATCCACAGTCGTGTCTCACCAGCACGTGACCCTCCTCCGGCCGCCCCCCACTCGCCCGCCCCGCCCAGGAAAGAGCCTGCACCGCCAGGGACATCATGTAGTAGGGCCGGCTGCGGCGCCCACTGAGCTGCAATGGTTTTGTACACGACCCCCTTTCCCAACAGCTGTCTGTCCGCCCTGCACGCCGTGTCCTGGGCCCTCATCTTCCCATGCTACTGGCTGGCGGACCGGCTCCTGGCCTCCTTCATACCCACCACCTACGAGAAGCGCCAGCGGGCGGATGACCCGTGCTACCTCCAGCTGCTCTGCACCGTGCTCTTCACGCCCGTCTACCTGGCCCTCCTGGTCGCCTCGCTGCCCTTTGCGCTCCTTGGGTTCCTCCTCTGGTCCACCCTGCAGTCGGCCCGCCGGCCCTACGTCTACTCCCGGCTGGAGGACAAGGGCCCAGCCAGCGGGGCGGCCCTGCACAGTGAATGGAAGGGTACAGGTCCTGGCAAAAGCTTCTGCTTCGCCACTGCCAACCTCTGCCTCCTCCCAGACTCGCTGGCTAGGCTCAACAACGTTTTCAACACCCAAGTCCGGGCCAAAGAAATCGGCCAGAGAATCCGCAATGGGGCCAGTAGGCCCCAGATCAAAATCTACATCGACTCACCCACCAACACCTCCATCAGCGCGGCCAGCTTCAGCAGCCTGGTGTCACCGCAGGGCAGTGATGGCGTGGCCCGGGCCGTCCCTGGGAGCATTAAGAGGACGGCCTCTGTGGAATACGGTGGGCGTCACCCTAGCGACGAGGCTGCCAATGGCCTGGCCTCCGGGGACCCAGCTGAAGGTGGCAGCCTTGAGGACGCCTGCATCGTGCGCATCAGTGGCGACGAGGGGGGCCGGCCCCCTGAAGCCGTCGACCCCCCTTCTGGGGGCCAGGCCAGGAACGGGGCTGGTGGGGGCCCACAGGGCCAGACGCCCAACCAGAGTCAGCGGGATGGGGACTCGGGGAGCCTGGGCAGCCCCTCAGCCTCCAGGGAGTCACTGGTGAAGGCGCGGGCCGGGGCTGACGGCGGCGGTGGGGAGCCGGGCGCCAACAGCAAGCTCCCGTACAAGTCCTCGGTGGCGAAGAAGGCAGCCGTGCGCAGGAGGCGCCACCCGGACGAGGCCTTTGACCACGAGGTCTCAGCCTTCTTTCCTGCCAACCTGGACTTCCTATGCCTGCAGGAGGTGTTTGACAAGCGGGCGGCCGCCAAGTTGAAAGACCAGCTGCACGGCTACTTCGAGTACATCCTCTATGATGTCGGAGTCTACGGCTGCCATGGCTGCTGCAGCTTCAAGTGTCTCAACAGCGGCCTCTTCTTTGCCAGCCGCTACCCCATCATGGACGTGGCCTATCACTGTTACCCCAACGGGCGGTCCTCCGACAGCCTGGCCTCGAAGGGAGCTCTGTATCTCAAGGTAGGAGGCCTCAGCCAGCAGGGCCCAGAGCCATGGGGGGAGGCAGGCTGCAGCCAGGGTCCCCGCTCTCTTGGAGGGCATGGGGCAGACAAGACCTTTCATGGAGTGGAACCGGGGGGCCCCCAGCTCAGGGACAAGGGAAATAATGCAGGGACAGGAGCCGAGGCTCCAGGCTGGGTGATCTCAGGCAAGTTCCTCAGATCTCTGAGCCACCATTCCCCCATCTGTAAAGCGGGGGCAACGCAGAGCCTACTCACAAGGTGGGGAGCGGCACGGGAGCGGCGAGGCCTGGGAGGTTCCCACGGTGCCGGTGGTGAAGGTGGTAGGCGGTGGAGGCAGGGAGCCCCTTCTCTGAATCATTGCAGACAAATGGCGGTAGGCTTGCAGGCAGGCCTCTCAGGCCCTGGGCGTTACCACACCCGCTGCCTCAGGCCACCAGGCTCACTGGCCAGCATGCCCTCTTCCTCCTGGCTGTCACGCAGCTGCCACACCAGGCCCTCTGCCCACCAGCCCGAGGCTTCACTTCCACAGTCACTAATTAAAGTGAATCATAATTATTTCTGCTAATTTGGATGCAATTGGGAGAGCTTTTAGACCATGGTAATTTGGTCATTACGCATTTATCTTCTTCTGAGCCTGACACGCTCAGCGTGTTGACTTTCTGCTCCCCATCCAAAAGCTGCTCTTGGTGCTTCCAGAGTTTTCCGAAGCACCGTTTGGCCAGCTGCTACAGAACGGGGCTTTCCGCCCCCAGAGGCGGCAGCTGCTTCGGGTGCGGATCTTCTCTGTATTCCCCTCAAGACTTCTCAGTTCTCCCAGAAGGGGTTCCGTGAACGGAGGGGGCTGGTGCGGCTACTGTGGAGGCCCAGCGTGGTGAGGCACTCATGCCCAGGCCTCAGCTCTGACTGTGCTCAGCCTGTCCAGGGAAGTGCCACCTGTCAGTCAAGCTCCTACCAGGAGCGAGGGCCCGCCGGATGGTCCACATGGAGCCTGCCGGAGCCAGGGCCACACCCCAACGCCCAGAACTCCCCTCCCATCGCTCAGGCTCTTGTGTGGCTCAGCCGGCGCAGATCTGTGGTCCCTGGCTCTCCTGAGATGCTGAAATTGAAGGCACTCCTCTTACAGGAGACCAACCTCCCCATTTTGGCATATGATTTGTCAGTGTTCTGTCTCAGCAGCCGGAGTGACCTTCTGGGGAAGGAAGGGACATGTCAGTTTGTGGGTGGGAGGGAACGCACCCTCTCCCTCCCGCCTGCTCTACTACAGACCGCTCAAAGGCCAGGGCCCCTTCAAGCCTTCCCCCAGCCCACATGCCTCCTCCTCCTCTCTTTCCTCAGCCTGGCACCCCAACTATCATGCCCACCAGGGTCACAAGTCTCCTTGGGACAGCCCCTCCGACACGGGCTTCCCTCCCACCTCCTACCTCTCTGGCTGTTCCTTCCAGGCTCCTTGTCGCCTGCCCATCCTTTAAATGCTGAAGAGCCCTCTACCTCCTGGATCTAAAACTAGTCTTCAGATGTGTTTAATTTGGTCCACACCATTAAAAAATTTCTTGTGTTGGCCAACATTTAAAAATCAAGCAATTTCACATGAAACTCAGTTTGCAACTTCTCTCCCCACCTTGGCAGATCTGGCAGCACCATGTCTGCTGCATTCTGTCCAGCTCTCAGCCTGAGCTGGGGGTTGGCAGCCCCCAGAGCAGGTGGCCCCACTTGGCAGCCCTCTTCATTTCCAAGCTGTTACACCATGGCCAGCCGGCCCCAGGCACCTGCCCGGGGAAGTGGCTCCACAGCCTCCATTTCCGCACTTGCTGAGGACTCTCTTGCCCTGAGCCCAGTCAATCTACCCGGGCTCCCACTTTCACTTTCCAGATACCTCTGGGTCCACCCCATATCTCCAGCTGCAAGATCACTGCCCAGGCCACCATTCCTCTGCATCCACCCAGATGTTTTGGGCTGTCCTCCCATTTCTAACCTGTCCTCCTCATGTCCCAAGTCTGACTCCTTTTACCCTCTTCCTGCTGCATCAGGGAGAAGTCAGCCTTCACCTGGGCCCCTCCAACCTCCCTGGGCTCTGCTCCAGCAGCACCCTGAGGGGCCTCCATGTGCCGATGCCCCTTGTCTTGGCTGCCCCACCTCAGTGGAGCTCTCCTCAGCGGCGTCCAGCACAAGCCAGCTTTCCCTCGGGGGTTCCTCAGCCCTGGCCCCAGATGTCTTGCTGCCCGCCTCTCCCGTCAGACAGAACTCGAGAGCAGAGCTGTTGTGCCCGGCACAGCAGACCCAGCTCATCTCTGTTGGCGAGAGTGTGCCTCTTTCTCTACGTGGAAGAGTGAAATAAGCGAGGTTTCAGGAGCCAGGCCAGCCCCAGAAGGGCCCAGGGGCTGGAAATGTGCTAGCCGAGCTGCTCCCTTCACCCGGGGCTCCCCGTCCAGCCCTGCCTTCCCGTTTACTCTGCAGAGCTCCTCATCCTCGAGGAAAGTGTGCTTTCCCGCTACCGAGAGGCCCGGAGAAAGGAGGGAGGGAATGGACTGGCTTCTGCCTCAGGCGTTGACAGAGCCTGATTCTGGGCCCTGCTCTATTGACAGTCTTTGTCCACCAGGACTAAAGGCACAACCTCTCAGAGTGATTGTTTTTTGCAAGAGAAACACGAGCCTCTGTGGCTCCCGAGGACTCAAGCTCCGGGAATCAGTTAGGTCCCAGCACATAATAAAGTGGATCTTGGGGAGCTCACAGGACTGATGGAAGGAAGAGGGCAGGGGGCTGACATACCTCGTTCTGCGTGTCTTCCCTCTGGGCAGGTTCTCCTCAGCAGCAGGGCCGAGTGGTGCCTCCCTGCACTTGTCTCCGTCCCCACCCAGGATTCAGCACAGGCAGGTGACATGAAGTGCTGAGCGAGTGAGGGGCTTATGCACTAAAAGCCTCAAATGGGCAGCTGTTGAAAAGCGTGGCTCAGTCACCAGGAGCTCAGAAAGCAGTGTAGAGCAGGGGGAGGAATGGGCATGAGCCAAGAACGTCAGATTTGAGCATCAGATTCGAACCGGCCTCAGCCACCAGAGCCTCATGACCCCGGCCACGGATGCTGTAATTTTAGTATAATCCTCATAGTTGTTGTAAGGCTCTAGTAAAGCCGCATCCGTGAAGCGCTAGGCATGGTGCTCACAGCGTGAATATTATTATAGAGGAGGGAACAGACTCCTGGCTTGAGGATGCAGACAGCACCATCGTGTGGCCTCTGGGGGCACTGTGGTTTTAAAGCTGTGTTGTGTTTTTGCAACCAACGGGGGAACCAATGGTGTGTAATTTCCAAGGGATTCCAGGGGTGGGGGTACCATTGGGCAAAGGTCTGGGCCTGGAATATGGGCAAGAAGTGAATGGTGAACATATGAGCTTACAAACAGCCCCAAATCCAGGCCCATTATCAAGTAATCAGACATTCATCTGCCTGGGCACTGGAAAAGGAAAGATGTACATCTATCCAGGCTGGGAAAGGGGATGAAGAGCTGTAGAAAGCTAAGGGTGTTCGATGACGAGAAAGACCTCATGGAGGAGAATAATACCAACCTGACTTCAGCAGCAGAAAGAAGGATGGACGCCTCCCGAGGCTCTCAGAGCAGAGGGCCCGTGATGAGCCCAGGCCACTGTTAGCTGGAGGATGGGCAGAGCTATGCTCAGCAGAGGCCAGGGGCACCCGCGCTGCTGCTGCATGCACCTCAGCCAAGAACTGGCCTCTACAGTCACCCTCCCTGGAGACTTCCCGAGGTCCAGGGTCTCAACATCATACGAAACCCAGTCTGGAATAGATTAGTGAAATATGGGGAAGACAGCTGAGGCTCAGATGGGAGGAAAGCCCAGAGAGGAAGAGGATGTGGATTCAACCAGAGGCCTCTGGGAAGGGCACCCGAGAATGGTCTGGGGAGCACGCCAGGAGGGACTCTCCTGTCACAGCCTCCAGCAGAGGGCCTGAGAACCCGCAGGCTAGGTTGCCAACCCTCCCCTCCCCGACCACAGCCCGACAAGGGCTCAGGCTTGCACCAGGCTCACCACTGGGGGCCGAGTTGTCTGTACTGTACAACTGAGTTGCTCGTTTTCATTATGCCAACCCGTGGAAACAGTCTGCCAGGGTAACCTGCAATTGGGCAGGGAGTCAGGGAGGAGCCCTCGGCCCCACTCCACCTGCCAGGTACGCTGTCTCCAGTGAAGGAGGTGAGCAGCAGGCAAGGACCGAGGTTGGGGAGAGTAGAGCGTGAAGAAGCCCCTGTGGAGGAAGGAGGACTGGGCTCAGGATGGAGGCCATGGGGTGCCTGGGGCCAGCCATGACATAGGTGCCATGGAGACACCGGCCACAGCTGTCATCCCAGATCTGGGGACTAACAGGGGACCACAATCAAAAAGCAGTTAAAATGACTGCTCATGAAGCCGGAGAGGCAGAGACTGGGAAGACAGAGCCGAAGGCAAGGTCCAAGGCTTCTCACAGTGGACGAGGGTGGTGGGCTTTGTGGCTGCACCACATCCCAGAGGGGAGCCTAATTCAGACTTCACAGGAATGGGCTCCAAGCCATGATCAGGTCCAGGGTGTGACCAAGGGGAGGAGGAAAGAGCCACCAGGCAGGAGTGGACGAAGAACCAAGGGGCTGGCACTTCAGGGTCATCCATGTGGCCCTTCTGGTCACCAGGAGACAGCAGGGGTGTGGGGAGCAATTTCTGCATCTCTCTCCTGTAAAACCGTGCCTGAATTGTCAGTGGCACTCACCATGCCACAGGCTGGTACTTCTTCATGCATCTGCCTCCCACACTGGAGCAGAAGTTCCTAGAAGCAGGACATGTGCTATTCTTCCCAGGGCCCCAGTCTAGCCAGGAGTCGACAGAGCTGGGCTTCTGAGAGTTTGACCTGGCTGGGGGCAGGAGTCGCCAGTGTCCCCTTGTGCTCAGAGAAGTGATAACTCATAGGCCTCATCACCAACACCTTGCTTCCTCCCCTACAGGTGCAGGTAGGAAATACACCTCACGACCAAAGAATTGTCGGGTACATCTCCTGCACACACCTGCACGCCCTGCCAGGTAGGGTCCAGGGGCCCAAGCTTCAGCGGGTGGGGAATGTCCCCTCAGAGTGTTGGGATTGGCCTGGCTGGGGCCTGGCAGCAGCTGCATCATCTCTCTGTGGTTCTGCCGCACAGAGGACAGTGACATTCGGTGTGAGCAGCTGAACATGCTTCAGGACTGGCTGGCTGATTTCCGAAAATCTACCTCCTCGTCCAGCGCAGCCAACCCCGAGGAGCTGGTGGCGTTTGACGTCGTCTGCGGAGATTTTAACTTTGACAACTGCTCCTCTGGTGAGGCGTGCTCCTCACCATTAGGGTCGGCCACTCGGGGAGGCGTGGGTTCCAGTCGCAGCTGGAAAGACCGGGGTCAGGCAGCTCAAGTAACTTCCTGCTCCTCCAGAGCATGGGGGTGGGACATTTAGCAAGACTATGATTTCTCTGCCCCCGAGAATTCCTAGAATAAGAGGCCTTGATCTCCCTAAATAGCTCAGAGGCCACCTTGCTGGAGACAAAGAGATGCCCCACAGATGAACCTCTGGCAGGGAAGGCTGGGAGCCTCTGAAACCCAGACTAATGGGGTTAGCTAATGATACTCACCAAGTCTGTATTCAGCTCTTACTTTGTACCAGGCACAATTCTTTTTTTTTTTAAACATTTATTTATTTGGCTGTGCCGGGTCTTAGTTGCGGCACGCGGGATCTTTGTTGCCGCGTGCAGGATCTTTTTTTTAGTTGTGGCACACGGGCGCTTTTAGTTGTGGCATGCAGGATCTAGTTCCCTGATCCGGGATTGAACCCGGGCCCCCTGCATTGGGAGCGTGGAGTCTTAACCACTGGACCACCAGGAAAGTCCCACCAGGCACAATTCTGAGGGCTGTTAAAGGGGGCATTCTCAAGGACACAGAAACCCAGTGACAGATGAACCACAGATCCATCTGTCTGGGGACACAAACCCCACCCAGAGGCAGTTACCTGAGGGACAGGGACCTGGTGACTCTGGTCAGACTGGAACCAGGGGCAGGTGGCCCTCCAGGACAGGCCAGACACCCGGAGCTCCTCAGCACTCCCTCCCTCCCCGCACAGACGACAAGCTGGAGCAGCAGCACTCCCTGTTTACACGTTACAAGGACCCCTGCCGCCTGGGGCCTGGGGAGGAGAAGCCATGGGCAATCGGTGAGCTGGGGCTGGGCACGGGCTCTGGTGGGGAGCGGAGGGGGACTGGGGCAGGGGAGGGGCACTGCCGAGGCCTGATACCTCATGGGCTTCCCGGAGAGACCTGCCCCCAAGACCTCACTGCTGGGGAGAAGGGGGGCACTCAGCTGCCCAGCCCACAGAAGCCCTGGCCTAACCCTACTGCCCCAGGGAGGCAGCCCTCCTTGAGGCTGGCTGGGCCCTGCCCGCAGTGACCACTCTCACCCCCTTGTCCCCAGGTACCCTATTGGACAAGGACGGTCTCTACGACGAGGAAGTGTGCACCCCTGACAATCTGCAAAAGTAAGCACCCAGCACCCATGCTGCTGTGGTCAGGCAGGGTAGGCAGATCCAGGCAGCTCTCAGGTCTGGGATGAGCACCAACCCAGAAACAGGGGTGGAGAGATGGGCTCTGCGGGCAGACAAGAGCGCACAGCCCCATGGAACGACGCCTGTGAGAGCCTCAGGGAGGCAAGCTGGGGGTGGGCGGAGGCTGTGGTGGACCTCATGCCCCAGGGGTATCCTTACCAAGAAGCAGCCTCCGAGTAGGCCTGGGGCCTCGAGGTGGTGTTTCCTACACCAGCACCCAGAGTCCGGGTCCACTCTACCAGAGCTTGGCCTGCCCTGAGCCCCAGCCTGCCTTGGGCACAGGAAAAAAGACCAGAATCTCCGAGGGCGAGGCCAAGCGCTGCAGACACCCCTGCCGAAGAGCCCTGGGGATGGCATCTGCTGCAGGAGCCCGGCAGCTGGTAGCCACCCATTAGGCAAATAAAAACACGAACAGAGATAAGACAAGCCTGTCCTTTTCAAAGTAGAGACCGTTCCATCCCAGCCAAACTGCATTCTTGAACCCGAGACTTCCAAAAAGGACACAGTTGAGAGGCCAGCAGCAGAGCCAATTTATAATTCACATCCTGAGACTGCACAGAGCCACGGCAATGGCTCCTTGCAGCTAATTTGAGCCAATTAATTATAGACTAAATTTGAAACATCATCCTATGCCGAGAAAATTATCTTTTTATGAGATGATGATTTAAAAATGACTATCAGTAACTCTTAGATCATTGATGCTGGAATTAATTATCAAAGGCAAAGGACAGTAATGGATTATATTTCTGAGATATGACTACGTTCTGCATGTCATTAGTGTTATTTATCTCAAGGCTGATAAAGACCCTGCAGAAATCCATGTTTGCTGGCTGTGCCTGTCCAGGTGCCCTGTCCATTTGTCCAGGCGCTAGCCGGGCAGGCAGGCCTGTGTAGTGTCTCTCAGTGGCTGCACCTCTCACTCCCAACATTGGCCTGCATCTGCCCTCTGAGATGGGGTGTTCCTTGAAGGCTCCTTACCACTGATTTTCAGGCTCTGGAGGAAACCTGGCAGGAAGCAGATGGCAGTCAAGGAGTCAGAAGACCCGGACTCAGGGCGTAACATTCCACCTGAGCGCCCTGCCCTCCCTGTAGATCCTTGACCAACACATACGCATCCCTATCAGTTTCCTTCCACTGAGAAATGGGGCGACAGCTGCATCCTACCTTATTCCTTTCTTCACACACCTGGTCCCCAAAGTGTTCTGGGGCCACAGTCATCATTCTTGTGTTAGGAGGGACAGTGGAGGCTCAGAGGCTTGATGGCAAAACCACTCAGGGACTGACCGACACAGCAGTCCAGTCCTGGGATGGGGTCTGGTTGTCTCCTGGCTCCCCTGGCCCCCTGCTGACCTGAAACAAGAGTCATGGGAGGCCTGGGGACTTCCAGAAGAGGAAGGTCCCTGAGGCTCACTGCAAAGATCAAGTTCCCCAAAACAGGACACTCTTAGCTCAGAGCAGAAACCATCCTGGAGAGGGGCTGGGCAGTTCTGTCCCCAGCTTGGTCACAGGCTCTGGGTGGTGCCAACGTTCTAGTTCAGAAAGGGAAAGAGAGTGCTGCCAGCCCACGGTGGACACGGGACGCTCCCAGGCAGATTCTGGAGTGGCCCAGGTCGGTCAGGAACTCAAGACTCAGGTGCGGTCTCTGTCCATCCCAGTCCCTTTTGGGGCTCACAGGGAAGACAGATCTTAAATGCAGGGGTTTGGTCTGACTTGCGGGCAGAACGCGGCTCCACACTCAGGACCTGGACCGCAGCGGGGGCAGGGCTCACCTTGCCTTCCTGTGCCTTCTGTGTGAGCAGGGTCCTGGAGAGCGAGGAAGGTCGTCGCGAGTACCTCGCCTTCCCCAGCAGCAAGAGCCCTGGGGGAGGCCAGAAGGGACGCAAAGAGCTGCTGAAGGGCAACGGCAGGCGCATTGACTACATGCTGCACGGGGAGGAGGGGCTGTGCCCAGACTGGAAGGCCGTGAGTCTGGGCTGGGCTGGGCTGGGCATAGGGGACCCTAGCCCTGCACCCCTTGGCAGCACTGAGCTCTCCTCTGGAAATGGGACGTGCCCATCCAGGAGGCCTTTGGGGCCCATGGATCCTCCCACCCCTCTGCCTTCAGGAAGGTCTGGGCCAGGCCTCTCCTTTACAGGATGCCCTTTGGGTCTAACTGGGATGTTTCTCCTCCCCCCGCCCAGGAGGTAGAAGAATTCAGTTTCATCACCCAGCTGTCGGGCCTGACAGACCACCTCCCGGTGGCCATGCGACTGATGGTATCTGCGGGGGAGGAGGAGGCATAAATGGGCCAAGTCATCACGAGCAGCAGGGCCTCCGCCAGCCCTCTGAGCCGCAGTCCCTCCCTGGCCATGTCCCTTCAGCGAGCACCACCCGTGCTGGGGGAGGCGGGCAGGGGCCTGGGAGAGCTGCAGCCAGTCCTGGGTGAGCTGGAACCAGCGCTGCCCAGCACATCTGGGCACTTGCCATGGACAGGAGTCAGGCCGGGCTTGGGAGTCCTGGCTGCCCAACCAGTGCCATTCTTTCAAATTGTTATTTTCTACAAATCTACAGCACAACCTAGTTTGTAACCCGTGGGTTAGTATGAGAACCGGGTTTCTGTACTCTTTGTATCTCTTTTCAAGCTTCGTCCAGGGTTCATTATTTTTGTCTGCTGCCATGTTGTCTCGCATGCCTGCACCCTCGCATGCACGCTGCCCGCATGCCATGTGCCACGCTGTAGCCACAGACCCCTCACTTGGGCCTCACCCAAGGCCAAACTCCAAACACAATCAGAACCAGCCAAAGAAGCATTCCTGGACACACGGCCGCCGGCTCGCCACCTCCAGCCTGGACAGCTCATGAGCAGGGACCGTGAGGGCTGTGTCCAGTTACCAGCGAGCCCGGGCTCTTCCCCAGGGTCTTGCATTCAAGGGCGATTACATTTTAAAGAAAATCAAAACAGTTAAGAACAAAAACAACCCTTCACTTTAAAGGGTCTGCAAGCCACGAGGGAGAATGCTGCTTTTCCTAAGACAGGCACAGCAGAGCCTGGAGCCTCCCTTGGAGACTCCAATCTGGGCAATGGAGCCATAGACGGGAATCCAAGGAAAGAGCATCACTTTTTTACAGGAAAAAGGGCAACTCACGGCATTAGGAGGGAGGGGAACTTCTGGTTTTGAAAATGATAGATTTGTAGCTTCTCTTCTGTCAAAACCAACACATCCTCTTTCTGCCTGATCCTGTCTCCCCTCCGGACACCCTTCTGGTTTGGGACCAATCTTTTCCTGGGGACTGTCCCCATCCACGTGCTGGCTGAGCTCAGGAACCGTCCACCTGCCTCTGGGTGGGGCTGCGGCTCTGTCCTCCCAGGCCAATCCTCAACAGCAACCCGATCTGGGGGCCCTGGACAAAGGGGCTGGAAGCCAAGGCACAGAGCAGCCTGTCCCCTCACCAGCGTGCAGGCCGGGGGTGGCAAGGCCAATGGCCACTGCTCGCCCCAGGCAGGGAGTGATACTGGCTGGCATCCACTCTGCCACCATGTGACCAGGGCCAGCCCCAGGCACACGCGCACAGCATGGCAGAGCCTGCAGGTGAAGCCCACAGCTCCTCATCCCACGGCAGCACTGCCTCTGCCCACTGGCCTTTTTAAACTCACCTGGGGACGCCCCCCAGAGTCACGCAGGGAGGGTTTTGTCTGCTTCCAGGTGCGAGGCCCCTTCAACTCTGGGAGCTGTTACTGACAACTCCCAATGGTCTCCCCTCTTCACAGCGCCCCAACCCATGTGCCCGCCTGGCTTGAGGCCAGTTCTGCCCAACGAGGCTGGGGACACACCAGGACCATGCTGCCAGGAGCCTCCTGGTGCCAATAAGCTGATGCTGTGCCTTGTCACCCACTGAGCTGCAAGAGGGACCAAGAGGGGGCCAAGGCCAGAGGCCAGGCCTGCGCTGGAGTAAGACACTCCTGAGAGCCACACTCACAGTGGCACTGGTTGGTCTGAATGCCCCTGCCTGGGGCAGCAGCTGAGCTGAGGGCCTCACTGCTTGGAGCACTTCCCTGGCCAGGCCCCCAGTCCCACCCCCCAAGTCAAGCCAGGAGGGGCTGCTCACCGTCTAGGGTGTAGTCCTCCTTGGGCTCTCTGCTGCACCCCTCCTCCAAGGCTGTGGCTCCTGAGGCCCTGGCTAGGCTTCACTGGATCAGAGGTCTCCAATCCCAGGAGCAGCCAGGAATCTGCTCACAGGTGGAGCTCAACGGGGCAGATGTGATGCCTAGATGTCTGGGCCTGAGCCGAGGCCCCTAGGCTGCGGGTCAGCTGTGTGCCCAGGACAGCAGCGGAAGCAGGGCCAGGGCTCCTGAAGCAGAGCGACTCCAGCACAGCTTTCATCCTTCAGAGGGGCCACCTGCCTCCCAGGGCAGCTGGGGAGGAGCCAAGGCACAGGGGGCCATGCTTCTCTCCCTACTCACAGGGCGGCCTTAGGCAAGTCATACCTCCCTGTGCCTCAGTCATTTCCTGTCCTAACAAGGTCGCCTCTGCCCAGCCTGCCTAGTGTCCAGAGCAGAGCTGGCCTGGCTCCCCTCTCCCATCGCACTGCCCTCTGGCAGGGCCTCAGCACTGAGGCCGCCATCACCCAGCCACGAGTTTCATCAAGCCTGTGCACCCCCGGGTCTATGTACAAGCCAGACTTTTCCATTTCGATTTTTAAAAAAGAAAGAAAAGAAATATCTCAGATGTTTCTGTGGCATCTAGGCCTGGGAAGGACGGACCAGGGGTCACCCAAATCCCCAAGGCCCTGCACCTGCCCCGGGCCCAGCCTCCTCCAGAGAAGGCAGGAGGCAGGGGTCAACTTTGGAAGAAAACGGTCATTTCATTTGTCCAGACCACCTTGAGTTTTAAGTATGGATATTAATCTTGATGCTTTTTAACTATTGTATTAACTTGCTGAGATTTAGAAATACTGTTTTAAAAAAGAAAAAAAGACTTTTTTAATTTCTGTATTTTTTTCTGTATTGTATCCTCATGGGACATTAGGGGTTTTATATGGTAAGCACACCTGAGGTTTTGGTAAGAACATTATCAAATATATATCCAGACGATTCTTCCCTAGAAGAAAAACAATCTTTACACCTGATAAAATATTTTGAAAAGAGAGGTGTTTTTTTTTTCCTTTACTGGTGCTGAAAGGATGGATAATGAGGAAAAAATAAAACTGTGAGGCTCAAGGCTGGTGTTCTCCACTCATTTAAGTGAAAAGCTAGGCTGGGCCCTGCTCTGACTCCAAGGGGCTAGGCGGCCAGGCGGGGCTGTGGGGAGGCCACTGTGGGGGGCCTGCCTTTCCTGCCTCTCCCCACAGGATGGGCACAGCCTGAGTCTGCCCTGAACCACCAGGAAATCAGGCCCCTTGGGTTCTCTTACTCCCTCTGGAACTGGGAGTAAACAGCAGAAGGGCACCTTGAGTGTGGGAAGAAACAAGGCTAGGGCCTCCTTGGGGCTCTCTGACCTTCTCTGGCAAGGCAACGTCGGGGTGACTGCACTCATACCCATCCGCCCCAGACTTCTAGGGGACGAGGTCCTTCTGCTAAAAGAGGGGCACACGGGAAAGGGCCGTACCTCCTGGCTCCCTTCTGATGGCTGGTTTCCTGGGTCTGCCTCTGAGGAACTGCTTTGGGACAGCCTCCTCCCTATCCTCTGAAAAGCAGCCTGGTGTCTAGGTGCTGGTCTTGGTCACCTGCTGGTGCTGCACATGGAGGCCAGACCCTTACAAATGTGGACTGGTGCCACTACTTAGCAAGTGAAAGGGTCTGAACTCGGTCTTTGGCCTGGCCCTGCCAGGGTCTTCAAGGCCTGGGGCCCAGCCATAAGTCTGCGACTCTGCCCCCAGAAGCCCCTCCTAGCTGAAGCAGGCAGGTGGGACTCAAAGGTCCCCAGTGCAGGCCAGGCTAGGCCAGCTCCCACGAGAGCAGCATGCCCACCCCAGCACTGCATAGCCAAGAGCAGCCCAAGCTGCCCAGCCCAGTCAACTCTGGCTCCGCTCCCTGGTTGGGTAGGAGGGACGCTGTAGCCTTGGAGCTTTCTGAGCACTTCATAACCACTGCAGGGTGGGCTCCTTGGCCCCTCCTCAGCTCCAAAGCCATCCCCGCTTCCCACCACATCTGGAGCAAGGAGCCACAGAGCAAAAACACAAAAAGGGAAGAGGTCTCCTCCAAGCCCAGAGGCCGAGCCGGGCCCTGAAAGGAGAGGCGCCTTCACCTTCCTTCACAGAAAGCCACACCATTCAGAGCCTGGCACCCTCAGCCACTTTATTTCTCAACAAGTGAGGGTCAGCACCCACGGTCCAGGGCATCTGAGAGCGTGAAATCCACAGTGACATCTCCAGTGTGGGGGTGGAACTCCACGGTGTAGGTGATGGTCTGGGGGCCACCTGGTGGCACTCTGGGGTCTAGTGTGGTGTTGAAGAAGTACACAGCCTGCTTGCAGTGGGGGTTCCAGCAACAGTACCCCTGCAGGGGAAGCAGCAAGAAGGCGGTGAGGGCTTCTGACACCCCAGCACCCTCCTGGCCAGCCTCCAGCCCAGGCAGCTCGTGGTGGGAAGCTGCTGTTCAGGGCCGGGTGACCTGGGGCCACTGAGGAGTTATCATCTGGCTGAACATGCCAGGAACACCTGGAGCGCAGGCAGGTGGCACGGCGGCACCTGCTCTCAGGGCCGGCCCACTCTGGGACCCGCGCACACAGCACTACCTTGTCCTCCGCAGGCTTCAGGAGGCCGGTGCTGACCGTGCTGTCTGGGGTCAGGTGGTATTCCATCCACAGGACGGCTCCGTGGCTCCTCCCAGGCCTGGGGGTGAGGGTGGGATGGGGGGTGGGAACGTTGGGCCAAAAACAAACAGCTGCACGAGAGACTGGCTAAGCATGGTCATGGCTCCCCTCTGCTTTTCAGAAACCTCTAGTCTCTTCCACTTCCATCCTGCCCAGGGAGGAGGCTCCTAACACTCCAACTGACTAAGGCAACTCAGTAAAATGCTGAGCAAGAAGAGCCACAACCCAAAGCTCCCACTCACTCCCCACAGCCTGGCCAAATACTCAAGAGTAACCCTGGGGCAGGGCCAGCTTGCTGCCGGACCAGCCTCCTCGGCCTGAGGTCACAGAAAGGTTTGGCTCAGAAGGCTCAGAGAGGAGTCCAGGCATCAAAGTCTAGAAGAGCTCTCCCAGATACTCTGGATGGCAGGCACAGATGGGCAACTGTCCTGCCTCCCCCTTGTCACAGGAGCCCAAAGGGGTTCTGGGCTCACGGCCTCCACCCAGTTAGAAGAAAGTTTTTCCTCTGGGAAGAAGCCACCCCTCCCCATGAAGGGAGCTAGGGCTGGAGCTGGATGGGCCTGACCGTGCATCACAACGACAGCCCCTACCAATTCCTAACCTGCTTTAATTCCCAGGAGAGTTCAGGAATATGATCCACTGGGTAACCATAGCAACCAAATTCACATTTCTCTGCAGCTGTGTGTAACATGCTGCTTAGCTCAAAGGGAGCCTCAGATGTGGGAGGATCTGAGAGAGCCCACTCTGGCTCGCCCTCCCCACCCAGAAGCTGTGGGGACCCACTATACACTCAGGGCCACTTCAGGAGGGGCAAGGCTGAGACAAGGACAGCCATCCCACCCACATGAAAGTGGCCAAAGTAAGTGCTTAGCCACTCGGGCAATAACTATGAGAAAACAACCCTGCCACTTCCCCCACTGCCCCCACCTTGGAGACCACGCTCACCTCTTCAGCTCGATGGCACCCTCAGCACAGACAGCCTGCAGGGGGACCGGCTGCCGAAAATCAAAGGTCAGGATCTGCTGGGGCTCGGAGCGGCTGCGGCATGGGTACTCCCACAGTGGGTGGGGCTCGGCCTCCTTGCTCTCCCTGAAGTCGAGGGCGTGCTGAGAAGGGAAGAGGAGGTAGGGGTGTGCAGAGACAGAGCCGGGCGACCAGGGAACAAGGCCATGTCCTCGGCTCCAGGGTTTATCTATGCCAGTGGCCCCTAACCTCCATGGCCCTGGTCCCTCAGGGTAATTGCCATAGTCACGTGGGGCAGTGGGTCCTCACAAAAGACCACAGGTGCCTAGCCAGACCAGCTGGCTTCTGTTCCTGCCACCATTCACAAGCCGTTTCCTCAGTAAGTCACTCTAAGCTTCATTATCTCCCTTTTAAAACTGGATGACTGGGAATTCCCTGGTGGCGCGGCGGTTAAGAATCTGCCTGCCAATGCAGGGTTCGATTCCTGGTCCGGGAAGACCCCACATGCCGCAGAGCAACTAAGCCTATGTGCCACAACTACTGAGCCTGCGCTCCAGAGCCACCAAGCCACAACTACTGAGCCCGCGAGCCACAACTACTGAAACCCGCATGCCTAGAGCGCATGCTCCACAACAAGAGAAGCCACTGCAATGAGAAGCCCGCGCACCGCAACGAAGAGTAGCCTTCCGCTCACCGCAGCTAGAGAAAGCCCACGTGCAGCAACGAAGACCCAACCCAGCCAAAATAAATAAAGTAAAATACAATAAAATAAATAAAATAAAATATAAAACTGGATGACACTGCGCATCTCACGAGCTACCTTGAAGACCAACTGTCTATTGATGAAAATACCTGTCATTTGGACACTTGCCCATTCAGTGACCCTTTCTGAGCACTACAGCTGCCAGATCACCCCCATACAAGGCTCCCAGTCTAGATGGAGACAACTGGAAGACAAGCGAACACAGTGCCTGGGGGACACTGACCAGCTGAGAACAGGGCTGGGCAGGAGAGCTGCCCTGACGGGTGATCTCTAGGCTGCCTCTTGAAGGTTACACAGAAGTTGGCAGCAAAGAGGAGAGTGGACAAAGCCCAGCAGGGAAAGGGTGAAGAGCAGTGCAGAGCGGGCCGAACAGTGCGGGGTGACTGCTGGGGTGGGAGTAAGGGCTCAGGGAGCCTTACAGGGTTTTCCTGCAGGAGACAGACAGGGCCAGACTTCGGATCTACAGATTCACCTGGGCTCCCTGCGGAGGAAGGCTGACTGGGAGAGGCAGGAGGGTGCATGGTCAGACAACGAGAGATCAAAGTGCCCCAGACCAGACCAGCAGCAGCGGGGGAAGAAAACTGGCTCACAAAGGACCTGATGGTTATGGAACCCAACAACCAACTGCAAGGGAAGGTGAAGACTTGTCTGGGAGGTTGCTGGGGCCCTGAGCCCAGCAGGCAGGTATGAAGCGGCAGCAGGTCTAGGACAGGAGCACTGGAAGGGGCCAGGCTCAGGGAGGGGAAAGAGAAGATGGATTCTGGAAGCATCAGGTCACAATGCTTGAAGTCATCTCGGTGGAGAATCCACAGCTCTTAGCTATTTGGTCTGAGCTCAGGAGAGATGCAGACACTGGCCAGCAAAGAGAGAAGATGGGGACAGCTATGGGGGTCTGGGCAGGGGACTGGGGGAGACCTAGAACACAGGACACATTAGGGGATGAGAAGAGGGGAGGAATCCAGGAAGGAGCCTGAGAAGTGGCCAGGGGGAGCCCGGGTGTGCAGTGGTTTCTAGAAGAATTGAACAGTCAGTGGTATGCTGTGGAGAGGCAGGTAAGATGGAAACTGAAAATGTCCACTGGATTTATTTACTTAAAATATGTTTACACAAGTAATCCACAATCACTGTAGAAAAACTGTAAACAGAAAGATAAGCAAAATGAGGAAAATATTAACCACTTCCTAATCACACAACTAACATTTTGGTGTCCACTGCTCCACCCCTTTTTCTCTGCATGTGCAAATTTTTTTCTAATTAAAAAGAAATTGGGGCAACTTCCCTGGTGGCACATTGGTTAAGAATCAGCCTGCCAACGCAGGGGACATGGGTTCAAGCCCTGGTCTGGGAAGATCCCACAGGCCGCAGAGCAACTAAGCCTGTGCGCCACAACTACTGAGCCTGCATTCTAGAGCCCGCGCGCCACAACTACTGAGCCCACATGCCACAACTACTGAAGCCCACGCGCCTAGAGCCTGTGCTCCGCAATAAGAGAAGCGACCGCAACGAGAAGCCCGTGCACTGCAACGAAGAGTCGCCCCCGCTCGCCACAACTAGAGAAAGCCCGTGTGCAGCAACGAAGACCCAACACAGCCAAAAATAAATAAATAAATTTATATTATTTTAAAAAAATTAATATTGTACACAATTTTTAAAGGTTACTTTCCATTTATAGTTATTACACGTGTGAATTTTCTTAATACATAAAAATGGGATGGTGCTCCCTGCCCTGCCCTTCTAATGGGGCTCATGACTCTTCACATCCATCCTGGCTGAGCCAAATATCGCTGGCACTTTCATGACTGCTCTGGGTTCTGGGAGATGGAGACCCTGGTGGCTGACTCGAACCCCTACTGATGTACAAATAACCCTGCAGGACCTTCCTTGCAAATCCCACCCCCCTCCATGCTCTAGCACTTTCCCCTGGAATGGAGTCCCCAAAATGAAAATAGCTGGCTCAGAAGGTTGCCAAAATTGCCTTCTAGAGAGACCGTCCGAAAAGAGAACAAGCTGCTGACACTGGCAGGAATGGTTCCAGTGGCCTGGTGGTGGACAGGCCCCAACCCAAAATTCTGATTCAGGGGTTACAGCCCAGGGGCTAGAATGGCCTAATACCAGCCAGACTTGGAGACCCAATGGCTCTCAGGTTCATGCTCATGGTGAACCAAGTAGAATGGATACACCTGCCCTCGCTGCCCCCAACAGAGGAGCTCTCTGCATGCTGCCTGCACTGCCCAACCCAGGTCCCTCCATGGAAGCCACACGTCCCCATCAGAAGCCTGTGGCCATGTGGAGTGGGTGGGTGGGACACTGTGGGTGGGAGCTGTGGCCCTGCCTACCTTAATCATATCATCCATGATGTGCACATTGAAGCCTTCACAGTCACCACAGGGGCTCCGGATCCTCCACAGGTCCTGTAAGGAAGGCACAGCCTTACTGACACCCACCCAGCCAGGGCACACCAACATCCGCACTCACCCAATGGGGGCAGGTGGGCAGGCACACCAAGGGCTCTGTGGGACAGCACAGAGATGTCCACGCCCACCCAGGCACACGGAAGTGTGGTGACAAAAGCAGGAAGGGTAAGTGAGGTCAGGCTGGGGGGCTGCCCCAGCTCCAAACCTGAGGCACATCTTGCTGCTCCCGCAGGCGTGGAAGAAATGCCCACAGTTGAATGGGCCCAGAGACACCAAAGACCCAGGATGGTTCCTCAAACCTGTAAAGCCCCCCATGATCCCAAGCCCTCTCCTATGAGGGACAATTGGCCAGAGCTACCAGGATAGTGTCTCTCCCTCCTTGTCCATCCTGAACACCGGTTCATTGGGAAGAGCTCTATCAACCAGTTCTCGAGGCTCTACGCCTATAAAGAGAGCGTGAGGACAGGATCCCTGGAGGGGACCAGAGGTGCACTCTGGCCAGTCAACGTTGCATTCTCTGTCTCTTGGACATATGCCTAGGAACAGTGTCATTCTCCACATTCCCTCTTTGGCCATGAAAACCAGAATTTACATGGAACCTGATCAAGTGAATAAAAAACACAAAAGAAATGCCCAGAAAATTAAGTGATGGAACCACTAAGCTACCAATGGATAAAGCCGTTCTTATCAAAGAAATATCAAATGACATTCACGCTACATTTCAGGTTAAAAGCATTTCAAAATCCTTTTAATAAAAAATGTCTTTCCCAAAATGACTTTGTGACTGTGGTTCTGCTTTGATGAGAAAATTAAAATGAAGGTTTTCAATTTTTCTCGCATGAAGAAGCTGACTCGCCCATCTCAAAATGCTTTTAACAAGGGGAGCCTCAGCTCTCTTTTTTTTTTTTGCCAGAACAGTCACTTTATTAACAGGAAGGGGGGGCCAGGCCTCTCGGCCCAGCGTGGCGCGGGCTGTGTGTGAGGTATGGTAACAGAATTGGAGCCTCAGCTCTTAATGAGAGCAGAGCAAGCTGAACAGCTTATCTTCTGAAACTCTTAATTTATATTTTAAAATTATTCTGATAAGCCATAATTGTAAAATGACAACACACAGCCATTTCCATTTCATGTGCCAAATTACTTCATTTTTACAAAGGCAAGCCTCTTCTATTCAGTCCTGCAGTGTGATGACACAGAAAAACAGAGGCCCAAACTATTAAGACCCTAGTTGCTCCATCTGCATCCAAAGTCTTTACAAGAAAACAAGGTTCCCCCCATCCCCCGCCCGAAAACTTCTGGGTGGCCTACCCTGAACTCCACGACCATCATGTGCAGCGAGGCAGCCTGGGGCATCACCACAGCGCCAGGCGCCAGGTGCCTGTCCACAGCAGTCCGTACATACCAGAAGTACAGGTTGTGCCACGGAAGCAGGCTGGTGGTGAAGAACGGCTCACCCAGGAGGAGAGAAACCTGGCAATCAGAGCAAGAAGCAGGACCAGGGCGTCAGAAGGATTCGGCTGAGGAGTAAAGGACAGGTTACAAGTTTCACAGGCACATTCGTTCATTCATTCACTCACCCACTTGGTCAGTCAGTCAGTCAACAAGCATATCAAGGTCTGCATCTGCCCTTGAGGATACAAAGATGAGAAACAGACATGAGCCCTGCCCTCAGGAGTGCAGAGTGGAAGGGGCAGCAGACAAGGCTGGGGGCCGTCCTCAGAGAGTGCAGTAAGCTCTGACAGAAGCAAGGAAGGGGCTCGTGGAGAGACTCTAGAGGTAAGAGCATAGGGAAGAGCTTCCAGGATGGCATCCTGTAAACCCTACTCAAAGTCTTATTATGACAATTTATTATCAGCGCTAGTCTGTCTCCTTCACCAGGCTCGGAGACCACAGAAGTAGGGACAGAGAAGTGGCAGCACAGTATTCCCAGCACAGCACCTGGCCCAGAGCAGATGGTCAGTGAAGGTTTGCTGATTAGATGAATAAATGCATGAACAGGAGACAGAAAAGCAAAGGAGTAGGGATTACAGGCAGAGGGATGGGCAGAAGCAAAAGCAGGGGTGTGAAATAGAGAAAGGCCCTTTTGGGAGCTTGTCAGACGAGCAGGTGGGGTAGGACGGTAAAGAAAGGGTGAGGCCACAGAGGTGGAGAGAAGCCAGGTCACCAAAGGCAGCTGATGACAGGTAAAGGGGACTGGACTCTGCCCTGGAGGCAAGAGGGGATCACGAAAAGCTTTAATCAGGGTTTAGTATGAGAAGGAATGTGCTTTAGAAAGATCCCTCAGGAGTTCCCTGGTGGCCTAGTGGTTAGGATTCTGGGCTTTCACTGCTGTGGCCTGCGTTCAATCCCTGACTGGGGAACTGAGAGATCCCACAAGCCACACAGTGTGGCCAAAAAAAAAAAAAAAGAAAGATCCCCAAAGTATGTAGGAAGTAGGGAGGCTACCTGCAGGTGGAGCTGGGGACAGGACATGACTTGGGCGAGCACTGCTATAGTCCAGGCAAGGAGTGGGGAGTCTGTGTCAAAGGGAGGAGAACCAGACAGCAGATGCTGAGGAGCCAGACCACCCAGGGCTGGGCCCAAGCAGACAGGCATCAAGGACAGGGCCAGTCCAAGATGACACATGGGTTCCTAGTTGAGATGACAGAGATGCAGAAGGAAACAACGAAAACAGAAAGGGGTTAGCCCTGTGTATTCCCTGCTCCCCCAACACTGAGGCAAGAATGCCCACTCTCACCACTTCTACTCAACAGTGACCTGGAGTCTAGCCAGTGCACCATATCAATGGCTTTCAGAATTTAAATTTTCTTTCTTTCTCTTTTTTTTTTGGCCGTGCCGTGCGGCTTGTGGGATCTTAGTTCCCCAATCAGGGACTGAACTCATGCCCCCTGCAGTGGAAGCGCGGAGTCCTAACCATTGGACCGCCAGGGAATTCTCTAAATATCTTTTTAATCCTCATCTATAAGGGAAAGAAAGAGCAACTTGTACACGAATGATCAGAGCAGCATCCTTCATGGTAGCCAAAAAGGAGAAACCACCCAAATGTCCATAAACTGTCCATCAATATGGATAAATAAATGTCCATCAGTATGGACAAATAAAATGTGGTACAGCCATACAGTGGAGTATTATTCAGCAGCAAAAATAAATGAAGTATTGATATATGCTGTAACATGAATGAACTCTGAAAGAAGCCACCTACGAAGGACTATACGTAGCATGATTCCATTTATATGAAATGTCCAGAACTGGCACATCCATACAGAAGGAAAACAGGCTAGTGGCTGCCTAGGGCTGGGAGGCTGGGGATAAATAGGGAGTGACTGCTAATGGGCAAGGAGTTTCTTTCTGGGTGATGAAAATGTTCTAAAATTGATTGTGGTGATGGCTGCATAATCTTATGAATATACTAAATCACTGAACCGTACACTTTAAATTTCTTTGCTGCATGAACCATATCTCAGAAAGAAAGCTGTTCTTAAAAAAAAGGCATGGGAGGAAAACAGGCAAAAGGCTTAAATAGATATTTCACTAAACAAGATATAGAATAGCTTAGAAGCACATGAAAAGGTGTTCAACATTATTAGGCAAACACAACTCAAAACTACGAGACATCACCACACACCCACTAAAGTGGCTATACTAAAAAAAAAAAAAAAAAAAAAAAAGAGGGCTTCCCTGGTGGCGCAGTGGTTGAGAGTCCGCCTGCTGATGCAGGGGACACGGGTTCGTGCCCTGGTCCGGGAAGATCCCACATGCCGCGGGGAAGCTAGGCCCGTGAGCCATGGCCGCTGAGCCTGTGCTCCACAACGGGAGAGGCCACAACAGTGAGAGGCCCACGTACCGCAAAAAAAAAAAAAAAAAAAAAAAAGAGACAATACGAAGTGTTGGTAAAGATATGGAGAAACTGGAACCCTCATACATTACTGGTTGGGATATAAAATGGTATACCCGCTTTGGATAACAGTTTAATAGTTTATTTAAAAGTTAAACAGTGAATTCCACTGCGGTCCAGTGGTTAGGACTCGGCACTTTCACTGCTGAGGGCCCAGGTTCAATCCCTGGTCAGGGAACTAATATCCCACAAGCCATATGGCACAGCAAAAAAAAAAAAAAAAAAAAGTTAAACAAAAATATCACACAACCCAGCAATTCCAAGCCTAGGTATCTAAGGGAACCGAAAACACAAACCCTCACAAAGACTTAACATACCCATGCTCACAGTAGCATTATTCATAATAGTCAAAAACTGGAAACAATCCAAATGTCCACCAACAAGTGAATGGGTAAACCAAATATCACACAGTCATACACTGGAACACTACTCAGCATTGAAAAGGAACAAAATACTGACACATTCTACAACACGGATGAACCTTTCAGCCATGAACAGTGAAATAAGCCCGACACAAAAGACCACATATTGTATTATTCCACTCACACGAAATGCCAAGAAAAGGCAAAGTTACAGAGAGAGAAACCACATCAGCGGCTGCCTGGGGCTAGGGGCTAGGTGATGGAAGTTCTAAAACCAGACAGTGTGACAGTTATATAATTCTCTATATTTACTAAAAAATCTTCAAATTGTACACTTGGAATGGGTTAATTTTATGGTATGTCAATTATATCTCAATAAAGGGGTTAAAAAAAATGTTGGCAAGAAAGATGACAGGTTCCAGCTTGAAGGGCCTGTGGGATATGTGAGATTTGAAGACCCGGCTTGGACACCCACGATTCCCACATGGGAAGGGATGTGATGGTCTTGAGAGGAGATGCAACGGAAGAGGAGAGGACAGACAAGAAGAGAGCACCAAGGACACCTGCAGGGAAGGATCAAGTGAAGGAAGAGAGACCGATGAAGGGCTGAGAAGGAGCAGCCAGAAAGAGAAGAGGAAACCCTGGAAAGGCAGCCTCTTAAGGGCCTAAAGAGAAGTATGTTGAGGAGGGAGAGGCCCCTGTTGTGAGGGTGCAGGAGGCCAGCGAGATGAAGCGACAAGGAGACCGTGTCTAGTAGCTAAGGTTACTGAGGGCCGGGAGCAGTTTCGGAGGCACACGGGGGACTGAGGAACAGATGGGAGGCGGAAGCGTGCACAGCAGTGCTGTGAAGGGAAAAGGGAGGGGACACGATGTGCCGAAGTCGCTCTTAGCAGAGCTCGTCTGCCGTTGCTGAAGGAGCAGCCATGAGCCACTTGAGAGCTGTGCAAGTATTTGCTCAGCAGGCATCTCTGCAAACCTCACCACACCCTCAACAGCGGCGAGTCCTTAGCTGGTGAGTGACTGGGGGACACACAGTGAGGTCCGGAGAAGGGGGCAGTCAGGTTGTCTCAGAGCCGTGCTGTCCAGAGCAAACGCAGAGCACTCACTACTTACCTTTTTACCCTCCAAGTCTGCAGGTGTTAATAATTCAGGCCGTTTCTCTATTATATTAATTTTATCTTCCAAGTGGTTAGCCTTGAAGATCTTAGAGAGAAAACAAAACTATTGTTTTTGTCCAGAAAAAGAACATCTCAGTTCCTTTATCTGTGTGCAGTTCTCTGGCCAAACAGTTCTGGAGCACCACTTTCAGCTGCTTTGCAGAACTTCTCCCATCCAAAGGCCTCCTACAGACCTCAGATGAGATCAGGAGCAAAATGTCATAAGAGCAAAAGAAATTTCTCTTGCAGGCACATTGGCAAGACTTAGCTGTAGGCTTGTAGTTCTGGTGGAGGTAGGTTATCCTTCAGAGAGGGAATCACAGGCCAGGAGGAGAAACACTGTCACAGAACCAACCAGTCAGGTCAGTTTGTGAGCAGTGACTCCGTGGGCGCTGGTGCCCCAGAAACAAATCTCAAATTCATTTCTATCACCACAAAGACTTTAGTTTTTTTCATTTTATGTGAAGTGAGGAGAGAAGCCTAAACATCTTCAGCCACAACAAACACAGTAGAGTCTAAACGCTCACTGCTATTCAACGACAGCCCCAGAAGACTTCCAGGCCAGCTCTCGACTCAGGAGTCACAGAACTTCACTGGCAGCTCCTACTTCTCCCAGTTCCCTTGGTACCAGCACTGCTTCAAAGCGATCAATCCCAGACTCAGGAAGGCAGGCCCCACAGGTCCCCTCATTATTTCAGTAACAACAATTATCACTTACTTTTTTCATCAGTCTATGAGAAGCTGCTGAATTCTCTATCGTAAATACCTGAAGAGGATACCATGCTATTAGTTGTAGGAGGTGCACTTAACAGAGAAAGAAAACAAAGATTAAAATGCAACTCCAAGGCAGAGGACAACATCTAACTAACTCTACCTGTGCTCATTATCCCCCTGGGACAGTACAACATTCTGCGCTGAGCCTAGCGAGGTGGCAGACTCAGACTCGGGAGCTGTGGCGATGGGGCAACAGCTATAGCCTGACTCCTGCCCGCACACGAGGCAACAACCCCTTAGCCACCAACACAAGCACGCCTGCCACATATGTGGCAGCTGCACTTGAAAGAGCTTTAGTCACAAAACCATGTACCCAGACCACATGACACCCAAACTCAAGAGCGGCCGTCAGGAACCTGATAGAAGGCACATGTCCAGTACCTGCTCTGCCCCAAGGTGATGGGCCAGTATGGAGAGCAGACTGCCATCACTGATGCACAGGCAGACACTGTCCGGCTTAAGCACCTGCAGAAAAGAACAACCTCAGCACAGATTTTCTTACAATGTCAAGAAATTCCTGTTGACAAACTGACAGGAACATTTCCCATCTGACCCCCTAACTCACTCTGTGATTACTCAATCTTGATTTCCTTCTCACTCCATCCCCTACACAGCCCGGCTGGATCTTCCTATGCCCTAACACCAGTCACACCTGCCTCCCAGGCCCAGGTGGTAACCAGCCCCCCACTCCAACACAGCCACCTCCCTCACCTCTCCCCACCATCAGGAAAGACTGTCCTCAAGCCATCCTAGAAGGCCCAGCTGAAGGGCTGCCCTGTTTATCAGAGGCAACCTCCCAATCCACAACCACAGGCCTCTTCCCAACCTGGTCACAGCACAGAAAGCTGTAGGCATGTCAAATGACTCCCCAAAGCAGGAATGCCTTTATAGGTCAACAGACTCCTCTGAGAGAAACGTAGGATGGTTGGGACCCTCCCTCCCCCCAAAAATGCAAGCATATGCATACGTGCACATATATTTTTCTGCATATGACTCCAAGGGGTCCAGAGACCCCCGTCCAAACCTTGTGTGTGGTCCCCAGGCTGAGAGACCCCTTCTACAGGTAGCAGGGAGCAAAGGTCTTTCAGGAGAGTTACATGACAAAATTTACATTCTAGAAAATTTTAGAAAGGAAGTAGGAGATGAGAGGAATAATGGGGTGGCTGAATCCACAAGGATCACGCAAAGGAATTGCTGGTGACCATAAAGGCAAAGTGTCCAGAGGTAAGGCAGGGGCCAGGGAGAGGCTCCCATAGAAGAGCAGAGAACAAGCCCTCAGGTAGTCCAGAAACAAGCTCCCTGGCCTCTGCCCAAATGCCCGCCCAGAAGGAGCCAGCTGAAGCCACTCATGGACAGAGAAGGGAGCACAGAAAACAAAACCAGCTAATCATAAGTGAGCAATGAGCTCGATTGGGTCCATGGGACAAACCTCTCCTGGCCTACAACCACCTAAGGGGCTGGACACTTACCGTCCTCAGGGCCTGGACGTATTGATCAGTTCTGTTCTGATCATTGATCTCTCCAAACCGAGGCCGGTTCCAGAGCAGGTGAGCCTGGCAGTCACACACAGGGCGTGCTGGGTGGGCTCTCCCATCCTTTTCGGGGCTGGGCCAGGAAATGAACAGACACAGGGTGATGACCTGCTAGGCACCAGCGAGCATGAAGGCACGGCACAGGGACCTGCCCCAGGGAAATCGAGATGGAGAGGGGACACACGCATGGTCCTCTAGGGGGCATGAGTCTAGGCACTGGCTGTGGAGTGGGCGTTAGAGGTCGGAGGGCCCTCCAATTCAAGGCTTCTCATATATATCTGCTCCAAATGGGGGTCCTGCCACTGGGGCAGCCTCTTCAGAGTACACACAAACAGGCATTGAAATACCCAGTCACAAACTTTCGCTCTTATTCTGTTCAGATACAAATGTGCCCACTCAAACCTCTACAGGGTCTGTACAGGGAATTTATATAAAGGCACAGTGTCACAAGCCTAATGTCCCACCCGATGAGGCTTGGGGCACACCTGGTCCTCTGGAGGCTGTACCACACACAGTAGTCGTCGTGGTGGGCTACCAGGCAGAGGGCTGAGCCCTGGACAACAGGCTCCTCTTCTGGCAGGAAGTACACACACTGCATCCAGTGGTCCCGCCACTGAAACAGGAAGAGAATCAGCTATCACCAAGCTGCAACAAGAGCAATGCATCTAATCCGGGGGCCAAAACCCAATTCAAAAATCAATTTGCAGGGAAACCACTGTGTGGACTATAGATAGCTACTATGGCCAAAGAGATAAAGAAGAAAATCCTCAAGTCAGAGAGGCTAAAGGTTCAAAATCTTGCTGGAACACTGCTGGCTTCAGAAGGATAGAATGTGGCCTAGGGCAGTGGTCTTCAAGGTGGGCTCAGGGGAGGGGACTCCAGCCTCTGCCGTGTGTGTGTGTGTGTGTGTGTGTGTGTGTGTGTGTGTGTGTGTGTGTGTGTGTGTGTGTGTGTGTGTGTGTGTGTGATCGTGACTAGAAGGAACCTTCTGCCAAAATGTGTACTTGATTGCAAGTATCTCCCCTCCATTAAAATCATACCTATACTGACCTCCTGCCCCCACCCACACCTCTTCAGAGTAGCTCCTCAGAGCTGAGAGGCTGTCTCCCAGGCTACAGTCCTCATCTGACTTCAAATAAAGTTAAGTCACAACTCTCACACTGTGTTGTTTTTTTTTTCAGTCAACACATTCTATCCTACCTGATCTTGAACTTAAAGACAGGTGAATAACATTCCCATCTATCTAAGATGTCTATTTGAATGTAAAAGCTAGAAAATTAAAATCTAACCAGATACATTCTGGAAAAAATAAACACTAACAAGGAGGAAAAAAAGATCCTCTAAAACCTGTTATTCATTCTTTACTGTGCCTCCCTGACCCCTCCCGGTCTCCCATAGTGCTTCCCTGTCACCATGTCCCTCCCACACACCAGCCTCTCAGGTCCTAATGCTAAAGAGCTATGATAGCCAGAATCCACTGTCTGAGGCTGATCAAAAGCAGTTTAATGAAGTCATGAGGGAGATTCATTAGCAGCTCTTCAAATTCGAAACAGTCCAAAAGTCACCACTGGTAGAGGAAGGACACAAGCCCCACAGTCAGGACACCTGGGGACAAGCACCCACCAAGGCTGCCTACACCTGAGGCCCTGCTCCCCTCATCGGCCCGGCTTTGTGTGGTTACCCAGCATGTCTTATATGAGGATTCAAGGAGAAAATACACATAGAAGCACTTTGAAGATATACAAATGAGAAGTATTTACATTTTAATGAAATTCTTATGCTAATTTTGCAATTACCACACTCCTAGAGGGGAAGAAAGCAGCCCAGTGCCAACCTCAATTCTGTTGGAGAATTCTGACCTCCCCCCCACACCACACCCCACCACACACACACCACACACGCCCCCCTCCCCACACAGATCACACACCACACACACACACCCCACACCCCACACCCCACACACGCTCTCAGCCTACGGAGGACTGAGGCTATGCAGAGTGGAGCCGGGGCAGCTCAAGGGCCCAGGAGGACTGACCGAAATCGCACAGCAGTCATGACCCTTTGGCCTAAGCAGTAACTCAGGGAGCAGGATGAGATGCTAAGGCCTTCCCTGAAGTCACCATGTATACACCCAGAACCAGCAGCTGAGCAATCAAAGCCAAGCCAGTGCCCAGCAAGTGGGAACAGGAAGTCAGAACACACAGAGGACAGGCCCAAGGCCTCCCAGGTGGAGGGAACATTTGATTCCTTGGTCCTGAAGCATCTTTCCCACTTTCTTCCCTTGTGTTTGTGTACAGAGGGGTAGATAATACATGCACATGAGAGAAAACTCAAAAGATATAAAAGGGTCATGGAGTGAAAAATAAGTTTCCTTTCCACCCCTAACCTCCAGCTCCCTTCCCAGAAGCAACCATTTTTACCAATTTCTGTGAATTCTTCCCAAGATACCCTTGCATACATGCACCACACATAAAGGCTGATAAACACATATATTCTTATTTTTAATAACGCCAACGCTGGCACAGCACACACTGTTCTGTGCCTCTCGTTGTTTCACTTGATCTGTCCTTGAGACTGTTCCACATCAGTGCAGAGACAGCCACCTCACCCTCTGCGTGGATGCAGGAAAATGGACTTGGCCAGTCCCTGCTGGTGGCCTCTAGGTTGTTCCAGTCTTTTCTATTTAATCAGGGCTGCAGTGAGTATCCTGGCACACACATCATTCTACACGTATGCAGCTCCATCCAGAGCCTAAATGCCTAGAAGGGGCGTCATGTCCCATCCTGACCGACTGTGGGCCTTGCTGCACTCCACAACGCTCTGGTGATCACCCTCCTGCACTGCCCCACGGCTCCACCAACAGCATGCAAACTCTGAACTTTATTCACTAATACACGAAAAACAGTATTTCACTGTTTAAATCTGCATGGTTCTTGGACTTCCCTGATGGCACAGTGGTTAAGAATCCACCTGCCAATGCAGGGGACACGGGTTTGAGTCCTGGTCCGGGAAGATCCCAAGTGCCATGGAGCAACCAAGCCCATGCGCCACAGCTACTGAGCCCGCGCCCTAGAGCCTGAGAGCCACAACTACTGAAGCCCGCGCACCTAGAGCCCGTGCTCTGCAACAAGAGAAGCCACTGCAGTGAGAAGCCAGTGCACTGCAATAAACAGTAGCCCCTGCTCGCCTCAACTAGAGAAAGCCCGTGCACAGCAACGAAGACCCAATGCAGCTGAAAAATAAATAAATAAATAAAATTAAGAAAAATATTTTTAAAGAAAAAGGAATATAATATGTATTTCCTTTTCTGTAGTTCACATCCTCCCCACTTTCCATTGAGCTGAAGAAGGTAGATTTTGAGGTCACAGAAAATGCGGCTGTAGACAGGCTGTAGTTCTCTATCACAAGCTAATCTGAGGACCCCTGGATTACTCGGTGGGCAGGTCTAAGAGTGGCTGTACCAGGACGAGGGGAGAGCCAGCACACCAAAGCTGCCCTACGGCTCACTGTGACCACTGGTGTTGACCATGAACTTGGCCTGAAAGGTCTATCTTATATCTTACTACAGCTAGCCTTGCCTTTTTTTCCTTTAAACTCTTCTTTGACATTGATTCTAACATAGTCCCTTCTATCTCTAAATTCTTAGGAATCTAAGATTCAACATGCTCCTTTCCCAGGACAAAAAGTGGACAAGTTTCCTGATTTCCACAAAAACGTGCTCAGCTCCCGCCTCTTACCTGGAGTTCCTCTGGATCCGAGTGTGCCCAGAAGGGGGCCGTGGTGCACTTGATCTTCCCCTCAGGGTCCATTTCAATATCCCACCAGGAGAGAACCACCTGAGCTTGGCCAGATGCCAGAGGTTCAAACTGCCTGCTATGGGAGGCTGTTGAGCTACTGACTTGCTTGCTGAAGTCCACACTGTGGAAGAATATTCAGGAACTGAAGCATATTTTAAGCTCACACACTCCATCTTTAAGCATTTATGGTGACCTCACCAGCAATGAGACTTGTTTGCAATGGACTCCTGATGTCAAAATGAACTCAAAAAGAACTGCCAATGACCGCAATTCACCAAGTGTCTCCAAACGCCATGACCCTGGGTGGCTCCTTGGTACCTGAACATAGGCAGCACGTTGCTGAGGACAGTGAAGTCAGTAGGAGACACCTGGTTCAGCTGAATGTCATAAACAGAGGGCGCACCAGGACACCTCTCCAGTTCCAAGGGGGGGACAATGACTTGCTCTCCAAGGCTGGTCTGAACACGGATGGGAAACAGCTTGTTCCATGACCACATCCTCCTGGACTCCACCAGCTGTGCGTAGACGGTTGCTCTGTGAGGCACTGCCTCACAATTTTTCTAAGTTTATATTAAAAAAGTAAAACAAAAGAACAAAAAATTAACCAGTTACGTTGACCCACAGTAATTCCCATTGAGCAAAAGAGATTTATTCCCTAATATTAGGGAATAAATATTAGTATAGTAATTATAAATATTAGTATAGTATTAGTATAGTATAAATATTAGTATGGTATAAATATACTAATATTTATATTATATTATAAATATTAGTATAGTATAAATATACTAATATTTATATTAGTATATTATATACATAATATATATATTATATAATATATATAATATTATATATTATTTTTTATATATAATATAATAAATATTAGTATAGTATTAGTATAGTATTATAGATTAGTAACATCTAACACCTTATCACTATTAGGACAGTGAACTGTTTTCAGCCAATGCCCTTGGGAACAGAAGAAACCAGACTTCAGAAAGAATACACATTATGCCTAAGACGACTTATGTCAGGTAAGTTCCTAGCTACCTGACACTCTTGAATATTTCAAAAATAAACCTTGCCCCAGGAGCTTCCACCTGAGTGGGTGGTGGGATTCCAGGGCGCTGCTATGGAGGGGTGTAGTGAGCCACAGCTGGATGCTAAGGCCAAGGTCACCAACCAGCTCATAGATTTTCAGTGGAAGCTGGGTATGGCTGTGAGCTCAGACAGCTGCAGATCACTTAAGTATCCTTATGTTGCAGTGATGCTCAAAGTGGCAGATCATTCAGGCCAAGTAAAGAACAGGTCCTTCGAAATGACAATTCCACAGTTTCAGAATTTCTAGACAGTTCAAGGAAATTGCTGCAATTATTGAAACTGTGTGAAAACTGATTACTTGGTTGATGAATTGCTACCATCATTCTAAAATCATGGACTTTACTTTCTGCAACAAAACTGCCTAAGGATCAAATGATATTTATTGAATGAAAATTACACTTTTGGTTTTCCATTTTTTTAAATAATAAAAAAGAAAATCAGACAATCAGGAATTACAAAGTGGTGATTGCCACACACTTTGTGAATGTACTAAGAGCCACTGAATTGGAAACTTTAAAGGGTGAAGAACTCTGTGGTATGTGAATTCTATCTTAATTGGACAAGGGGCCATCCTCAACTGACCTGACCTCCTGGCCTCACCTGGCACTGCCGACCACACTCCTCACTTGGCTTAGGCTGCAGTCCCTCATCCGATTTCCCTCCTGCCTCATTCATCCAACACCCTCTACATGCCAGGCACTAGGGGCCCAGCCATGAAGAGAACACTCACAGCTGCTACTGCACAGAAAGCACAAGCACAGGGTTTATCTACCTCATCACTAGTGACCTTTTGGATCAGGTGATCCTTTACTGTGGGGGCTGCTCTGTGCATTGTAGGATGTTTGGTAACATCCCTGGCCTCTACCCACAACATGACAGTAGCACCACCTCTCAGTTGTGACATCAAAACTGTCTCCAGACACAGCTCTGGATGAGAAGCACTGCTCTCCCTCTCTGTCTCCTTCACAAAGCTGTGCTTCCCCTGCCCAACGCTTACAGAGAGAATTCCCCAGAGACCTGGTCTGGACCATCTTTTTCTCCCACCATGTACTCTCCCATTTGACCTCAACCACTCCATCTTCATTTACCAAATACATGTATCCAAATGCCTCCTGGTCCTCTCTACTTGGCTGACCCTCAGCTCAAAGTCTGTCTAAACCAAACAAGTCACCTTCACCTCTCCCCCACCTTCCCAGGCCTGGTCCTCCTCCCAGTCAACAGGAAGCACCACCATCCAAGCCAGTCACCTACACCTCAAACCCTGGCATCATCCTCAATGCCTCCACATCTAAGTAACAGAAGTCCTTGACCACCTTCCCCATCCCCGAGTCTACCTCTCTGGGCTCCACTGCTATGGCCTTGACTAAGGCCTACCTCAGCCCAGCACCTGAACAACTCCAGCAACCTTCTAACTAGTCTTCCTGCCTCTAGTGTTGCACCCCAGCTGCTGTCCACATGCCTGCCTGCATAAATCTGACACTGATCCTCTGCTTAAAATCCTTCTGAGCTACCATATTGCCTTCTGGAGCACAGCGGCCCTTCTTGGTCAGGCCCTGCCCAGCCCTTCAGCCTTCTCTCTTACCCTGCCTCCCACACACCCATAATCTGACTCATCTTCACATCTTTGTGCAGGCTGACCTCCTCTGCCGCGACTCCCCCCAGCTGCCAGGCCAAACCCTGCTCACTCTCAAGACTGACTCAGCTCATGCTTCATCTTCCCCAACCTCCCCGCCTTCTCCCACCAGAGAGGCAGGACCTCACCCCACCAACCACCATCAGCGTGGACCTCAAACTGTACTGTGACCACCTGCCCACCTACCTGCCTCCCCAGGAGCTCACCCTCATATTCTTGGTACTCAGAAAAGGCTCTGCAAAATGAAGGCACCAATAAATGTGTCTTCTGAGATCAATTCCTGGGTCACTGCAATACCACATGGACTATCTGTCAGACACTCCAGCACCCCAGTTCCATGACCTCCAATGTGGCAGGAAAAGGGACAGGGTAATGGAGACTGTGTGCGGCCATAGCTCCTTCAAGCTGAGACTCAAGCTCGGCAGATGGGGACAGTGATTAGAGTGGACAGTGCACACCTGGCTGCTACAGGCCAGCTGGGAGAGGAAGCTGAGGACGGCTGCCTGTGCACCTTTTAATTACTAGATGAATTAGAGAAAGACAAATTGAACAACATTAACATAATTCTGAATATCCTTGTTCTCTATTTCAGGGATTCATCTAATTGATGGTTTTAATGTGGAGAAATAGAAATAATTTCTACCAAAGTTACTAGGAAGAATTTTGCATTTTGGAGACAAGACATCTCACGCAGGATGGGGAGCTGGAGGACGATCACCATCACATGCTGACCTCATGAGTAATGTGGACGCGGGCCCCAAATGCCTTGGAAGGAGCCCCCTTCCTCACTCCAGGGGTACTAAGTACCCCTCAAAAGAATACCGGGCCAAGACAGTTACGGGCTCATGTGAACAGTGCCCACATGGCAGGTGCCAGCAGAAGCAGCAAACACTCACACCTCCCCAGCCGGCCTTTGCCTCTGAGTCTCCACCTCCCAGTTTATGTTCATAAAAAAGCAAGACCAACATCTCTGAGCTAAAATTTTCAGCATATCTCTCCCTTCTCAAAACAACTGTCGGGGCTTCCCTGGTGGTGCAGTGGTTAAGCATCTGCCTGCCAATGCAGGGGACACGGGTTCAAGCCCTGGCCTGGGAAGATCCCAAATGCTGCGGAGCAGCTAAGCCTGTGGCCACAGCTACTGAGCCTGTGCTCAAGAGCCCGCAAGCCCCAACTACTGAGCCTGTGTGCCACAACTACTGAAGCCTGCGTGCCTAGAGCCCATGCTCCACAACAAGAGAAGCCACCGCAATGAGAAGCCTGAGCACCACAACGAAAAGTAGCCCCCACTCACCGCAACTAGAGAAAAGCCTGTGCACTGCAACGAAGACCCAACACAGCCAAAAATAAAAACAAACAAACAAATTTATTAAAAAAACAAAAACCTGCCAAAGATTATCACCACCCAAACTCCTTCATCTGGAACAGCCTGGCATTCAAGGTCTTCTATCCTCCACCCCATTCTCCACATTAGCTTACAAGCACCTTAGGCTGGTGTTCCCACTGACCTACCAAACAGGTCCTCCACCTGGGACATCTCTCCTTTTCCTCAGTGCCTTTCCAAATTCCACCCTCTCCGCACATGCCCTCATCTCCTTCCTGAGCCTTGACCTTTTCCACCAGCCCTAAACCAAATGTCAGTGGTGCTTCTGCCTACCTCTCCATCTGGCCCATCAAATCCTTACCACTGCTGACTAGTGTGGATATAGAAGCAAGAAGAATGGCTTATACTTCTCCCTGGATGCTAGAACACCTTACACACAGGTGACATTAAAAGAATGTTTGCTGAATTCAATTTGAAGATAGTTTCTAGTCTTTTGACTCTAACCTACTAAGACGTGGCATTCAAGAGGCACAGAAGTCATAATTGAGGACAGTCAGAATCTCGTAGGAATCAAAGGTTGCCCTAAGGTGTACAGAGAGGCACTGAGGGCTCAGGCTATGTAGAGCATGGTGTGTCAATGAGAGCTGTGTGAGTCAACTGAGATCACAGCAATTTGCCCGAAGGAGGCCCTCAGTCCCCTACCTGCACGAGATGCCTGTGTGCGTGTTCGTAGGAGGGCAGTGCTCCCTCCCCAATCAGTTCCGTGTCAAACAGCTCCGTGATCAGGATGTTGGCACGGCATGGCATGTCACCATCTGAGAAACAAAAGGAAAGAGTCAGAAGCAAGCAACAGATTGGAACAAATATTAACAGCAAATATGTAAAAGATAAAAGGTTAATAGGTCACTAAAATTGAAAGCACATACATATGCTGAAGTATTTAGAAGTGTCATCATGTCTGCAACTGACTTTTCAACGGTTCAGAAAAAATAAAATAAAATAAAATCCACATTGATATAACACGTATACATCAAAATGCTAACGAGTGACTCCTAAGTCCTGGTTAAGAGAACATGGGTGTTCACCATACTACTCTTATCAATTTTTCTGTATGTTTAATAATGCAAGGGACTTGTAAAACTGATAAGAAAACTACAAACACCCAAGAAGAAAACCAGGCAAAAATACAAATAGACAATTCAAAACAGAAAGCAAATCAATCAAATACATGAAAAAATTTTCATTCTTATTAGCAATTAGATACAAACAATTAAACTATTAACTATTAAATTAGCAAAAATTATTTGAAAAGCAAAACTGAATGCTGGTACTTCAGATATTTCTAGGCTGCAGAGAGGGGGAGAAAACTAAAGCAAGAGAGAGGCTGATTCCACTGATACGCAATGATACAACTGAGATCCAGGATTCAGAAACCCCAGTTCCTTACACTAAATCCCCCTTAATTAAGTTAGTTTCTTGCTACCAAACAATCCCCCAAATAACAGTTTTTTAAGGACAGTAGGATTATGGAAGGTCTTTCTGTTAACTCTATTTTTTAAACCTCTATAATATAATGTAAAGTAATGTTACTTCTACAATTACAATTTTTAATGAGCCCAGATAAAACTGACTTTGGAAGGGGTATTCATCATGGAGAATTAACTGTAAACACTCCTAATGGCTCATGAATTACAATTTGACAAAGCCCACTCATCTTCCCTACACAGAAGACAAGTATCACAGATGAAGCGAGAAAAGAGCAGCATTAAGAGGTTCAAAGAAGGACGCAGTAGAAGGAGCTTGAGCCTTGAGTCATAGAGAGCTGGGCCTGGATCCCACTTTCTAGCCCTGAACCCTCAGTCCTGACCATAAGTCACCTCATCTGTAAAAGAGTGGTAGGTTACAAGATCTGCTTCACCTGGTGGTGTTTCAAATAACAAAGGTAAAACCTATCCGGTTCCTATGAAGTACACGTGTCCTCAATGGCAGCACAACGTGAAAGGAGGCTGAGAAGAAACTTCTGTCTCCTGGCACAGAGACCACCCTCCTGGGTCACTGCCCATCCTCTCTGATATCATGCCAAACTCCAACTGAAATACACTGTCCCATACTAAGCCAACCACCCCACTTGCACACACCTGCTTCTCTGTCCAACATTTCTTCTCAATGAACAGCATCACCAGTCACACAGTCCTGAAACCTGGGCATCACTGACCAGCTCCAGGAGAACAGGAACCCTGACTGGCCTGTTCACCACTGCACCCCAGCGCCTAGAACAATGCTGAGCACCCAGTAACAGTCAGCAAATGTTAGCTAAATTCTTGATTCCTCCCTTTTTGTCACCCTACATCTAATCAATCACCAAGCCCTACCAATTCTACCTTCTGAATAATTTTTAAGCCAATTATGTAACTTAAAATGATTTATTGCCCAAATCTTCTTCAAAAATAAAGCTTTATGATCTAATGAATTTCAACAAATACTTTTTGAGAGCCTGTTGAGTACTAATGTATAAGGGTACAGAGGGTGCAGGGGGAGCCAGAGGAGGGGCAGTTACCCCAGGTGCCTCAGAAGTCTTCACCAAATGACTGGATGAATGAATAAGTGCCACCCCAAGTTGGCTGCTACACGTCTCAGCATGTAATCCATCTCTGGGGAATAGGCAACAAACTCAGATGCCATTTTTTAAAAGGGCTCAGAACAGAAGCTTGGAAATATGCATTTGGGAGCAAAAAGTAAGCTGCAAAGGACAACCAAGACTGGGAGATGTCACTGAGGCCTGGGAAGGGAGAGTTTTCAGAAGGACTCAATGGCAGAAGTACCAAAGCTGCAGTGTTTGTAAAGCAGGGAAAAGACCATCAGCCCGGGCAGTGAGGAAGCCACTTGTCAAGTTGAAGAAGTAGAAACAAAGTCCCACTTACAAGGGGTTAAGGACCAAGCAAAGCTGACAATCTACTCACTAAACAAATATGACTGAATTCTTTCATGTGCCAGGCCCTGTGCCAAGTTATGGAATGGAATTAATATTAATAAGACTACACAGTCCATGAGCTCAGGATGCTTCAGCTGTGTGGGGATACAGACATTAAATACATAATTACATAATTACTTCATTATTGCAGTCATAAGCACTACATAGAAAAATATTAAGAAACATAAGAGGGGGCTGGCGTGAACAACACACAGCCTGGAGGAGGCACAGGGCAGAGCACAGAGTGAGTGACACGGCAAAGGCTGCTCGGCAGGTGAGTCTCCGCTCTCTCAAGATCTCGGGCCAAAATGGAGTAACTGGGATCAGACTTATCCACCACCATAATCAACTAGAAAACCTTGCAAAACATATGAAACAAGTGGTTTTAGATGTTGAACAATGGGAAACAAAGTGACCCCTACTACTGCCCTGGCTTCCAGCCAGCAGGCACTTTCCAGACCATGGTACTCGGTACACAGAGTGAGAAGCCAAGCAAAGTGTCTTGCTGAATAAGGAGACAGCAAAGAGTTCAAGGGAGTGGAGGAGGCTACACTTCAGGGAGAGAGCCGGACAGGAAGTTACACAGAAAAAGGGCTTCAGAAATCTGCAGAGGGTTCCCCTCATGTCTCTTGCTGACTATATTCACACACACACAGGCTAAGTCTCTAGAAGGCCGGGCAAAGGATGACCATGTAGCTATAAGCTGAACAACTGCCAGAGCTCAGAGGACTAAGAAACATTCTAGTTCTGATTAGCCAGTGCCCAGGCATTCAGCAGAGACCCCAGAAAGGTCACACTGTACTAGTATGGCTAAAGCTTGCTTAGAACAAGGGTTCTCAGTAGGGGGAGCTAGGGGAGCTTTCTCAATAGGAGAAAGCACACAGGCTTTCTCTAGTTATGGGTTTTCTCTAGTTGTGGCAAGCGGGGGCTATTCTTCGTTGCGGTGCACAGGCTTCTCATTGCAGTGGCTTCACTTGTTGCGGAGCACGGGCTCTAGGTGCACAGGCTTCAGTAGTTGTTGCACACAGGCTCAGTAACTGTGGCTCACGGGCTCAGTAGTTGTGGTTCGCGGGGTCTAGAGCGCAGGCTCAGTAGTTGTTGCGCACGGGTTTAGTTGCTCCGTGGCATGTGGGATCTTCCTGGATCAGGGCTTGAACCTGTGTCCGCTGCATTGGCAGGTGGATTCTTAACCACTGTACCACCAGGGAAGTCCCCCTAGAAGCTTCTTGTCCACTGTGCTCTTCCAGTATCAGTGGCATGTGAAATGTTAGAAGTCTGATTCAAATTCCTAAACTATAAAAAATATTCTGAAAACCTGGAGAGACCGAGCTACACAGGCAAATCTCTCACACTGGATACTGAGACAGGATATCGGAACTAAGCAAACCTCTTTCTACTATCAACTTAGTTTTACTTCTATCTGATAAAACTCAAAATTCAGATAAATTTTGAATTCCAACTTGCTTAAGCAAAAGGTTTCATTTGTTTGCATCACCACTCTTATACTTGATTAGCTCTGGTTTACTCATTCCTGATTTGTTTTAACTAGTAGAGAAATAAACTAACAGAAAAGCAAAGTGCTTATCTTCAGATCAGCACATGGAGAGGCCCCAGTCTCTGTGATTACCTGGGTACATCTATTCCACAAACTGGAATAAACCTTTTCCTCTCTCCTACAAGAGCAAGTAAAGCTTTTGACACAGGATGTGTTGATCTTACCTGGCCCTATGGTCACCTCAGTGGAATGCTTGTTGATAATCTTAATCTTATCACTGAAGCCATTTTTCTCCACAATCTTTACAGCAGCATCAGCCATAGGTTTGAAAACCTAAAAATTAGAGACAAAACCCAAGTAAAAATGAGCAATAAATTAAATAACATCCTAAAACCCAAGATATGCCTTGATTCTGGTCCTATGACTTGTACTAAAAGAGGCCTACACTACAGAATTTCTTCCTGAATACACAAAATGTACCTTTGTTACCATTTGATACAGGCAAAATACTTCATTGGGCTGATTTGGGTTCAGTTGATAAATAAACAAGACTTCATCTATGTAACTTAAATACTTCTCCAAATGTGTGTCTTGGAAATGAATACAAAAGGATGAAATTCCGCTGGGTTTAACTTGCAGCTGGGCCTTCCCATTACATGCCAGGCACAGGAGGGATGCAGGGGGCTCCCAAGGAGGCTGCACTACCTAGTAAGGATGGCAGGTGCCAGTGCTATGCTAGAGGGAACCAGGAAGGGGACTTGCCTCACAAAACCGTGATCTGTGAACTGGGACAGGAAGTGTATGCGCTCTCTAGAGGAAAGTGAGACTGTAACTGTAGCAGATGTTAAGTGTGAGCAGCAGGTTACTCTCCTGCTCAAAACTGTCTCAAATCCCTACTGCTAGCAGAACACAGCCTATATTTTCTTACGGTATTTGAGGCCCTCCAAAATGTGGACCACCTTACTTTACCCAGCCTTACTCCCCTCCCACACCCTCCACCCGATACACACATACACACACACAACCAACGCTACAGCCACGTGGATGTCCTCATTGTGCAGGAGGCAAGCCTGAGCTTTCCCTGCCCTACTCCCACCTGCAAGCAAACCCAACTTTCCAGGGCAGCACAAATCCCCCCCAACAGAAGTCTTCCCTGAACCCTTCACATGTCCCTAAACATAAGTTTCTCCAACTCTTACTTTCCAGCCTGCCCAACTTAGATTGCACAGCTCCAACCACGTCACTGCATAAAACATACAGATGCACATGCGGCCACACACAGAGAAAGGAAATTTTTGAAAATGATAAAGTGCCTGGTCACGATGACAAGATTTCCATTTTTTTCTAAGACCTTTTCTGCATCACCCATATTTTCTGCCGTGATCACGTATTTCTTTTATTATAGTCAAAAGGGAAATGCTATATTCTTCTATAAAGAATGCATATGTGCTCAGCTAGGAAAAAAAAATCTTCACAATCTGTTTCAAATTATTTCTAGTCTCTGGCTTGATGGTTTTGATGTATTCATAGTTTGAGGGCCTCAAACCCTCAGTTCTCACCTATCAGTTTACCTCCACCCCAGAAGTATCACAAGCTCACACCATCCTCTCAGCCCTCCTGCCTCCTGACTTATCATTCATCTCTTCCACTGACCCTTCAGGCTCTGTCATTCACAGCCTCCTCCTCAGCCACCAAGAACTCAAGAACTCACCCCAAACACTATCTGGAATGAACACTGAAGCTGACTTCCCAACATCAATCTGTGTCCTCTCCTGGCCCTCAAATCAGTTTGGGGAACTGACCTTCTTTCAAGTGGTGCATCTGTCTGGTCTAAGGTCAATGAGGTAAGTTAAATGGCATTTAACCTTATTCTGGCCAATGATACCTAAAGAGAAGTCTGCTAGAGATGCCTAGAAAGTTCTTTTTGCCCTTAAAAAGGAGAAAGAAAGAGAGGAAGCCAGGACCATGCTTTGTTTTCAAGGCATTTGCCACAGAAATCACTGTAACCAATGCACCTTCCCTAAATATTCCTTCCTTTTCAAATGTACTAAAAGAGAAGCCTACAGTCAATGTCTGTGATTTCTTATATTCCATCCATTCCTCAACCTTACTCTCCTGAAAATATCACCTAAAGGGGGGTCACCAATAACCTCCTCGCTGCCAACCCACAGCTTTCTCAGTCCTCATCCTGCTCAATTTCTACACCTGCGCTAATACAGTAGCCATATGTAGCTATTTAAATGTAAATGAAAACTGAATAAAATTCCAAAATTCAGTTCCTCAGGCCTACTAGTCACATTTCAAGTGCTCAGCAGCCACATGTGGCTAGGGACCAGCATACTGGCCAGTAGAGCCATAGAAGATTTTCAACATCAGAAAGTTCTGTCGGACAGTGCTGCTCTATAACATCCACACCGACTGACCACTCCCTCTTTCTCACGATTTCTATGCAGTCTGCCCCTACCCTCTAGGGTCTCTTCGTGTCTGTCTGAACTTGACTTTATGGCCACTCTTCTTCCCTCAGCCCCCTGAACATAGGTGTGTTCCAAGGTCTGCTCTTTTCAGTGTACTCTCTCTCCGTGGACAGCCTCCTACACTGCCAGCTTCACCTGTCACATCTTTAGCAAGTGAGTCCCAAATCCACTATATATGCAACTCTCTCAAGGTTCAGACTTCCGTCTATAGGGACCAGCAGGTTCTCTCTCACTCTTTCTTCTGCACCTGTCTTTCCTGTTGCCATGCAGCTCAGGCAGAGCTGAAACCACAGGGCAATCCACAGACAAGAACAGAGGATCAAATAGGTAGTCACTAAAACCAAAACTGGGAGGCCACCATAAGATGTCAAGAATCAAATGGAAGAGGTCTGAGAGTCACAGGCGAGAGTAGCAAGAGAATTAGAAATCCAGGTAAGTGATGTAAAAATATGGAAAAACCTAAGAGTACAGTCCTACCAATTCTATCGAAAAGTATGTTCTCACCCTATATTTTTAATTAGCAGTCCACATATATACTGGCTCCTGCCACAAGACCTGTCTCTCTCATACTCAACACGTCCAAAATGAAATGCATTGTCTTTCCTGCAAAGTAAGTTATCTTCCTCTGAGTTCCTCTTACCAGTCAATGGCATCCCTGCCTCCACCCCAGACACCCACACTAGAAAACTAACTCTCACATACATGCACACCCTGCCATCAAAGCTACCAATGTGGAGTCAGCACCATATTAGGAACTAAAAAGACCAAGCTCCAGGTCTAGCTCTCCTACTTATTAACTGTGGGACTTACATCTTTAAACTCTATGGGTCTTAGTTTCTTCATTTACAAAGATAATAAAATCTAGTTGAGTTTTTTGTTTTTTGCCGTGCTGTGGAGCAGAGCTTGCTCCTCTCCCGCTCAGCCGTGCAGGCTGAATCGACCAAAGCAATGGTTATGGAGAAACCTAGTCCCCTGCTGGTCAGGCGAGAATTTGTGAGACAGTATTACACACTGCTGAACCAGGCCCCAGACATGTTACACAGATTTTATGGAAAGAACTCTTCTTATGTCCATGCGGGATTGGATTCAAATGGAAAGCCAGCAGATGCAGTCTAGGGACAGAAAGAAATCCATAGGAAAGTGAAGTCACAAAACTTCACCAATTGCCACTCTAAGATCCGTCATGTTGATGCTCATGCCACTCTGAATGACCGTGTGGTGGTCCAGGTGATGGGCTTGCTCTCTAATAACACCCAGGCTTTAAGGAGATTCATGCAGACCTTTGTCCTTGCTCCTGAGAGCTCTACTGAAAATAAGTTCTATGTTCACAATGATATCTTCAGATACCAAGATGAGGTCTTTGGTGGCTTTGTCCCTGAGCCTGAGGAAGAATCTGAAGAAGTAGAGGAACCTGAAGAAAGACAGCAGACACCTGAGGTGGTACCTGATGATTCTGGAACTTTCTATGATCAAACTGTCAGCAATGACTTAGAAGAACATTTAGAAGAACCTGTTGCTGAACCAGAGCCTGATCCTGAACCAGAACCAGAGCAAGAACCTGTGTCTGAAGTCCAAGAGGAAAAGTCTGAGCCAGTACTGGAAGAAACTGCTCCTGAGGATGCTCAGAAGAGTTCTTCTCCAGCGCCTGCAGACATAGCCCAGACAGTGCAGAAGGACTTGAGAACCTTTTCTTGGACATCTGTGACCAGCAAGAACCTTCCACCCAGTGGAGCTATTCCAGTTACTGGGATACCACCTCATGCTGTTAAAGTACCAGCTTCACAGCCTCGTCCAGAGTCTAAGCCTCAATCTCAAATTCAATTCCACTGCAGAGGCCTCAGAGGGATCAAAGGGTTCAAGAACAGCGAATAAATGTTCCTCTCCAGGGCTTCCCTGGTGGTGCAGTGGTTGGGAGTCTGCCTGCCGATGCAGGGGACACGGGTTCGCACCCTGGTCTGTGGCCCGTGAGCCACAATTACCGAGCCTGCGCGTCTGGAGCCTGTGCTCCGCAACAAGAGAGGCCGCGATAGTGAGAGGCCCGCGCACCGCGATGAAGAGTGGCCCCTGCTTGCCACAACTAGAGAAAGCCCTCGCACAGAAACAAAGACCCAACACAGCCATAAATAAATAAATAAATAAATAAATAAATAAATAAATAAAAATAATAATATCACCCCTGATTTAAAAAAAAAAAAAAAGGGTAGGTGGGGGGAGGACATGACAACGACTGACTAGACATTAGCTTTTTTAAATTTCCTCAGTGATTCTGACATGCAGCCAAGGCTGAGAACCACTGTTTTCAGGGAAGAAAATGAGCTCCTGGAGAAAGGAACTGTGTCTGATTCATCTCTGTGTTCTCCAAACCTGACCCTGTGCTTGGCATGGATGCCTGTCTGTGAACAAACAGATGGGCAGAGTGCAAGGGACACAAAGGACTTCCCACGTAGGACACAGGACACACATGTGAAGAGTGTGCCTCACCTCAATGGCATAGCAGAAGTCAGCACCAGCCGTGACAGCCATCATTGACAAGAGTCCTGTGCCAGTGCCAATGTCAAGAACCAAGGCCGTCTGTCCTTTGTCCTTCACCCTGCTCACAGCAGCCCGGATACCTTGGTAATATTTCATATTCTAAGAAAAAGGGAGAAACAGTTGTTATTTCATACCAGTTTTATAAATAAGTGCTTTGCGAAGTTCTGAAGTCATGGTTGGCAGCAGCAGTGTAAGTCATGACCCTATAACCTCTGTGACTTACACTGGCTGAGTTGGGCAGGCCTCCTGAGGCTCCAGGGGCACTGGGTCAACCTCTTAAATTAAGCGATGGTCTCTCCCCGTCACATCCACTCTTCTATACTCTGCTTAGACATGCTGGGGCTAGGGCTCTGCAAACTACATTCTCCTCTTTCCAGCTGTTAGGACTGGACAACAGGGGAACTAGAGGGTGACTGGAAGGTAGGAGAAAGCTTGTTCCTTCCCACATAAGGGCTCTCCTTGGGCCCTTCAGAGCTAGCAGCAGCACTCAAGCAGAAATTCCTCTCAGAGATCTGAGCACTAGCCTCACAGGAACTCTCCTCCACACATCTAGGTTCTGGAAACCCCAGTCTTCTCCCTTTGTGTCCCCAGCCCTAGGAAAGGGGACTGCTTTCTGCAATTACTATCACTAGGCTACCCTGGTGCCTCCCAGTCCTCCCACACCTGTGTAACCAATTCCCTCTATTAAATTCCCTCTGTTGAAATATATAACATTGCTTTTGGTCTCCTCACTGGACTCTAATTCATACAGCTTCCTGGGCTAAAAAATATTTTCCTCTCACAAAATCATTTCTTCATTTTTAGTTCAGGTCCTTAGTAGCTTAAGCAGACACATTTTTTTCTCTATAACAGTTTGGCCGATTAAGTACCCTGACCCTTCTGTTGAAAATAACTAAAAATGATGGGGTAAATATATGTAAATCTGTTTAAATGCACTGATGACCTTGCCAAGTCAGTAAGCAATATTAAGAGGCCAAACATGGACTTCCCTGGTGGTCCAGTGGTTAAGAATCCACCTTCCAATGCAGGGGACATGGGTTCCTGGTCAGGGAACTAAGATCCCACATGCTGAGGGGCAACTAAGCCCATGCACTGCAACTACTGAGCACACGGGCCACAACTAGAGAGAAGCCCACGTGCCACAACGAAGATCCCACATGCCGCAACTAAGACCTGACGCAGCCATACATACATACATACATACATAAATATTAAAGAAGAAAAAGAGGCCAACACCTAGAAGTGGATTCACCTGAGTTGAGCCTTAAGATGACTCCCCTACCAGCTGACACCTTGATCACAGCCTATAAGAGACCCAGAGGCAGGGAACTCAAGCTAAGCTGAGTCCAGATTTCTGACCCACAAAAACTGTGAGACACGGACTTCCCTGGTGGCACAGTGGTTAAGAATCTGCCTGCCAATGCAGGGGGCACAGGTTCGAGCCCTGGTCCGGGAAGATCCCACATGCCATGAAGCAACTAAGCCCGCTGTGCCACAACTACTGAGCCTGCGCTCTAGAGCCCAAGAGTCACAACTATTGAGCCTGCATGCCACAACTACTGAAGCCTGCATGCCTAGAGCCCGTGCTCAACAAGACAAGCCACCACAATAAGAAGCCCATGCACCGCAATGAAGAGTAGCCCCTGCTCGCCGCAACTAGAGAAAGCCCACGCACAGCAACAAAGACACAAAGCAGCCAGAAATAAAATAAATTAATTAATTAAAAAAAAGTGAGATAACTCTTTAAGCCATTAAGTTTGGGGATAATTTGTTATGCAGTAGAAAATGAACTAATACAGGACTATATTTTGATATTTTGATACAGGACTGGTACCAAAAGGGCAATATTCTCTGACCACAGTACAATCAAGTTAGAAATTTCAATAACAAAAATGTAACTCAAGGGCTTCCCTGGTGGCACAGTGGTTGAGAGTCCGCCTGCTGATGCAGGGGACGCGGGTTCATGCCCCGGTCCAGGAGGATCCCACATGCCGCAGAGCAGCTGGGCCCGTGAGCCATGGCCGCTGGGCCTGCGCATCCGGAGTCTGTGCTCCGCAGCAGGAGAGGCCACAGCAGTGAGAGGCCCGCATACCGCAAAAAAAAAAAAAAAAAAATGTAACTAAAGAAAAAAGATTTTTGAACCCTAAGAAATTTTAAACTCACAGGTAAAAGACTAAAGCAAAAGGGAATTAGAAAATATCTAGGGAGTTCCCTGGTGTCCTAGTGGTAAAGATTCTGGGCTTTCACTGCCATGGCCCAGGTTCAATCCCTGGTCAGGGAACTGAGATTCCACAAACTGCACGGCAAGGCCAAAAAACAAAACCAAACAAACAAAAAGAATGCAGATTTCTGCTGGGCCTGAGGTCTGCGCTTGGTCTGCATTAAAAAAAAAATCTAGAATTGAGTAATTTTTTAAAAACTATATATCAAAACTCATGGGATGGCAAGAGCAATATTTGGAGAGAAATGCATTAAAAAAAGACAAAAGATGAGACAGGCATCCACCTAAAAAATTAGAAACAGGGCTGCAAAATAAACTCCAAATGAGTAGATGAATAAAAATAATAAAGAACAATAATCAATGAATTAGGAAACAAATATAAAACAGAAATCAATGAAGATAAAATTTAGTTATTTCAAAAGATTAAAAACTTGAAGAACCTCTGGTAAGACCAGTCCAAAAAAGAAACGGAAAAAAATGGTAAAGGAAGAAAAAGAAGTACAAGTAGCCAAAAACTGGGAATGAAGGGCGGGTGATGAGGTGGTGATATCAGTATATATGCTGCAGAGATTAAAGAGTCCACCAGGAGGGTACTTCCCTGGTGACGCAGTGGTTAAGAATCTGCCTGCCAATGCAGGGACATGGGTTTGATCCCTGGTTCGGGAAGATCCCACATGCCACAGAGCAACTAAGCCCATGTGCCACAACTACTGAAGCCCACGCGCCTAGAGCCCGTGCTCCACAACAAGAGAAGCCACCGCAATGAGAAGCCCACGCACCGCAATGAAGAGTAGCCCCGACTTGCCGCAACTGGAGAAAGCCCACGTGCAGCAACAAAGACCCAATGCAACCGAATAAGTAAATAAACAAAAGAGATTAAAGGATATTAAAAACAATCTTTAGCAAATAAATTCACCCAAAATCAGATGAAGTGAACATTATATTGGAGAGTCTATCCAACACATTACAGCAAGAAAAAATGAAATAAGATCTAGATAGAAAGAAAGAAAATTATTATTAATCACATATGAGACGAGTGTGAAGAAAACCCAAAACACCTACAAATAATTATTAGAATTAAGAGAACTGAGAAAGATTACAGGATTCCAAATCAGTAAATAAAAAACAATTGAGGGCTTCCCTGGTGGCACAGTGGTTGGGAATCCGCCTGCCAATGCAGGGGACACAGGTTCAATCCCTGTTCTGTGAAGATCCCACATGCCGCGGAGCAGCTAAGTCCGTGCGCCACAGCTACTGAGACTGCGCTCTAGAGCCTGTGAGCCATAACTGCTGAAGCCCGCGTGCCTAGAGCCCATGCTCCACGGTGAGAGAGGCCACCATAATGAGAAGCCTGTGCACCGCAACAGGGAGTGGCCCCCGCTCGCTGCAACTAGAGAAAGCCCACACACAGCAACGAAGACCCAATGCAGCCAAAAATAAATAAATAAATAAATTTATTAAAAAAAAAAAAATTGAAATTCAGTATTATCAGCAATAGCTTTTAAACCCTTGGCAAAAGGAAGAATTTCTTAAATCTGAGACAAAAAGCACCAGTCAATAAAGAAAATATAAGATAAATTTGACATTAAATTTAAGAACTTGTATTGTGGAAAAAACCCCACAAACTAAGAGACCAGCAATACATGTAACTGACAAATGGTTAGTACCCAGAATATATAAAGAATTCCTACAAATTACTAGGTCATAAAAGAGGAAACATGAATAGCCAATGAAAAATGAAAAAAGCTCACATTCAGCAGTGATCAGGCGAATGCAAATTAAAACTATAGTGAGAGACTAGTTCAATCCAACCAGATTGTCAAAGATGTAAAAATTGGTTAATACACAAGACATGAGAATGTAAACTGGCACTATTAGTTTGGAAAAGAATCTGACATTACCCATAGAGCTAGACACACCTGATGGCTGATGGCCAGCAATTCCATTCCCAGGTATACACACCCTAGAGAAAAATAAGCATATGCACCAGAGTACAGTTACTGGAATGTTCCAGGTAGCACTACTTACAATAGAAGGAAGCTGGAAACAACGCCAAAGCCTATCAGCAGAAGAATGGGTAAGTAGTGATGTATTTACACAATGGAATCTGTATAGCAGTGAAAATGAATGAACTTACAGCTACATGCAAAATGGATGAATCTCAAAAACAATGCTGAGCAAAAAGACAAGTCACAAAGAATAAAGACATCATGACTCCATTGTATAAAGTTCAAAAACAGGCAAAACTAAGAATTTATATTTTAAGGACATGTAGTAGGTGGTAAAACTATAAAGAAAAGCAAGAGAGTAACTGATACAAAATTCAAGACAGTGGAAACTTCTGGAAGGAGGAAAACAAATGCAATCAAGGAACACATAAGGAATTCCAAGTAATGGTAATGTTCCATTTCCTAAGCTGAGTAGTGAGTCTATGAGCATTTGTTTTATTATTCTTCTTTAAACTATACATATACATTTTATACTGTTTTGTGTGTCTATGTTATAACAAAAAGGTTCTTTTAAAGAATACGAATAGTACTAGAGTTTAAAATATCAAAGCCTTTAAGATAGTACTAGACTTAAAAAGAAAATGGAGTGATAATGTCAAAATTCTGAAGTGATTTCCAAACTAGAATCCAGCCTTAAGTGTGAGGATAGAATACAGAAGTTTTTGGACAAGCCAAGTCTCAAAAACCTTACTTCCCACAAACCCTCTCACAGGAAAGTGAGGAAGGATGAGCTTCACCAAAGAGGGAGGGAACCAAAGAGGAATACATGGGATGCAGGAAATGGAAGACCCAATAAAAAAAGAGGAATGAAGGAAGTCTACAGACAATAAACAAGAATCCCAGGACGACAGATACACAGCAGGTCTAGAAGGCACCCAGTCCAGACTGGAGCAGGGCAAAATGATCCCAGAGACAATCTCCAAGAAGATGAAACTGACAGAATAGCTGATTGTTTTGACCTTTCCTTCAGAAAGGAAAATTATACTACTGGGAGAAAGTTTGGGCATAAAAGGATGAGTACATAGAAAACAAAGCAAGGGAATTCCCTGGCAGTTCAGTGGTTAGGACTCCACGCTTTTACTGCCGAAGGCACGGGTTCCATCCCTAGTCGGGGAACTTAAGATCCTGCAAGCAGCAAGGCGTGGCCAAAAAGTAAAGAAAAAAAAGAAAACAAAGCAAAAATAAGATAATTGTTAATAAAGTTATTCAAGAAAGAAAAAGCAATCAAAGTATATCGCATAGCTCAACTGTGAACAGTGTTTACACATGCCTAATAAAGTCAACATACAATCTTAACTAACATGAACATTTATGTGTTTACCTCATCACAACCCTTCAAAAGGAGGTATTATCGTTATCCCTATTTTACAGATGAGAAAACAGAGGCACAAAGAATTTAAGTGACTTGCCTACTGAAACACTGAATATCAATTTAGCAAAAATTATAACTACATTGGGACAAACAGAGAACGAGTGGGAAGGAGGAGCTGAAAGAATACCAAACTCTCAGCTCTCACAGTGGAAAGTCAATAGATAATAGTTATTTAGATCTGGAAGTAAACATAAAACAGCTCAAAGAAAAGAAATGAGGTTGCCTCTGAAGGTAACTATTAAAAGGTACTGTCTGGGGGATGATACACCAGGGTACTGCTTCTTTATTTATTTTTTAATAAATATATTTATTTATTTATTTATCTTTGGCTGCGTTGGGTCTTTGTTGCTGAGCGTGGGCTTTCTCTAGTTGCAGTGAGCGGGGGCTACTCTTCGTTGTAGTGCCCGGGCTTATCATTGCAGTGGCTTCTCTTGTTGTGGAGCACGAGCTCTAGATGCACGGGCTTTAGTAGTTGTGGCTCGTGGGCTCTAGAGTGCAGGCTCAGTAGTTGTAGCTTATGGTCTTAGCTGCTCCGCGGTATGTGAGATCTTCTCGGACCAGGGCTCGAACCTGTGTCCCCTGCATTGGCAGGCGAGTTCTTAACCACTGCGCCACCAGGGAAGTCCCTTTTTTTCTTTTTTTTTTTAAACAGCATGTTTTTGTATGTGTGTGTGTATTCTGTCTACCCAATTTTATTTTATTTATTTATTTATTAGAAATTATTTATTTTTTATTTATTTATTTTTTGGCTGTGCTGGGTCTTTCCTGCTGCACGCAGGCTTTCTCTAATTGCAGCAAGCGGGGGCTACTCTTCGTTGCAGAGCGCGGGCTTCTCATTGTGGTAGCTTCTCTTGCTGTGGAGCACAGGCTCTAGGCGCACAGTCTCCAGTAGTTGTTGCACATGGGCTCAGCAGTTGTGGCGCACAGGCTTAGTTGCTCCGCGGCATATGGGATCTTCCCCGGACCAGGGCACAAACCTGTGTCCCCTGCATTGGCAGGCGGATTCTTAACCACTGCACCACCAGGGAAGCCCTGGGACTGCTATTTTTCACAATAAGCCTCACGGAAATATTTGACTCCTAAAGTAACTGCATTTATGCTTTGGATAAAATCAGTATGTCATTTTATGTTATGTGCTTTTTACCACGATGAAAGGAAAAAAAAGTTAAAAAAATCAGGATGGCAATTGTTAGAATTGTTGAACTAGGAAAATGAATATCAAATACACTATATCCCCAAAAAGCAGGAGGGCACAGTTTTCTTTGTGTAGCTGTACCTGTGGGGTAACAAGAAAGAGAGTGGGACTGGGAACTGGCCTGGGAGTTTCAGTGAGCTGATCACCTGAGAACCCTAATTAGCAGCACCCTCAACAGTAAACCAGGGCCTGCATATGTTCCAAATTAATAACACTCATTAAATTAGCTATCACTTTTTTTTTTTTTTTGCTGTACGCGGACCTCTCACTGCTGCAGCCTCTCCCGTTGCGGAGCACAGGCTCCGGACGCGCAGGCCCAGCGGCCACAGCTCACGGGCCCAGCCGCTCGGCAGCACGCGGGATCCTCCCGGACCGGGGCATGAACCCGTGTCCCCTGCATCGGCAGGCGGACTCTCAACCACGGCACCACCAGGGAAGCCCTAGCTATCACTTTTTAATTATCCAACTTTGAATCTAGAAAAATGGTGCAGATGAACCGGTTTGCAGGGCAGAAACAGAGACACAGATGTAGAGAACAAACATATGGACACCAAGAGGGGCAAGCGGCGGGGGGCTGGGTGTGGGGATGAATTGGGAGACGGGGATTGACATGTATACACTAATATGTATAAAATAGATAACTAATAAGAACCTGCTGTATATAAAATAAATAAAATTAATTATCCAACTTTAAAGCTACTATTGGAGCCCTCTTAAAAGGCAATTGGTAGTATCTATCAAGAGTCCTACCTAATGTTCAAAACCCTAGACCACACCAAAAGGTATTCGGATAGCAAATAAGCACGTGAAACGACGTTTGACATTATTAGCCATTAGAAAAAATGGAAATTAAAACTACAAAGATAGGGACTTCCCTGGTGGCACAGTGGTTAAGAGTCTGTCTGCCAATGCAGGGGACACGAGTTCGAGCCCTGGTCCGGGAAGATCCCACATGCTGCAGAGCAGCTAAGCCCATGCGCCACAACTACTGAGCCTGCGCTCTAGAGCCCATGTGCCACAACTACTGAGCCCATGCACCCAGAGCTCGTGCACCGCAACGAAGAGTAGCTCCCACTCACCACAACTAGAGAAAGCCCACGTGCAGCAACGAAGACCCAAGGTAGCCAAAAATAAATAAATAAATAAAAATTTTAAAAATGTATAAGAGGGCTTCCCTGGTGGCGCAGTGGTTGAGAGTCCGCCTGACGATGCAGAAGACACGGGTTCATGCCCCGGTCCAGGAAGATCCCACATGCCGCGGAGCGGCTGGGCCCGTGAGCCACGGCCGCTGAGCCTGCGCGTCCGGAGCCTGTGCTCCGCAACAGGAGAGGCCACAACAGTGAGAGGCCCGCGTACCGCAAAAAAAAAAAAAAACAAAAAGTAGAACTGCTGGGTCTATATGTTAAGTGTACATTATTTAACTTTGTAGTTGTTTTTTTTTAAAATTTATTTATTTATTTTTGGCTGCCTTGCGTCTTCGTCACTGTGCGTGCTCTTTCTCTAGTCACGGCGAGCGGGGGCTACTCTTTGTTGCGGTTCACGGGCTTCTCACTACGGTGGTTTCTCTTGTCACGGAGCACGGGCTCTAGGCGCACGGGCTTCAGTAGTTGTGGCACTTGGGCTCAGTAGTTGTGGCACGTGGGCTCTAGAGCGCAGGCTCAGTAGTTGTGGCGCACGGGCTTAGCTGCTCCGCGGCATGTGGGATCTTCCCAGACCAGGGCTCAAACCCGTGTCCCCTGCACTGGTAGGCAGACTCTTAACCACTGCACCACCAGGGAAGTCCCTCTTATACATTTTCTGAAAGAAATGAAAACATGTCCACACAAAGACTTATATGTGAACGTTCACAACAAAACTATTCAAAATACACAAAAACTGGAAACAATCCAAATGTCTGTTAATTGGTAAACGGATAAAACATGGTATATCCATATAATGGAGTATTACTCAGCAATAAAAAGGAATGGATATTGGGACTTCCCTGGAGGTCCAATGGTTAATACTCTGTGCTCCCAATGCAGGGGGCATGGGTTCAATCGGGGAACTAAGATCCCACATGCTACATAACATGGCCAAAAAAAAAAAAAGTAATGGATATTGACACATTCAACATGAATGACCCTCAAATGATGAATGAAGGGACAAAGACACATAAGACTATATATCATATCATTCCATTTAGATGAAATTTCTAGAAAAGGCAAAACTATAGAGACAGAAAACCTATCAGTGGTTGCCTGGCAGGCAGGGGCAACCAGGGAGTTGGGTACCAGGATTGATTACAAACAAACAGGAAATAATTTTATGGGATAATGGAAGTGTTTTAAAACAACAACAGGACTCCCCTGGTGGCACAGTGGTTAGGAATCTGCGTGTTAATGCAGGGGACATGGGTTCTAGTCCTGGTCCAGGAAGATCCCACATGCCACGGGGCAACTAACCCGTGCGCCACAACTACTGAGCCTGTGCTATAGAGCCTGTGAGCCACAACTACCGAGCCTGCATGTCACAACTACTGAGCCTGCACGCCTAGAGCCCGTGCTCCACAATAAGAAAAGCCACTGCAATAAGAAGCCCGCGCACCACAACAAAGAGTAGCCCCCACTCACTGCAAGTAGAGAAAGCTCGCACGCAGTAACGAAGACCCAACGCAGCCAAAAAAATAAATAAATAATAAATAAATAAAACCTTACTAAAAAAAAATAAAATAAAACAACAAAATGTGAGGCACCATGCAAAAGCATAGAGAAATATGTTTTTATTGACTCTGCCACTAACCAGCAACTTCTGACTCCATTTCCTCATGTGCAGAACCGGGGAGGGGAGAACAGAAGTTAGAGGTAAATAATGAAGAGTCAGGAATATTCCACCAAGGAGGTTGAATTTTACCTCAAAAGCAGGGACAGGCCACTGAAGGGTTTTAAACAGAGGAGTAACATGGTCAGATGGGCATTTCAGAAAGACCCCTTGGGCTGCTGTATAGAGGAAGGAGAAGAGGGACCAACGCCAGTAAATGACGGCTGAGCAGGCAATGGGGTTGAAAGAACCATAGGATTTGATGACCAACCAACTACAGGCTCAGATAAGGAAAAGGGCGCCATCTGGCTTGGCTGACCAGATGGATGACGATGCCATTTGCCCAAATCCCCTGGAAGCTGGGTCAAAAAGGACCCTCACTGGAGATGACACTAAAATCAGAGAGGCTCACAGGCCCATGAGTCCAAGAAGACCATTAAACTAGAAAGGATTAGTCAAAAGCTGGGAACAATATTTGTTCCACATTCTGTAATTCCCCAACAGCTCAGCAAAGGCACTCAAATATTTGACGAAAATTAGAGAGGCACCTAGCCCCTCCCATGGAGCCTACACACTAATGGTGCTGAAGCAGGTCCTTCTGTCATAGTGTTACCAAGAAGTAGGCAAGCTGAGCAGTTAACCAGGGCTGGGTCAAGGAGACACCACACAGCCTCATGACGAGCCCTGCCATGTTCCCTGATCTTTCTGCAGTGCACTGCTCAGTTTTTAAGTGTGGCCCTGCATCCTTCTCCTTCAAGCCTCCCAATTTCTGAACCATCTGGATGAGGCTGACTAGTCAAGCACTCTGGTAGACAAGGAAATCCTGGGTTGCTAGCCATCATAAGACCAGAACTGTTAACATTTACTCAAACAGACAAAGAAAACTCAGATGAAACAAAGGACAAAAGCTGAAATGTAATTCTGCAGTGAAAGCCAAATATGCTTTACAAAATACAGTCTGCAGTGACCTCTAGAGATTTTATTTTAAAATTACAAACTGACTATACGAGGTAAAACTGTGTAATCAAAGTATTTTTATCTAGAGATCATGGAAATCAGTTAGTATGGCCCACTCACTGTAAATTCTAATAAATGAGGTCTGCAGAGGTCCCATGTTTTCTCCAAGGTCACGCTCAAGTCAATAACAGAGCAGGAAGTAGGACCCAGCTTCCTGATTTCCCAACCACTACACCGTACTGCCTCTCTGCATCATTCTAACATCATGCCTCTGGGGGAAGTTTTTAACCTTCTTGTAATGGAAGGTTTCAAACACCACATAAAGATAACAGTTTCCTTCTATACTTACCCTGTCTTTGTCATGCAGCATATCAGCATAGGATGACCTAAAAGAATAAAAAGACAGGTCAGAAACTTCTGCTAATAATGATAAACATCAACATATGAGAATATTTACATATATAAATATATTCTTTTATCAGATGGAACAAATATCTAGGCCCATTTTAAACTATTTTAATAGAGCTATAAGCTGTCATTCTCCTGTACTGCAGAAAAAAATCTCAGAGACAGATGTTTATTTTCAGTAAAGAATCTCAGACTAAAAATGCTGATAGTTAGGCCTGTCACAGTAATTCCATAGTCCTAGCATACTGATCATGTTGTACATCATACGATTTTTTCCTCAGGAACAACTCAGATGTGTCCAATACTTTACATAATCTTGCATACATTTGTACATTGGGATGATCACAGATGTAACACTGGGGAGAGGAATCGGGGAAAGGGAAAGTATATGCCTGCTGTATATGTGAAGGGTATCATGCCTGGCACTTTCCCTTGGTTGTCATCAGGGACAACGAAGAAGCATTCACCAAACTACAGGGAGGAAAGCTGCTTATCCATATTTTCTATTGTAGTAATTCAAAAACTTGAAAAATCTCTGGCAGGGTCAGGATAAGCCCCCAGAACTCAACAGGCTCAGCCCAAAGATGCTTTCTGAGAATTCCAGGTGAGAGTTAAGGCACTCTCATTAAACAGAGGACCTCCAGCTTTGGGTCAACATCAGAATTAATGAAGAGCTTATTTTACATGCAGATTCCCACAATACACACAAAGAGCTTCTGATCTAGAAGATGGAGCTGGAGTCTGGAAATCTGCACTTGAACTGGTGCTCCAGGTAACTGTGACACAGGTATTTCATACTCTACATTTTGAGGAACACTGCACCAAATGCAAAGGCTTCTTTTTTTTTTAATGGCATACCAAGGTTTTTAACATTTGAACTCACCTGCGAGTGTTTAGTTGAAATCTGGTCCTTTCTACTTTTCTCCACCTTTTTTTTTTTTTTTTTTTTTTTTTTTTTTTTTTTGCGGTACACGGGCTCCGGACGTGCAGGCTCAGCAGCTGTGGCTCACGGGCCCAGCCGCTCTGTGGCATGTGGGACCTTCCCGGACCGGGGCACGAACCCGTGTCCCCTGCATCGGCAGGCGGACTCGCAACCACTGCGCCACCAGGGAAGCCCCTCTCCACCTTTTAAGGGGCATTTTCACTCCCCCATCTTCCCTGCCTCACCACCCACTCACTCCCCTGACTCCACTGACATCACTCTTCCTAAGCACCACCAGCTCACTCACGTCATTAACATCCAGGATTTCTCTGACCCTGCTGGACACTCCCTCTTCCTGAAACGTTCTCTTCCTTTCTACTCTCTGGCCATGCCCTCCTGGTTGTCTTGCCTCGTCAGCTATTCCAGGATTCCTTCTCTAGTCCTCTACCTTTCACATTCTACACAATCTCTGAAACCCTGCAATCTCTTCCAGTTTCAACTCTAACAACTGCAAACTGTCTCCAGACCCATATTTATCTGCCCAGTGGCATTTCCATCTGGATGTCCAAAGCCAGATACCTAATCTTCATCACCCCAACAACACCCATTCCTCCTGTGTTCTTCTCAAGCAACAAGAGTTCCATCTACCTAGTCACTCTAACCAGAAATCTTGGTGCTTACTTCATTTTCTCTCTCTCCTTCCATCACTGCATCCAATGAGTTACGAAACTCAAGCTCTCTCAAAGCTTTTTCCTCCTCTCTCCACCTCCACTGTCTCAGCCTTGGGGTTGCAATATCCACCCAAATGCCCATATGGTTTTCACACCCTCCAACCCACTTTCCACACTGCTCTCAGGTTAATGTTCCAAAATGCAACCTAATCTTTTTTCTTCCCCATTTAGCACCTCAATCACTCAGAAAATAACGTCCAAAATATTTAGAAAGAAAGTAATGTGTTTGAGCCCTTACTCTGTACCAGACATTGTACTTCATTCACTCATCAAATAACCCTAAGAAAAGGGTATTATATGATGAGATATACATATTGTTATACTGAGGTATATACTGTTATACTGTATATGAGGCATATATTACTACATTGATCCTGAGAGAAGTTTAGTAGCTTGGCTAACATCAAGCTACTTGACGTTAAGAAGTCAAGTAGCTTAAGAAGTGGCTAAACTAGAACTTATACAATCAGGTTCCTCTTCCTGCATTTTGCTACCACCAATTACAACATGACCCCTGCCTACCTTTTCAGCATCCTCTCTCACTATAGCCCTAATTTTGCACCACACTCCAGCCACAATGACTTGCTAGCCATTCCTCAAACTAGCTCATCTGGAAGTTTGCACATAATCCCTGCTGCTCAGAAAGCAATCTCCCTCTCTTTAGATTTGGGAAATCATTCAAATATCGCCCTCCCAGCCCAGTTGGTTCTTGCTGCTTCCATGTACTTTTGTGCCCATTTCCACTGACTTTTATCTCATGGTGTCATAGTTTTTTATATGTCTGTCTATTCCACAAAACTGCATGTTCTTTGAGGATGAGAACCTTATCTTTGTCATTTTGATATTCACAGCCTTAGCACGGTGTTATATGCACTTAATGATTGCTAAACAACAGTAACTCACTTACATACTTTTAAACATCCCTCCAAAGGAAAAAAAAAAAACCTCATTTTTTCCCACTTTTTCCATTAAAGAGAATTTAACTATATGATAAATGTGCCACCATTTCAGTGACGCAAGTAAATAATTAAACTTCATAAACTCGTCTACTACTACTGAACTTTGAGTCCTCTTTGGTCCACAAGACAGATCCTCGGGGACTCTGGTACAGCTGCCACAAAATGTCTGACTCTCCACACAGGCATAACTTTGCCTAACTCCCACACAAACCTACCTAGCTGAGCAGACCTGCTGGTGATCAACACCTGCCCTGATCAGAAGCACTGGGTGACAGCCTATTCCCCACTCAGACTAGATTCCAAGGCATCTGCTTTGAGATCAAGGGCCCCACCCAGCTGCAGCCAACTGTGGAAAAACCCTTGTTACCTTGCGATCTCCTGGTGGTAATCATAATGCTCATCCTCCTCCAGCCACTCCACAGATCCCGTGGTTGGGTTGGCCCGCCCACAGAAGACTTTCATGGTGCCAATTAGCTCCTCAGTTTTAGCATAGAAAGGCAGCCTTGCCAGCTGCTTGTAGACAGGTCTGATCGTCAGAAATCTCTTCAAATTGTAATGCCCAAAAATGTAGAGGAGAAAAAAAAAGAAACCAAGAAATAGACAAAGATGTCAGAGCCACTGAAAATATGTTAATCAGCATTTTAATCTTTCCAGCAGAGTTACTTGGTTTTATATTCAGCATATAACATCAAATACTATTAAGACAAAAACTCAGAAAGCTATCTGGGAACTTCAGCAGTCCTCAACGATTCCAATAGGGTCAAATGACCCTTACAGGTGCATCTGAGTACAGCCTCAGGTGAAGGCAGGTAAGAAGAGAAATAATGCAAAGGAAAGGGCTAGAAGGAAAGGAGAACACAAAGAGATCGATCAGGGTGGTGGTAAAGGAGTGTCACCAATACTGCCTCAGAAAGGTAAACACTTAGTTTAAGGAAAAATACAAAGAAAAAGCAATTCAAACCAACAAAGAAACCTCACCTGAACAAATAAATCAGAGCTATATGCAAACATGGCTAATCCCAGGAATATAACATTGAGCCAAAAAAGAAGCAAATCACAGAATACAAATGATTCCATTCATATGAAATTTATAACTATTCAACATAGAACAATATATTCTTCAGGGATCACACTAAAAAGCATGGCAGGAATGAGGATAGTGGTTACCTCTAAGAGGGAGGGGAAAAGGATGGAATCAACGAGGGCCACACAAGGGACTTCAAAAGTAACAGTATTGTTATTTTTCTAAAACTGGGTGGTGGGGGCTTCCCTGGTGGCGCAGTGGTTAAGAATCCGCCTGCCAATGCAGGGGACACAGGTTCAAGCCCTGGTCCGGGAAGATCCCACATGCCGTGGAACAACTAAGCCTGTGTGCCACAACTACCGAAGCCCGCGCGCCTAGAGCCAGTGCTCTGCAGCAAGAGAAGCCACTGCAATGAGAAGCCCGCGCACCACAACGAAGAGTAGCCCCTGCTCGCCACAACTACAGAAAGCCCGCACGGAGCAACGAAGATCCAACACAGCCAAGGTAAATAAATTTTTTTAAAAAAATTAAAAATTAAAAAACCCGGGTGGTGGGAATACAGGTGTCCATGATATTGTCATTCTTTATGCCTCACTATTTTTTATGATTACTTATCCACTCCATATTCAATTTTAAAAACAATTTACTTATCCACTCCATATTCAATTTTAAAAACAATTTTTAAAAACCTTTCTCCGTCTGAAAAAAAAACAAAGGCTTCAAATAAATGTCACCAGATGCATATCTTATATGGTCTGTTTCTCCAAAGGTATCTATTTCTGAGAGATAAACACCAAAGCTCAAAGTCTGAAAGTACTTCTCAGCAGATATGGCCTCTCATAGTGCCCTCCCTCTTACCATTCAGAAAACAGCAAGTGTTCCACACTCCCCTTCATTTCTTGATAAACACTGATCCATCATCAGGAAACCTTAGAAAGAATGCCTACTCCACAGGACCCTAAACATTCCTAAGGCATTTTACTGCCAAGAGTTACGTTCTTTTGAAGTTATCTAAACTAAGTAAACACTGAATTCTTATACTAGAGGATGGAGAACAATCTTTTCTGAAAAGACTCAGGCAGTCACTGGACTGGCTCAAAGTAGTCAATTTGTCCTTCAGTAAAACTCTACCTCTAACTCTACTTCAGCATGTCTAATCTCTAATTTAGTGGCTCTCAAGCTTTCTGACAACCCCAGTAAGAAATATGCTTTACCCTGAGACACAACATACACACACACATGTAAAGTTTCACGAAACAATACCTAGTCTTCCTGTAGGCAAAACCCTCTGATATAGTCCACTGTATGTAATTTTTATTTTTAATGCTGGTCACGATCCACTAAATTGATTTAATAACTCACCAAAGGGTTGCATCCTACAGTTTGAAAAGCGCTGCAACAATCAGCTCTGCACATCTCTGCTAATACTTATTATTAAAAGACAGAGTATCTAGAACTACCGTAATTTGTAATATGCTTTAGATAACCGTGTCCAACAAATGCTGTAGTAGACAAAAGTTTAAAAGATGGGTAGGATTTAGGTGGGTGAGAAGAGGGAGAAAGCACTTCACCAGATTAGAAAGGCTTAGACAATCATACACAGTGAACTAATCCATTTAGCTGAAGTTTCACTGAACAAGCGGTCAAACATGTTGGTGGGGTCCATGTTGTGAAGAGTCCTGAAACCCTTATCCTGTGGTCCACGTGGAATCAACCATAAAGTCACTTAAAGGTTAAGAGTATAGTAAAGAACTGTAATTTATAGAATTCCCTTTTCACCTATGATGTTGCAGAGGCTGTAACTAGGACCACAGTGTCTTTTCAGATCTGTAGAGAAGTCACTGGTTTCATATAAGTCTAAATAAATGTTTGAGGACAGGAACCATGTCCTGTAACCTCTCTGGGTGAACACTAAACATCTTCAATGGATGAATCTCTTCGTATTATTAGGATTTGTCCTCTCCAAGAAGGAGCCCATACTCCAGATTCAGGATACTCTAACCTCCTCCTCATTCTACAAGAGCTGGGAATTCACAGGGTTAATGGAAATCACCATGCCAAGCCCTAATTGCTTTACTAGTCAGATTTCAGAGCAGACGCCTGTCTGGTTCATTTATTCAAAATTTACTAGGCACCTTCTGTATGCCAGGCACTGTATTAGGACTAGAGAACTATCACAAACAATACAGAAGAGATCCTTGTCCTCCAGGAATTTACAGACCCTAATGGGGGAAAGAGAGTAAATATAAATATACAATTAAAGACTACCTGAGGGCAAGAAAGGAAATATACAGGACGCTATGAAAGAGAATAACAAAGTTATGGAAAGACTCTCTGAGGAAAAGAGCATCTAAGTGGAGGCCTACAGAATAACCCAGGTTAAAAGCTGTGAAAGTGCAATGCTCATATTTCAGGAATCCTTACCCCAACTTTTCCAAGAAAAGGTCCTAAGATGTAAAGAACCAGGTGCAGAGTGACAAAAGCCTGAGTGACTGAAGCACTCTGAGCAGAAGAAATGATGGGCGACTAGGGGTGGGCTTCTGCAATGTCGGCTGCGGAAAGGTGTTTGGATTTTGTTCTAAATGCACTGGAAGCCACTCAAGGGTTTTAAGCAAAAGAATATCTACGTTGGATGTACGCTTTTACAGGGCCGCTCTGGCCAGTGTGTGGTAGATAGACTGGTTTCCAACTACCGAGATTTCCAACTACTGAGAATACTGTGACTGGGAAATACCAGTGAGCCAGGGAACCGTGGCCCAGTCGGGGCGCGATGGCTGAATCTCCGTTAGGATTGCGACGCGGGTCTCTATTGCTGAAGGGAGGCACCAAGTACTATGATCCAGGTCCCGGCGGAGGTGCTCAGTAACAGGCCCAGCTAGAAGCAATGACCCGACTGGATGGCAGAGCCAGGGACCGCCTACAACCCCGCACTACCGCCGGCCCGGGAGCTCTGAGCAGCCCCATACGGATTCTAGAAAGTTCCTCCAGCGTCCCGAAGAGATGCGTACCCCAGTGTCCGAGTACGACCATGCCACATTCCTCCGCCGAAGCCTTGTGCTGAGCACAGGATGCTGGCTGCACCCGACCCGTCAACCGCGACCCCACCTTCCCAACCAGCCCGGCGCCTCACCAGCCCTGAGAACCTCTCCACTCACTTCCGCCGCCACCGCCATCTTGCCGCGGCAGGCGTTCAAAGGCGGGACTTCCCTAGGCCCGCTGAGCGGGCCGTGGGTGGGGCCCGGAAGCAGAACTGGAAAGCTCTTCCGTCGCACCCCGCGCATTCCCATAGTGCTCCACGATAGCTGCTATGGAGGCCGGCATGACAGCGGTCCTGCGCGTGAAGCGGAAACGCAGTGCGGAACCCGCTGAGGCACTTGTCCTTGCCTGTAAACGCCTCTGCTCCAGCGCAGTTGAGTCGGGAGCCCAAAAGACGCCTCCGGAGGATCTGGAGAGAGCAGCAGAAAATAATGTCTTCCAGTTGGTGGCCACCGTGCGCTCCCAGGTATAGGGCCGGGAGGGAGCCAGTGTGAAAGGGATCTTAGGGCGCAGCTGGGGCGCATCATTTTCCCTAACCCTTTCACGAACCCCTGCTTATGCCGCCCCACACCCCCGCTTTTTCCCCCTCCCCACTCCCCGCAGGAGGAGCCAGTACAGCCGCTTGTGCGAGCCGCCCTGCGCCCGTCCCAGGGCAGCCAGCAGCGTATCCGCCGTCATCTCCGTGCGTCGGCTCGGGAGATCCGGCAGAACGGCCGCTACAGGGTAGTCTCTAGCCGCCGATCCTCGGGAATTCCTTCGGGCGGCTTGGGGTCCGAGGACGCGCCGGGAAGCCCAGAAGCCGCCGAGGACGCAGGCTTCCAGCTGTTGGACCTGGTCCACGAGGAAGGAGACCCAGAGGCCGCCGCGATCTCCTGCAAAGTGAGTACACGCCGGGAGTCGAGCTCTGGGCTTCTCGGGACAGAGAGTACGCAAAGTTAGCACACAGTTAAGGAGGGTACACATGGCTTCACTTTAGAGATGGATGATCCATCCAGCTTGATGGACATGTTTTACAGGTTAGATTATCCATTCAACAAGTATTTACTCAGCGCCCACTATGTGCCAGGCATGGTTCTTAGGTTCTGTGGATAACAGCAGTGAGGACCTAACATTCAGGTAGAGGAGAGAAACATCAAACAAATTCAATGTTAGATGGTGAAATGGGCTATTGGGGGCGGGGGGAGCGTGCTCCCATTTCAGTGTCATTTTCACTGAGAAAATGACTTTTGAGTAAAGACTTGAATGGCAAGGCACTGCGGATATCTTGGGCAGAGGGATTCCACACTGAGGAGCTCTAAGTGCAAAGACCCTGAAGCTGAATTTGTCTGGTGTTTGCAAGGTCATTGTGCATGGAGCCCAGGGGGATGGGAGAAGATAGTAAGGAATTTGGGGAGAGGATACCGGCTAAACCCTTTCAACTAGGTAGTTGCAAGGATACACTGCCTTTCACCCAGAGATGGGGAATCACTGGAGGATTCTGACCAAGGTAAAGAATCCTAAAGCAGATGGGAAAACTCATCAAAGGGAGGTTAAAGGACCAGGCCTGGGTAGCATACCAAGCTTGAGGCAGATTTTGGATTAGAATGCAAGTCTTCTCACATTTAATTCAGTGTTAACTTTTTTTTTTTTTAAGTTTATCTTTGGCTCTGTTGGGTCTTCGTTGCTGTGCATAGGCTTTCTCTAGTTGAGGCGAGTGGGGTCTATTCTTCGTTGCGGTGTGCGGGCTTCTCGTTGCAGTGGCTTCTCTTGTTGCAGAGCACGGGCTCTAGGCGCGCAGGCTTCAGTAGTTGTGGCTCGCGGGGTCTAGAGCTCAGGCTCAGTAGTTGTGGTGCACGGGCTTAATTGTTCCGCGGCATGTGGGATCTTCCTGGACCAGGGATTGAACCCCTCTCCCCTGCATTGGCAGGTGGATTCTCAGCCACTGTGCCACCAGGGAAGCCCCCAGTGTTACTTTCTACTAATTACGTTTTCTAAGTTAGTTTTGTACCTCACTTCCAAAAAGCAAAGTCACGGGCTTCCCTGGTGGCGAAGTGGTTGAGAGTCCGCCTGCTGATGCAGGGGACACGGGTTTGTGCCCCGGTCCGGGAAGATCCCACATGTCGCGGAGCGGCTGGGCCCGTGAGCCATGGCCGCTGAGCCTGTGCGTCCGGAGCCTGTGTTCCGCAACAGGAGAGGCCACAACGGTGAGAGGCCCGCGTACCGCAAAAAAACAAACAAACAAAAAAAAAAAAAACCAGAAAGCAAAGTCAACTACATGCAGTAAGACCAAAGAAATAGAAAATTCTCAATCTAAGGTATGCCCCCTCTTGATAAACATTTTTCAGATCTCCTTTTAAGTTTCTGAAGTTTAAAAAATGAAATCTTGGGCTTCCCTGGTGGCACAGTGGTTAAGAATCCGCCTGCCAGTGCTCAATGCTGGGGACACAGGTTCAAACCCTGGTCCGGGAAGATCCCAAATGCCGCGGAGCAACTAAGCCTGTGCGCCACAACGACTGAGCCCGTGTGCTGCAACTACTGAAGCTTGCGCACCTAGAGCCTGTGCTCTGCAACAAGAGAAGCCACCACAATGAGAAGCCCGCACACCCCAACAAAGAGTAGCCCCCACTCGCCGCAACTAGAGAAAGCCTGCACGCAGCAACGAAGACCCAACACAGCCAAAAATAAAAAATAAATTTATTTTTTTAAATGAAATTTTTATTCAAAATATATCAAGCAAAAGATATTTAATCACATTCCTAGTATACGTGGATAACAATTTGGGCATGATGTCCATAGCCACCTCTTTTACCAAAACTAATTCCACACTGCATCATGAGTTACACATTTTTAAAAGCAAACCAATGTTCAGTGGAATCAAGTCAATTAAATAGCTCATTAAATCATATAAGAAAACCTAGTAGATAAGTTAGGAAGGATATAAACACAGATTTTCCCAACAATGCAATACAAACTGTAAACACATCAAAAATGTTTGTGCAGAGTAATTATTAAAGAACATAAATTTAAACTGAAAGCAAACTTGAGGTTTTATGCCTACTAGACTATCAGGAAAAGGGTTGCCGGTAGCTCTGCTGGCAAGGCTGTGATTAAAATTGTACGACTGTTGTGCTTAAAATTGATGCAAGCCTTTGGGAAAACAACAGGGCTTTACAGTAATATCAGGCATCCTAAAAATAGATTGGAGCCTAGTATTTTAAAACTATTTTTATTGTTTGTATTCTAAAGCCGTCCAAAAATCTAAAGAGATTTTTTTTGTTTTTGGCTGCGTTGGGTCTTCGTTGCTGCACGTGGGCTTTCTCTAGTTGCAGCGAGCGGTGGCTACTCTTCCTTGTGGTGCACAGGCTTCTCATTGCGGTGCCTTCTCTTATTGTGGAGCTCTAGGCGTGCGGGCTTCAGTAGTTGTGGCTCGCAGGCTCTAGAATGCAGGCTCAGTAGTTGTGGCGCACGGGCTTAGTTGCTCCGCGGCATGTGGGATCTTCCCAGACCAGGGCTCGAACCCATGTCCCTTACGTCGGCAGGCGGATTCTTAACCGCTGCGCCACCAGGGAAGTCCCTGTATTGCTAGTTTTTGTAAATATTTTAACGGCTGCATAATTTGTTGAACTGAAGGCTGGGGGCTTGTGAGTTGGAACCAGAAGTTTTCTTGTGAGCAGCTTTGAGGTTGGTCAAGAGTCTGCACAAAAACTGACATCTCTAGTTCCTTTTGACTTTGGAGCAAGAAAGAATTCCCTGTAGCCTGTAAATGATGAGAACATTGGTCTCCCTTTATCTGCCCTGGCCATGGGACACCCCCCTCTTCCCCCTGTATAGTGTCTGGTTTGAGCTGCAGAGCTTCTGGTGATGAACCTGTCGAGAGTGACTGGCAGTATGTCCCTATGGTTTCCAAAGTGACCTGTGCTACCCTAGACAACACAGCCTCTTGCCACTGGAGCACATCTTACCTGGGCAAGTTCTATTCTGGGACAATCCATCTCAAACTATCAGAAAAAGGATTATAGGGCTTCCCTGGTGGCGCAGTGGTTGAGAGTCTGCCTGCCAATGCAGGGGACTCGGGTTCGTGCCCCGGTCCGGGAGGGTCCCACATGCCGCGGAGCGGCTGGGCCCGTGAGCCATGGCCGCTGAGCCTGTGCGTCCAGAGCCTGTGTTCCGCAACAGGAGAGGCCACAACAGTGAGAGGCCCGCATACCACAAAAAAAAAAAAAAAATACAGAAAAAGGATTATAGGGGAGGCCACTCCTCATTTGTGATTAAAAGCAGGATGTCAGGGTGAGCAAGCCAAGTGGTGGGTGATGGCTGGTGGTAGTCACCAGGGTCCAGGAATCGCCCTTAGGCCCCTATAGGAGGCCGCACAAAATGCAGACCCATTTGGGGGTCAACCATAGCGGTGCTGCTGTCGGCCTGTGGATCTCCAAGGGGAGAACATCATACCAAAGGAGCTCAGAGAAGACCTGTAGAAGCAGAGCCTGGGGGCAAGACTAGCCAGCTCTGCTGGCTCTCCCCTTCCTCAGGCGTCTTCCCATGTGCTCTTATGTCAGCCAAGCACAAAAGAGCAGGAAGCTTCTATCTTAAAAAAAGTACTAAACTGAGAAGAGACTAGTAGGCCATGGGGATAAGAATCTTGAATTCAACATAGAGAACTGCAGGGAGGCTTCCTTCACCGAGGTCTTAGGTTCCTCCTCTTGGGACATCCATGTTTTAAGTTATGCATGTATCATCTGCTGTTCTCTTTACAGACATCTGACCCAGATGTGATCCTCTGCAATTCTGTAGAGTTGATCCGTGAGCGGTTGACTTTATCTGAAGATGGACCAAGAGTTGGGTACCAGGAGGAACAGAAGGACAACTATGTGTATGACATTTACTATTTGGACATGGCCACTCCAGGATGGATTGAGAACATCCTCTCTGTGCAGCCCTATAGCCAAGAGTGGGAGTTGGTAAGGGGGCCCATGAGGCAGGGGGCATGAGGCAGCCTCAGTTCATTTTCTAGTCACATGCTTTGCCTCCCTAGGTTCTACTCCTGATTGCCATTGTTCTTAGTTCTTCTTATCCTTGCTTAAAAGGAAAAATTTATGCTAAATGCCTTTTAGAAACCTGGGTTTAGTGCAGGAATTTTGGGAAAGACAGTCTACATTGATAATTTTTGCTCTTAATGAGTCTCTTACAAGGTTTGCAACATAGTCTTGTTTATGCAGTTGGCCCTGTGTAATTTGCAGGTTCCGTGGGCTCTGCATCCCCAAATTCAACCAACTACAGATCAAAAATATTCCGGTGGGGGAAATTCCAGAAAGTTACAAAAGGCAAAATTTGAATTTGCTGCACATTGGCAACTATTTACATAGTATTTGCATTGTATTAGGTATTACAGGTAATCTAAAGATGATTTAAAGTATGTGAGAGGAGTAAAGCAACTATACTCCAATAAAAATTAATTTAAAAAATAAGTAAAAATCTAAAAGAATAAAGTATATGAGAGAATGTGCATAGGCTATATGGAAATACTTAGCCATTTTGTGTAAGAGACCTATGGAAACAAAAGCTCTTTTTTTTTTAATTGTATCTTAAAGGGTGAAAAACGTTGGATTAAGAAAGCTAACATCCTGACGTTATTAAATTCTAAAATTATTAATGAGAAAAGTTAAGGTCTACCTCTCATCCTCTTATTATGAGAGAAGCACCCTATCCCACACCTGCACTATAACTAGTCTCACACCTTGGTACCCACCTTGGACTACTGCATAGCCCCCCTCCTTTCTGCATTTCACACTTGGGTTTTGGCTCTAACCTTTGGCATCACCTGTAATCCATATAATCCCTCTCCTACCTGGCTGGCCTTCAGCAGTTTGAAGATCACTGCCATCACCTGCTCAGAGCTGTCTCTCCTCCGCACCCTGCTGCGTTCCCTTCTGGTAGAGTTCAGATCATCCAACCGGGAAATGTGGTTCCTGGAGCTGGACTCTGAGTAGAGTAGGGCTACCGTCTCCCTCTCATAGCCTAAGGTTACTACAGCCTCTAGCAAACTAACACCTATGTTTTCTCTTTTTCACACATCACCCTTAAATGACATCTCTCCAAGTTGGTCTGCTGATAGCTTCCCCCAGAGCATAACTTTAGAGGTTTTGACTTATACTCATGTTTATTTTGAGATGTGCAGGTGAATGATGACCAACAACCAGAGGACATTTATGAAGATGAAGATGATGAGAACAGTGAGAATAATTGGCGCAATGAGTACCCAGAGGAGGAGAACAGTAACGGAGATGAAGATTCCAGAGGTAGGTGGTAGCAGCCCTGGTTGGGGAGGGACTGATGGGATCTGGGACTGAGGTGTGAGCAAGGTTGACAGGTGTATCTTAGCTGGTTTTCCTTCTCTGCCCTTTGAGCTCCACCAGCTTGACCACAAGCTGGTGGAGCTGTAGGACATGCAAGGACCAGTGTTCCCAGGGGGGCTGCTGGAGGTATAACGTCAGTTAGGCCTGGGTTCAGATCCTTAGTTCTTTCATTGCCTAGCAATGGTCCCTTTCCCTCCTACTTTGAATAGAGTGCTGGAGAGGTCTGCCAGTAGGAGTGGGCCCAGGGTTTTCACAAACCAAAGAACTGTTGCATTTACCTGTGCAACAACACAGACATGGTACTTGGGGGAAGAGGAAGGAAGGATGCTTTGGTACCACAGTTCTTTGACTTTCTTGGTGTTTGATGATAGAGGAACAGTTAATCAAGCTATGGGATATTCTATTGGGGAAGTGGCAAGGAACAAAATTATATTTGCAATATGACTACAACTATTATAACAACAACAAAAAAATACTGAGGGGAAAACGACAAAGCACTCCAATGTTAAAGGACTTGGTTTACATGGTAAGAAGTTTATTGCTTTTCTAAAAATTGTTCTATGTTCTCTTTATTGAGCAAGTATTTTATAATAGGAAACAAAACAGACTTTTTTGAGAAGGGAAGGGGCTTTTGTGGTCATTTAGAAAACCATACAATTAGAGCCCATTCCTGTTATCTCATTCTAGTCTCTGATGATTACAACAGCCTCAGTGAAGAAGAAGGAGACAACAGAGGACCACAGATGTGGAGCAAATACCCTTTGGATGTGCAGAAGGAATTTGGCTATGACAGCCCCCATGACCTGGATTCAGACTAATGATCCTGTGATATCCATGAGGTTCTACCACAAGCCCCTGAGGGTTCTGTGACTGCAGTGTCAGCCACACTAGTTAACATCCTCTCGGGTTTCCTAGCTTAACACGTGGAAGGAAAAAGCATATCCAACAGCACCATTCCACCATGGTGAAAACTTGCACTAAGGGAGTCCGTCTTTTCTACTATCTGTAGGGCCCCCCTTCGTCTCAATCAAAACTGACCTTAGAGTCTGGGGGCGGGGGAGATGCTGTGAAAGTGAAGCTTCCTGGCCCAGACATTTTACCTGCATTCCCATTCTCCTCCTACGCCAAAGCCAATTAAGGGGAAGAGAGTCTCCCGTTTTGTCAGCACTAAGACTGGGCTTTCCCAGGCCACCTGCCTCCAGTAAAAGGCTGTTTCTTTTGATAGAGAGAGTCTAGAAGGGCTGCAGTGGGTCCCTTGTAGTGGCACAGACTGGATAGTAATGGCCATTAGGAAAGAAAGTAGAATCTGCCTGAGCCATGAGAGGTTTTAGTTAAAAGCTAAGAGCTCCCTGCTTCCTGACTCTGATAATGGCTGTAAAGATTGCTAGTTTCCTCTGGCAGTGGTGCCAAGGAACAGGGTATGTATGAATCTCTTTAATAAAAACTAACTTTGAACAAGAGAGCAAGTAATTCCTTTAAAACGTTTTTAAATCTGACTATCTTATATGCTTTCCCACCATACTCCCTGATCCCTTTACCCCCCACCAAAAAGGGGGAGGGGTTGGTGAGAAGTTTCAGACACTAAGAACTTAAGGCAAGTGAGGAAAAGCAAAGCACATCCTAAACTTGGCTTTCCATTGAGAAATGTTTAACTAGACACAGCACTCACCAAAAACAAACTACAGTCAACAGGACCAATTTTTTTTTACCAAAATTGGTATCTCTTGTAAGCACACTCTCTCCCTATTCCTTTCCAAACCACAAATGCCTTAACTCTGACTGAGTTAGCATTTATTCTGCAGTGACGAATAGGTTCTATATCTGCACTGTGCAATAGTAGCCATTAGCCACATATGGCTGTTGAGCACTTGAAATGTGATTAGTGCAACTGAATTTTTAAATTTTATTTAACTTAACTAGCTACATGTAGCTAGTAGCTACCATACTGGACTGCACAGGTCTAGGGAAACAGTATACAGAAACTTTGATTCAAGGTGTGCCCTCTTGCCCTGTGGCACAGACTTATTATCACATGGGAAGATAAATTACACAAGGAAATGTCTTCTTCCTGCCAATTCTAAGATTCCATAAGCATCTCTACTTTTCTATCCTACCTGCACCCATTTCACTTTCTATTTTTTGTACATCTTTATCTTCTTATCTACAAGTTGTTAAACCCCCCAAAGTGATTAATTTCCATGTGTGTGTATACTCGGGCCCTACTATTGCAGTTATAAAACCAACAAACAGACTTGGTTTCCCAACCTAACTATCCACTAAGGTGCAATTCAGTGCTGCAATAACAGGCAGCAACTTACAGATCTAATACTAGTCATCTCAGTCTCCTGTAAGCATAGAAACAAAGGACTGAAAACCACTCTGCCATTATAATGTGCTCACTGCTGTTTCTGTACTCATTTACAGTTTGCTAACATTAAAGGGCTGACAGCTTCACACACTGTACCCACTGCAAAAGGGATTAGCACGCCAGGAAAAGGATTGAAGGAGATAAACAACAAAGACCTTGCAGAAATTAATTCCACTAGGAAGCTTGAGTGCTGTAAGGAGTCTCTGGCATCCCTCCCTCAGAAGGCTTCCTGGGAGAAGTCTGTATCCAGCACAGAGGGGAAGAATGCGGTCACCATCCAGTAATGAGAGGAGGGTGACGGCTCACTAAGCAAGTACTAGGGCACCTGGAGTGTGAGGGCCTTGCTTCCCCCTGGAGCCACTGGGAGGCAACAAGTTCCCAAGATCAGCTGGTCATTTACTTCAATAGAGAAAACTAAAGCCTGGGTCAGGGATCCTTCAAAGACAAGTGTAGTCTGCTTGAAGAATTAGCTCCAGAGGATCCCTGGGATAGGTGCCAGATTGGGTCAGACAGGAGTCATGTTTACACAGTCTGGGCAAGTCAGCCTTTGCACAAGACTCCCTGTTGTCAGGCAAATCCCCAACCCATGACAGTAGGAATGTACTCCCATGTTCTCACAGATGCATGCATGCCCTGAACCAAAGGCAGCTGTGAGCATGCTCACCTAAATTGCCTTTATTGAGCAAGTGTGACCAAGGTTAGTCCCTCTTCTGCAACTGGGGCCGGTTTGGTGGAGAAGAATTGTCAGAAAGGTAGATTGCCTCATAGTTCCCGTCTTTATCATTGACCAATTTCAAAACCTAAGGACAAGAAGCCCATGGGGCATACCAAGCCAGCAGGTTCTTCTGGGTCCAGGATGACAGTGTCTAGAAGCATCACAGGACAGTTGTCCAATCCAGTGCAGCCATGTGGCCCATGAAGGAACATCCATTAGGGCAAACCTACCCCTTTGGCCAGACCTGGGTGCTAAAGCACAGCCTGAGCACCAGAATTAGTTGCTTCCGATCATGAATCTGCTGATGGAGGTTGAAGCAGCTTTATTTCCAGAGTCTTCACTGATCTCCACAGAGAAAATAGAAGTCTCCAAAGTACCAAGCTCTTCCTGAGACTGCAGCCCCACCAGACCTCAGGCAAGGGGAGGCAGGCAGGAGATGAGTGCATTATCCCGATGATCCACACCAAGGTGGCTCAGTTGTAAAACAAGCCTGGTGTCAGGGACAGAAGAGGAGGAGGATGCAGCCTGGTGTGAGGTTTTCAGAAAAATGACCACTTCTAGCACCAAGATGGGCTTGCATGGGCCTGCACAGCAGCCCCTCATACCGGCCCTTACAGAGCAAGCTACTTGTCAGTTTGGGTCCAGGAGATGTTCTCTAAACCATTGACAGCTAAAAGAATTCAAGTGATTCACCTGAATCCTAGGACAGTTTCTCCCCTTTTAGAGTTCATACCAGAAACCCAGGGATTTGCTTTTTGTCAACCAGAACAAAGACCTAAGGTCTCAAGTAAAATAAAGGATTATCTTTCAAAATAGCAATATTACCAGACCTCTGACTCATGAATTTGTTCACCCGTCCTTGTGGAACTTGAGCCAGGTGCTTGTAACATGTGACCTATCTGTATACTGAAGTGTAACTGGTACATGAGTAAAAAATCTTTAAAGTTCACCTCTGCAGGTAAGACTCAACAGAAGACTGTGCTAAAACCGAGCAGAACAATCTGTGGTCAGAGTCTGACCCACCACCACCACATAGACACCTCTAAGGTCAGAGGGACTTGCTTTGGGATACTTTGAATTTTTAAACACAATCAGCCTACTGCATCCTGTAGATTAATGAACACCAATGCTTTGCTAGAACTGGTGTCCTGGATTAAATAATATCAATAAATAATAGAATACAACTCTTTCACCAGGGAAGGATTTTGAGCCAGAGGAAGAAAGGTAGCATTTCAGGCCTCTAATGTCAGATGCTTGGACCTGATCGGAGGAAAACTTCCCATAGAGCAGCCCCTTTGTAGAAACTGCCGGTTCAAACCTCAAATAAATTCGGAAACCACCAGCCACAGCTATTAACCTAGCACTCCCTCTTCCCCCAATGCAGCTCACCAAGTAAGTGTTTGCAAGGGCTGCACCTACTCACCAGGAACAAAACTAAGCAACCATTCCCCTATTCCCCGAGCCCTCTGCCACCACCACCCTCTGAAGTCCCCACCTTCGGGCTGGCCCCAGACCCTGAGACCCATAGCTTACCGATGAGAGTGACCACCTGAGCAGGCCATCAGCCCTGAGCCCCCTTACATAATGTGGGCCAACAGCCCTCCTTGAGTATAAGAGAGTTGGGTCCACACAGTCTTGTCATCTGGACTTCGGTGGCTGTGGCCACAGGTAGCAGCCTTCCAGGCCTCAGGGGATATCACCTCTGGCCTCTACTCAGTTTTCCTCTCAACCTGTCTCTCTTCAGCTACATCTAGCTCAGTCAGGACGCAAAAGCAAAGCTTCTGGGTGACTTTGGTGATAGCAGCTAAATGAAAATAGAGAATAGAATTTAGCAAACTGACATTTAGCCACAGCCCCAGTCTGAACACCACAGGCTGATTGAAAGCATGTGGTTCCCAAAAAAAAAAAAAAAAAGCATGTGGTTCCCTTCTCAACTGTTCCCTGGGTACCCTGTACCAAGCTCACCCCCAGCAAGCCTCACTGACCTCCATCCCATGCCCCACCAGAGAGTCTGATGCATGACTCCTTGTCTTGCTATATGGACTGAACTTTCAGGAGGGAGTGTTTTAACCCCAAAATACGAATCTAAAGTTGGAATTAAAGTGATCATGTCAAGACCAAAAGGGGCGGCCAGGCTTCCAGCATATCACTAGTATGTGGAAGCTGTTAGCCACCACACCCACCTGTGCATGCGTCTTTGTATACACACACACACAAGGCCAATGTGTGATAGGCAAAGAGAAGCTCACCAAGGACATTCCGAATAAAGAGTGGTCTCCGGGACTCTGGCAGATAAACACCCAGGAAGTAGATGGGGACCCCAGAGAGGGCAATCCCGATGCCAATGAGGGAATTGATGGTGTCACTGAAGAGGGGCACAACCACCAGAAACAAGGAGCATACGCAGAACACGATGGGAAAAAACAGGCTCAGCTGAAATGAAGGGAGGTGAGATATTAGATAAAGTAGGATGGGGGAACAGGAGAATGGGGTATGGGGAAGAAGTCACCTTGGGGAGATGGCCCACCCCTCCTAGCCTAGAGCCACTGACCTTGAGAGGCCGGGGCCGCTCGGGCTCCTTCCAGCGAAGGTAGAGCTGTCCAGCGACAGACAGGCCCACAAAGAACCAGTAGCTGAAGCTGAAGTAGTTGATGAGCAGGAAGACATCCTCCACAGTGAGGTAGATGAGTGTCATGGTGCACTGGAGGGAGAGAGGTTGGGGAGAAGTGGGCACTGTCACCACCAAGCCACCCAGGAGACTCCACCGTCAAGCAGTCAGCACCAGATCTGCTGACTGCTGACTTAGCTTCACCAGATTACCTCCAGGTCTTTTCAGTGATCCCTTGGCATCAGATAGGTCCATTCTTCACAATGGCCTTCTCTCCTTCTTCTTTTGGGGGCCCTTCCTGCACTCAATGCCTCCCTTCTTTTTGCAAGCACTTCAGTAACAAGCCAGACTCAGTTCCCCTTCTGACGGCAGACAGTGAGGCCCTCCTCACTGCAATGCACCAACCTCAACATGAATCACACTGTGCCCTCTGGAGACTGTTATACATGGGTCCCAACTACCTGGCATACAAGTGGAGGAAATGTCTTCAGAACTATCTCACTGTCCTGGAGCCTTAGAAATGCAGATTAGCAAAATGGAACCATCCCCCTGGGAAGAAGTATGACAGGATTTGTCCTCTGGAACAAAAGAGTTCTGGAAGACAGGAGTCAGGGACTAGAGTCCTGGGACAAGGTTAGATTTGCTTTAACAGCCAAAGCAGTCTTGAGGGAAAAAAACGGAGCTGGAGGAATAAGACTCCCTGACTTCAGACTATACTACAAAGCTATAGTAATCAAGACAATATAGTACTGGCACAAAACCAGAAATATAGATCAATGGAACAGGATAGAAAGCCCAGAGATAAACCCACGCACCTACGGTCAACTAATCTATGACAAAGGAGGCAAGGATATACAATGGAGAAAAGACAGTCTCTTCAATAAGTGATACTGGGAGGGCTTCCCTGGTGGCACAGTGGTTGAGAGTCCGCCTGCCGATGAAGGAGACACGGGTTCGTGCCCCAGTCCGGGAGGATCCCACATGCCGTGGAGCGGCTGGGCCGGTGAGCCATGGCCGCTGAGCCTGCGCGTCCGTAGCCTGTACTCCGCAACGGGAGAGGCCACAACAGTGAGAGGCCCTCGTACCGCAAAAAAAAAAAAAAAAAAGTGGTACTGGGAAAACTGGACAGCTACATGTAAAAGAATGAAATTAGAACACTCCCTAACACCATACATAAAAATAAACTCAAAATAGATTAGAGACCTCAATGTAAGACCAGACACTATAAAACTCTTCGAGGAAAACATAGGAAAAACACTCTTTGACATAAATCACAGCAAGATCTTTTTTGATCCACTTCCTAGAGTAATGTAAATAAAAACAAAAATAAACAAATGGGACCTAATGAAACTTAAAAGCTTTTGCAAAGCAAAGGAAACTACAAACAAGACAAAAAGACAACCCTCAGAATGGGAGAAAATATTTGCAAACGAATCAACGGACAAAGGATTAATCTCCAAAATACATAAACAGCTCATGCAGCTCAATATTAAAAAAACAAACAACCCAATCCAAAAATGGGCAGAAGACCTAAATAGACATTTCTCCAAAGAAGACATACAGATGGCCAAGAAGCACATGAAAAGCTGCTCAACATCACTAATTATTAGAGAAATGCAAATCAAAACTACAATGAGGTATCACCTCACACCAGTTAGAATGGGCATCATCAGAAAATCTACAAACAACAAATGCTGGAGAGGGTGTGGAGAAAAGGGAACCCTCTCGCACTGTTGGTGGGAATGTAAATTGATACAGCCACTATGGAGAAGAGTATGGAGGTTCCTTAAAAAACTAAAAATAGAATTGCCATATGATCTAGCAATCCCACTACTGGGCATATACCCAGAGAAAACCATAATTCAAAAAGACACATGCACCCCAATGTTCACTGCAGCACTATTTATGGAAGCAACCTAAATGTCCATCGACAGACAAATGGATAAAGAAGATGTGGTACATAGATACAATGGAATATTACTCGGCCATAAAAAGGAATGAAATTGGGTCATTTGTAGAGACATGGATGGATCTAGAGACTGTCATACAGAGTGAAGTAAGTCAGAAAGAGAAAAACAAATATCATATATTAACACATATATGTGGAACCTAGAAAAATGGTACAGATGAACTGGTTTGCAGGGCAGAAACAGAGACACAGATGTAGAGAACAAACGTATGGACACCAAGGGGGGGAAAGTGGCAGGGGCTGGGGGTGGGTGGGAGGGATGAATTGGGAGATTTGGATTGACATGTATACACTGATGTGGATAAAACTGATGACTAATAAGAATCTGCTGTATAAAAAAAAATAAAATAAAATTTAAAAATAAATAAAATAGATTTGCTTTAACTTCAAGAATATGGAGTTCCCCCTACCTGTCTTTTCACCCAAATTATCAACAAAGGATTTAAAACAAGAAGAGCCCATTCTAGAGAGAGAAAGGAGACCCTATATTAAGAGGAGAAAAGTGGGGTGGAAGGTGATTAATTTACAAGACACAATGTCAGATTGCCCTAAATTTATAAATTCAGTGCTATCCCAATCAATATATTGAGAGGATATTTTGTTATTTTGATAAAATGATACAAAAGTTCTTCAAGACAAATAAACAGGTGAGAATTGCGATGAAAATTCCAGGGGGGAGAGGGGAACTGAAGAAGTACCCTCAGCCCCTCTTTAGTTCTCAAATATTCAGTATAAAGCTAAATAAGGAAGCTTGGTGCCGATGCAAGGATGAGGAAAGATGAGTTGAGATGATTGTACATTTAAGGGGCAAATCACGGTACTTGGCACATAAGAAGCACTCTAAAAATTAGCTATTTTTATATGATAAAAATTTGAAAAATGCGGAAAAGTGAATTGTTCAATAAATGATATTTGTACAGTTGGCTAGCCATTTGAGAAAAAAATTAAGTGAATGCCTGCCTACCTCACTCCATTCACCAAAATATAAATTCCAGATGAATCCAAAACATTAAGTAATGAAAACATAAAGGAAAGAACTAAATGACAAGGAAATGAACTATTTTTCAAATCTTGGAGTAAGGCCTTCCTCAGGGTCCCTGTTAGCTTTTACACCTAATAATACCTTAGTGCAAATTAGAAAATGACAGTCCTTCAGGACTCCTTCCATCTGTCAGAATACTTAATAATTTACTAATTTTGTTGAAATAAAACACTTTAATGCTATCTGCTATATATAAATCTATGATGCCTATGATATGAACAGAGGCCCCTAGGTAGCTAGTGTACAAACTTGCCTGGCTTTTCTAAATATGATTTAAAAAAAAAAAAAAAGAAAAAGAGGAGCTAGAAGGAGGAGGAAAAAAGGAAGCCACTGACAAAAATAGATAAATCTTACTAATTCACTTTTACATTCTTTTGTAGTATTTGCCTTCCCTAATATAACTATGTTTTACTTTTATATTTTTAAAAAATTGTAAGAAAAAGGAAGAAACACTGAGAGGCTCAGGAAGTATCCCAAGAAGCTAGTACACCTCCCCTCAAACAGTCTTCTCATGAAGTTGGCAGGAGTACCACACAGATAACGTCCAATCCCCACACTCCCCAGCACAGCTTACATTGAACAATAAAGCAGGGATGGGTGTAAAACGCTCAACGTGGATCATGGAGAGAAGATCCGGGAGGTGGCCCTCACGGGAGCCCACAAAAAACAACCTGGAAGGACAAAAAAATGTGTCAGGAGGATCTCTATACTCAGCCATGCAGCCACACTCCTCACTCAGACAAACCAGGCTCAGCTTCAGAAGAAAGCAGGGGGCAGTCTCTCAGGAACCTCCCATGTTCTCTATGCATGACCAACCCAACCTACCCCCATTTTACCCACAGATGTCTCCACCATTACCCATGAATGCTCAAACCCACTGTTACCCACTGACACCCCCAGCCCCTCAGCTATGCAACCCACCATCACCCAATGGATACCTCACCCTGCCATCACCCACTGGCATCACCCATTGGCACCCCACCCATTGGCACCCCACCAGGGTACCCCACTCTGCCACCCCACATATTTCCTACACAACATAATGGCTTTTTAAAGAAGGGCAGCCAGACTTCTGATGGTCTGCCCTCCATGTACCTTCCCTGAGCTCCTGGTATATGAAAAGTCAGGGAGAGCCTGGGGCTCAAAGAGACAACCCAAGCTTTCTCTCTGCGCATAATGAGCCCTACTGACTGGGAAACAGAGCAGCAGAGAAATGAAACGCCATCCAGGTAGTCAGCAGCATCATGGAGCACACAGCACCAGGCTTGGGGGTGGGCTGGGGAACAAAATGCTTCACAAGAGATGATCACATCTGGACTGGGAAGAAGAGTTGGGGTTTTCCAGAAGGTGAGCGTTGGGTGGAAACACAGCATGGGCAAAGGCAAAAGAGGCTTAGAGGCATAAAAGAGTATAGCCTCTTTGAAGGTGGGTGCTAGAATGTCTGTAGTCCCAGGATAAGGTGTGTGACGAGAGTGCTGGGAAAAACCTGCTTATGAGGTCATGCTGTGGAGTCTGAACACACACCAAGAACCAGCTGTGGCTCTGAAGTAACAGCCTGACCGGATTTGACACAGAGACTCTGGTAATATCACTGAGGCCAACTAAAGCAGGGAGAGGCTAAGGTATGGGGGGATGGCCAGACATCTGTGACAAGGTCCCATAATAGAAGAGGTCTGAATGAGGGTGGACACCCTGGCAGAGGACAAATCTGCTGGTCTTCTGTGTGTGCCCACACGCTTGAGCTGGGAGATGAGGGTGGACTCCAAGGGAAAAAATCAAGAGGCTGAGAGGCTGGGAATTCTCTGGCAGTCCAGTGGTCAGGACTCTGCGCTTTCACTGCTGAGGGCCCAGGTCCGATCCCTGGTTGGGGAACTAAGATCCCACGATCTGTGTGGTGCATCTTCCCCGACAAAAACAAAAAGAGGCCAAGAGGCCAAGAAAGGAGGAATGACGGACCACAACCTCACAGTTGGAGACAAAGCATACGTGGGGCACATGTGAAGTTTGAGATACTTATGGGCCATCCAGGTGGAGCCACAGGAGTTGATGGTATCATCTGGAAGGATGTCATAGGGCACGATGTTGAAGTTGGCTCACAAGGCTAATATCCGTACTAAAGTAGAGGAGAAATATGCAGAGGGAATGCTGGAGAGGATGTGAAGGTGAGGCAAAGGTGTCTAGTACAAAGCCAAAGACAGCTGCATGGGTAATAAAGAGAAAGTGAAGAAGGTAACACAGGCAGAAATGGTTGTGCATTACCTCGACATTACTGCAGTTCACTTCATGTGCAGGTCCAGATTCTTACTCTGAGTTCCCTACCCTCACCCTCTCCCTCATCCTGTCAATGCCACAAGATAGCTGAGTGAGGCTAGAATATATCAACTACCTAAATATTTTGGGACAATTGGCAGAGTCAGTTGGGATGTCCTGGGCCTCAATAAGGGTGAGACTATGGGAAACATCATCTTTGAGTGGGCAACGGCAGTGAAAGCCCAGAATACTAACCACTAGGCCACCAGGGAACCCCTGACACCATATTCTTTTACAAGGCCTTGATCTCTTTATTACTCTGGTTGCCCTACAGAGGCCCCAAGTACATGGACTGGGGTGTCAAAATTAGTAAGAAGAATGAATAGGACAAAACTATCTCTTTCATTAATTCATTCTCCTATCTGTTCATGTGGCAAATATTTATTGAATGCCTATTACACTCCTGGCCCTGGAGACAGCAACATTTATAGGGTGAGTGGAAGAGAAATCAAGAAAGCAGACTTCCTCTTAGATATCAGAGGGTCACAGAAGCCATGGGAATAGTTTCAGAGGAAGAAGGGTGGTAAATATCACTTGCTTCAGGGGTCCAGTAGGATAAGGACTGAAAGCAGGCCAAGAAGGAAGTCACTGGCACCCTTGACAAGAACATTTTTAAGGTAGTAGAAGCCTACCTATGGGTAGAAAGATGAATGACAGTCAAAATGCAAACCATTTCCTTTAGAAGTATGTCCAATAAGGAAGAGGGGAGATGAGAAACTGTTTTGTGATTTCTCTAAGTGAAGATGAGAGAAGCTTGTGCACAGCTGCCTCCAAATGAACATCTACCAAGGAGAAGGGCCAAGTGATGAAGTGAAGTGCTGAAGAAGAGGGGACGTGCCGGAACCCTGAGACCAGGTAGCAGAATAGCCTGAAAAGGCAGAACTGGTCCTCTCTATGAAACAACTGGAAGGACAGTGCTCTTACAGGTAAGTCTCTGTGCACAGAAAAGAGCTGGAGCCTACCCGTCGGCCGCAGTGTTTTCTGTGATGTGAGGGGCAGAGTCATCCTGTACCAGTACCCAGTATACAGCAAGTGCTCAATAATCATTTATTACAAGAATGAATCCTGGGCCTGCAGCATAATCTGCAGGAGCCTAGAGTCTTGTCCCCAACAGGATCCCTCCTCCAAGCTACTGCCTTCTTCCCCTCTACCTCTTACCAATCTGTCCTCATCTCACATGGAAATGTAAGCAACCAGCACACAAGTGTTGTACAAAGCCAAGGACACGCATGCACACATGCATACACAACACAGAGTACTAACCACTATACGATCATGGCCACACATGCATACACACACATACACACCCTGCATGTCCGAGAGAGGGATAAGGGAAAGAAGGGCTCCGATGGATTCACCTAGAGCCTCAGAGAATTAAATACTGGTCTGTTATCGGTGAAGCAGAAACACAGTACCTTGATGAAGCAAAGATAGATGCGTTGAGGCCCCCAAAGCAGGACAGGGCAACAGCAATGGGAATGGTCCAGCTAAACAAGCCAAATGTCTGGTCAGCAAATGTCTGGGGACAGAGCACAGAAGGGGCACTCAGCACACGACAGGGTTTCCACAGCCTCCTGCATCTCTCAGGACAAATGCCATCACTGCTGAGCAGCCCGCCCTCTGGCACAGACCCACCACCTGGCCCTGCAGAGCTGGAGTGGCAGCAGAAACAAAGATCCAGCCATTCAGTACTATGAGATGACGAGCAAATGGGGATCCCAACAGACTCACCACAGCCACGGCATCACTGCCAAGGACATCTGAAATGCTCAGCACTGTGTAATAGGCCACGTTGGTCAGGATGTAGATGAGTGTCACAATCGGCATAGAAATCCCAATGGCCAGGGGCAAATTTCTGTCAGGACAACAGAAATAGGACTACCTGGAACCAACCTCTCCTTGGGGGTCAAAGTTACCCAGGAATTCCCTGGCCTCTGGATCTTTGAGGCTGACTCCTCTTCCCCATGTAGCCTAAGGGAAGTATGCGCCCCACGCCCCGGGCTCTTTCTCCTGAGAGAGAGAGAGAGAGAGAGAGAGAGAGAGAGAGAGAGAGAGAGACAGCCTTCCCTGTGAAGATGGCTCATGATCAATATTTGATCCTCACCCCAGTGGGACCACTGGGTCCCACTGAAGGAGGAGCACTGTCCTCTAGGGACTGGAGGCCAGGCTGGGAACCCGGCTGCCCAGAATAAGCTTCTGGCTCCCCAGGCTTCAGTGTCAGCACCAGAGTGCAAGGTCTTAACATCTCAGCCCCAGCTGGGTTAGCTGCTGCCCACTGAAGGACCTCTCCTCCAGGAAGGACCCTGGGGATCCTCCAGTGTGAATATGAGGCCAAGGAGCCAGGGGTTTCCCACCTTCACTCACTCCCGTCCTCGCCCCTAATCCCTCACAGCTGGTGAAGGGGGAACAGGAAGAAGGGATGAGAGACAGAGGGAGGAGGGGAGGGAAGATGGCAAGCGTGCCCACTATCAGCAGGAGTTCCAGCCAAGTTGGGGAGAGTGAGATCCCACCTTTACCTTTCTGGGTTTTTGATTTCTTCTGTTACAAAATTAAGGGTGTCCCAACCTGAGTAAGAGAAGAGGGCAGAGTACAGGGCGAGAGAGAGGTCTCCCAAGTCCCAGGAGGAACCCTTAAAGGCATCCTGAAAGTGCTCAGAGTGTCCTGTGGGGGCAAAGGCGGAGGTGGGGGGGGGCAGCGGGGGGTACAGAGAGGAGAAAGAGGAAGAAGGAGAAGGACAGGAGAGATGGCAGGTGTAAGGAGAAGAGGAAGGAGGGGGAGGGGGAGGGGCAGCAAGAAAGAGGAAGGGGAGAGGCAAGAAAAAGAGAGGAGGAGGGTCAAGAAAAGAAGGGAAAAGCAAGAGGGCAGGGAGAAGAAAACAAAAAACAAAAACAATTTAATACCAAAAGAACCACCACCACCAGCTCCCCACACCCCACCCACTCCCTCTGAATAGTTCATTTTCCTTTAGTAGAACTAGACAATCTCAGAAAAACAAAGGCATTCCTGGCTGCCTTCTGACCTGGTAACACCTTTTCCAAAGCCCTAGTGAATTTCCATTTCCTGCGGGAGACCACACCGTAGGCCACAGTTCTTATTTTTAGAAAGAACCCTGTTTCACATAAAGGAGTCATTTTTCATTAACAATTAGATCTTCCTGTGGAACTACCTCTCATGGCCCAGACAGTTCCACAACTTGGTCAAATGGGTTTCTCAGTCTCATGGAGAGAACTCTACTCGCAGTGGCTATGGTTGTGTGCGGCAGGAAATCACAGGTTTCGAAGGAACTGGGATCTTATTTCTCACTGGGCCTGGGGTAGGCCTGGGCCACCTCCACCTTTGGAGAGGCTGCCTAGACATCTGTCATCCTCCTTGGAGGCCTCCAGAGACTGCAGACTTGCAAGCCAAGGGAACAGCACCCAGCTGTCCAGGAGACAGACCTTCTAGACACATTGGAGGTTTTTAATAAGACCCAGACTTCTAAGGAAGCCTGCTGTCACCCACTGCAGAAAGCCTAGACCCATCCCCCAATGTGGCAAAAAGGGCTGGGTGTGCAACAAAGAGGGGGTAAGTAGAGACTCCCGAACCCCAGGGGTGCCACTCATCACACACAGTAGCTGTTCCCTAGGGCACAGATCCTGGAGGGAGAATTACTCAACTACCCAATTAGACCCCAAGATGTTTCAGAGACTCTAGGAACATCCAGATGGCTGGCTGTACTAACTTGGCACACAGGCACACAGATACTGGACCAGCTGCCTAAGATTCACCCAGGGCGCTTCTTAAAAACACACTTTTTTCTTTTTTAGTTTTGTTTTGTTTTTTGGCCGCGCCACGCGGCTTGTGGGATATTAGTTCCCTGACCAGGGATTGAACCTGGGCCCTCGGCAGTGAAAGCCAGAATCCTAACCACTAGGCCACCAGGGAATTCCCCAAAACACATTTTTTTGAACTCCAAGCCAACCAGAGTTTGATCCAATAGGTCTGAGGTTGGAGTCTCAGCTCCTCAGGGGATTGTAAACACAGCCAAGTTTAGAGACAGATGACCCAGAGAACTGTGTTGTCTAATGATTGAGACACCCTTGGCCAAGGGCACCTCAGGACTTCTCTAAGGGGTCAGGGAATATTGGGAGGCCTGTTACCCTCCCTGTCAGCCTACTCTGATCTGGGAATGAAAAGCTCTCTAAGGCCAACAGGCAGGAAAGTCAGTGCCAACTTCACAATATTTTAATATTTTGCTGAGAGCTGACTTTGGGAGGAAATGCTAAATAAGAGCAAGTCCAGATGAAAAGTAAAGGCTGCAAAATAACCACTCATTTCCAGACCCCATCTCCCTGCCACCCACACACTTCCCACCCCTCTCAAGGAGGGCCAAGCCCTCCTCCCCACTGACTGGCGGTCACAGGCCAAAAGCAGGAGCCAGAGCAGGGCTCACTCTATCTCCACTGATTACTTTTATGACCCAATTACAACCCAAGTTTCAAAAGCTCCTAGGCCTTCGGCTGGCTTCTTGCAATGCTCCCCACCACCACAGAGGGAAAGCAGCCCCGAGGGAGGGGCTAACTCATGTCCACTAGACCAAACCAGCCTGGCCCAAGAAGCCCAAGAACAGATTTCCTGTTCTCACTGACACAGTCTAGCACATATACAGAAAGAGCTGAGCAGTAAAGCTAACGGAGTCCCCACATCCTCCTCAGGGAATCCAGGGGAACTCCCGGAGTCACCCACCCTCCTTCTGACCTGGGGCCCTTCTTACCCTGGCACAGTTTAACAAGGCCCATGACAATGATGGCAATGAGTGCCAGGACCTTGGCGTAAGTGAATGTGTCCTGCACACGTGTGCCCCACTTGACGTAGGCACAGTTCACAAACGTCAGCAGACCTAGGAAGAAAACCATAAAGTCAGTGGCAGGCTTGAGCTGAGGGCACCGATGCCCAACCTCTCTTTACAAAGCGCATCATTTCTATCCTGTCTGCCTAAGGCAAAGGGGCCGACGGACCGGTCAGAACCAGAACAGGCAAATGGGGGACATCCCCCATCTGCCCCAGCTGAGAGGAAAACATCCCATCAATGTTGACAAGTAATGATACAAAGGCATGCACTACCACATATTCATGCATTCTGACAGCCCGAACCATTTTTGGAAATTCCCCCCAGGCCCAGGAATGGTGAACTTCACCCATTCTTCCCCACTCAGATTCCCAAAGTTTCAAACCACCTGGGGCACAAGACCTCTCCATGGCCACATTAGAGAATGGGGACAAGAGAGGCCCAACAACAAATAAGGTCAATTTAAATGCAGGTGGCAGGTCACCTAGCAGTTAGGGAGACAATGTTTTGCATGTAATTATTTTTTTAAAAGGCTATCATGTGCCTGACAATTTCACATACATCCTCTCAATTAATTCTCACAACCACAAAACAGACATTCCTATTCTCATTTTACAGATGAGGAAACTGAGGTTGACAGAGGCTAACTACCATTCCCAAGCTTACATAGACCCCCCCGATCTCCCCCACCCCCATTCCTATCCAAACCTCCCAGTTCTCGGATAGGCCCATGGAAAAGTGGGCTCGCGTCAGCACTGCTGGCTTTCCGTTCCAGCTCCTCACGTACCTCAGTGATACCTGGGTCCTGTGTTAGAGGGCCCACCACCTTACCCCGGCTAAATAGGGACTGCTCTGATCCATGGAGAATATCAGTATCCAAGGGGCTCCACAGTGACACCTCTAGCCTCCAAAAATAGAACTTTTACGAGAACCTCAAATGTTATTACAAAATTTGGGGGCTCATCCTCCAGTCCACGTCTACCTACTTCTACCCATGTTGCACTCTCTCCTTCAGCCAGACTCTCTCCTTACTGATGCCGGATATACACATGAGAGAAATGTCCTCCCCTCCTCCTCCTGCCATAGGCAATAGCAACTCCCACTTTCAAGGTCTAGCTCAGTCCCCACTTCCTCTGTAAAACCTTGCTAAAATATATCAGCCAGCTCCTCCCTGAGCTCTCTCTCCCTGAACCCTACAACATTCTCACTTAACACACAGCTTAGTACCTTGTGCTGTGGTCATATGGACATATGTCTCAAGAAGGTTCCTCTCTCTCCCTCAGGCATCTGGGTGGTACTTCCCCAAGGAGAAGTTCTTAGGGGGATACAAAAGCATACTGTTTTCTTAAGCTTACTGCCAAGCAAAGATGGGAACTGATCAACCGTGGTTGGAATCAAGATGGTGATGACTTTCGCTGAACTGCCAATCCCCTGGAGCAAGGCAGTTTTCAGAAAGTTGGACATTCCTCCACTCAAATGGAGAGGAGAGCCTAGGGCCAGCCTGTGGATATAAACATGAGTGGCTGAACAGCCTCCATGGCACTTTAAGAGCTTTCATTCAGTACTTTGGCAAATGACACGGGTGCTTACTAGTCAGTCATAAAGGTGCATGGGGGCGGGGGGTGGGGGAGAAACGAGGCGGTGGGGAGTAAATAATGGCCAAGGGGGAAGGGATAAGACCAAAGGAATGCACACTGCTGGCAGGTCTTCCCGGGGACCTGCCCTGCTAATCAGAGTTCGCTGTGTGAAGCTAAGCCTAGATCAGCTAACATGAGGATTACCTAATAAATAGCCACCAGTAATCCACAGGCCTCTGTGCAATACAGTAAGCATATTTTGAAGTACCTGCCAGGCCCCTTCTTGGGAACTGCTCCCCCTTCCCTATCACGGCTGATAGAGTCCAACAACGGACCCAAGCTAGGCCTATTTGATTCTCTCTCCCAAGAATATGGAGTCAGGATACCAAGAAACTGAACCTATCTAACAGCAGCGAAGTCAGGGGCCACAGCAAGTCAAAATCACCTACGAGCCCCTGTAATAGAGGAAGAAAAGCCACAAGAAAGCAGAGGAAGGAAGCAGGACTACAAAAACGAGCAGAAGTGAGAGCAGCTTGTAAGAAGCTGTGCAGCTTGTGAGAAAAGGATTGATGAAGGAGAAAAACAAATACTGTATGCTAACACATATATATGGAACCTAAAAAAAAAAAGGTTCTGAAGAACCTAGGGGCAGGACAGGAATAAAGACAAAGATGTAGAGAATGGACTTGAGGACCCAGGGAGGGGGAAGGGTAAGCTGGGACGAAGTGAGAGAGTGGCATGGGCATATATACACTACCAAACGTAAAACAGATAGCTAGTGGGAAGCAGCCGCATAGCACAGGGAGATCAGCTCCGTGCTTTGTGACCACCTAGAGGGGTGGGATAGGGAGGGTGGGAGGGAGACGCAAGAGGGAGGGGATATGGGGTATATGTATATGTATAGCTGATTCACTTTGTTATAAAGCAGAAACTAACACACGATTGTACAGCAATTATACTCCAATAAAGATGTTAAAAAAAAAAAGGTTGACGAGGAAAAACACAGAAACATACAGAAGACAGAGGCAGAGGCAAGACAGACAAGAGACAAAGACAAGGAGGCAGAGACAAAGAGATGGAGACAAAAGGAATAGAAACAGAAAGATGGACATACACACGGAGAAAGAGGCTGTCTCACAATGTCCTAGCTGTGCTTGCTGTGCTTCTGGTTTGTAGCACTGAAATGTGGCTGCAAAATGGGGAAAGAAGCTGACACACTCCTCAGCCCACTGACAGGCACTCCCTCCTCTGGGTTCTGCTCCTTTTCCTTCCCTCCATTGGGTACAAACTGCCCCCATGGCTTGGGCCTCTCTGCACACAGTGGGAATTCAATGAGTGAAGGCAGCACCTCAATGGAAGCCCCTGCAGAGCCCCTTCTCAAAGACCGGATGGAAGGATACACAAAAGCCTGGTCACAGCAGCTGCCTCAGGGAGGAAGACTAAAGCTCTGAGAGGGAGGAGACTTTTCCACTATATACCATTTTATATAGTTTGACTGACTTACCATGCACATACACTTCTTTCTCAGAAAAAGTACTTAATTTAAAACACTCTGTAGGACTTCCCTGGTGGTGCAGTGGTTAAGAATCTGCCTACCGATGCAGGGGACACGGGTTCAAGCCCTGGTCCGGGAAGATCCCACATGCCGCCGAGCAACTAAGCCCGTGCACCACAACTACTGAGCCTGCGCTCTAGAGCCCACGAGCCACAACTACTTAAGTCCACGCACCTAAGGCCCGTGCTCTGCAGCAAGAGAGCACGTGCAATGAGAAGCCCGCTGGCCTCAACTAGAGAAAAGCCCACGCGCAGCAACAAAGACCCAATGCAGCCAAAAATGAATAAATAAATAAAATAAATTTATAAAACAACAACAACAACACTATGTAGCCAGGGAGCAGGACCAGGAGTAGAGTAGGTGAGTAAGGAGCCCAGGGCACAAAATTTAAGTAGGCACTCACTGTCGGGGGACAACCTGGCAAACCTGAGAGTGAGTGCATCCTTAAATGCTGGCCCCAGGAGCCCTGCTTGCTTCACTGGACTCTCAGCCCTGCCAGAGAACAGAGAGCTCCGAGAACAGTCTACCAAGCAGAAGCCAACTCCCTCGAATGTTTTCCTGATTCTAATTAAGAAACAAAATTTCACCATCTGATCCCCCACCTCCCCACCCCACCCCCCACCCGCCTCCCAGAACTCCCATTCCCATCTAGCAGCAAGGACTACACCAGAGCTCAAATACAAGACAGCCAGGCTGAGCCTGGAGGCCAGGCACTCAGACTCAACTACCACAATTAAAACATGCACGCCTTCCCTCTTCCTCCAATCTCATTTCCTTGCTGCATGCCTGCACCAATGAGTGTGGGACCCATGTCAGGGTCTTCCAGGCTCTCTAGGGACTTGTTGCTGAGAAATACTCAAACAGCAGATCCAGATCCAATCCCTAAGCAGAAATAAATCCCCAAAGTCTCTCTGTGGCAAAGATGGCTACATATCTTCTAATATCTGTTCTTCCATCTTTCCTTAGTAATAGAAATTTTAGCTGGAGTCTGGCTGCCCAAAATAATGATGACATTTCCCAGCCTCTTTTGCAGGCCGGTATGGCCAAGTAACTAAGTTCTTAACCCAGGGATATAAGCAAAGTGTTGCATAAGTAAAACCTTATAGGAGTATCTTTGAAGGGTGAGAGGTGTCTTTCTTTGTCCTTCCTGTCAGCTACAAGGCAGACATGACTGGAGCTTGAGTAGCCATCCTGGACCACCAGCCAGAAGTCACATGCTGAGGATGGCAGAGCAGTAAAACAGAAGGAAGGAACCTGAAGAATTATGAAGTCATCCTACTAGCCCCACGCTGCCTACTTCTAACATGTGAGAAATAAATGTCAACATGCTTGAGCCATGCTCCTTTTGGTTTTCAGTTGTTTGAAACCCAGACTAATCCTGAGTAATACATGTGCCCACAGACAAAACTGCAACTCTCATACTCTCCTTCTGATGAGATGGCCTGGCATCTGAAGCCGTAGTTCCAGTTATGCTGACTGTCGCAGCTCCCTTCTCCTACAAGCACTGGGAGGAAAAGGAACATTCCAATTCCTCCCACAAACAGGCCTTCAAGGACAGAGGAGTGCAATCCTTAACAACGACGACAAAGTGGGAAAAGAAAAAGAAGGGGAAAAAAACATCTACAATTCTCTTAGGAGAGAAATGTTCTACAACAGTCTAGGAGAGGTAAACCCTTCCAAGTGGAGATCCTGGAATCAGAAGCTACCTCTTGGCATGTGTATGAATACATAATGTACATGTCTTTTTTAAAAGCCTCTTTGTTTTCAATTACACAAGTATACATATTTAATCTTATTATCAAAACATTCAACCTATACATAGGGTTAGAATCCAGGGCTTTTGAGCAACTGTGGTCAAGGCCAGTCCTCCTCAGGCCTGCCACTGTCAGAACATAAAAGCTGTCTATCCATAGCAACAGCTGACCAAAATAGAGGAGAGTATCCTTCCTACTTAGAACCCTGCCCAGGCATGAGTCCAAGACAGCAAGAGGCAATAGGAAGCCATTCATACATCACACAGTGTTTCCTCACTGCAGTCTCACCCTTGACAGTCTCCCTTTCCTTCTTCCTTCCCCTCCTCTTCCCTTCCCTGTCAGCCTTACCAAACAAATCCTCAGGGACAATGGAGTCTCAGCTGTGAGCACACCTCTGCTGATGCCACTGTGTCAGTGCTGAACTGACTTCCACGTCAGTTCATGGCAAATACTCTCCAGTGATGTATTTGAGGTTACATAACAGACAGAATCCCACAGGGATAAATGCACCAAGACCTAAGCCAGAAACACACACTTCTGCAGACAAATCAAGTACTCCTACAATGCTGGGCACCTGGGCTACTGAGAATACTGCTGGTCACCTGGTCAGAGAAAGGACCTATGGACCTCAAGAAGTGCCATTTTCCCCTACAGTCCCATAAGTGAATAAGAGCCCCTAAGCATACGGAGTTCAGCGGGCAGCCTGAGGCCCCACCCACCACAGAAGAGTCCAAGATCCCAGAATACATAATAGCAGAATGACAGTTTCTCAATTTCAGCACAATTGACATTTTGGGCCAGATAAGTCTGTCATGCGGGGCTGTCTTGTGCATTATAGGATGTTCAGCAGCACTCCGGACCTGTACCCACTGGATGCCAGCAACACCCCTTCCCAGCAGTTGCAACAACCAAAAATGTCTCCAAACCTTGCCAAATGTCTCCTGGGGGGGTAACTCATCTCCAGTTGAGAACCACTGTTCTGACATAGTGAGTACCTAAGACAATCTGAAATCCAAAAAAATAAAAGCTGCTTGGATGTATCTCCCTGCCATGTATAACCTGGGACTGGAGTGGAGGGCTGCTGGAAGCCAGGATCTGAAATAGCAATGCCTTCAGGGCCCGAGAAGGTAATATAAATGAGCAAAGGCAAGAATGTCTGGACATAAAACAAGAGGGAGTGGGGGACTGCAGTCAATGGGAGAATATATGCTCCATTTAAAGGAGTAACCACTACTCAAATGCAGCTGATTGTGTGAGGCTGGAATATGGGTCCAAGTTTGCCAGAACTTTTGATTTTTCAAGAGAAAGGGCAAGTCCTGATTTTTAAATGTTGGCAAGTAATTCAAAATTATTTAGAACACTGTGCAGGCCCAATATATCTGTGGGCCAAGGGTGGCCCGTGGGCCAACAGCTTGCAGCTCTGCCCTAGAGTTAGTTATATGGAGACTGCCTAGGCCCTTTCTTCTAGGATGGAATTTTAATTGTCTAGCTTAGCATGGATATAACTTCTTTAAGCAGTCTCCCAACTAACCTGGACCCCTCTCATGTCTCAGTTTCAAGACTAACGTAATTCTCCTACCCAAGCCTCACCCAGCATTCAGTGCAGATCTTTGTTTTTTCCCCTAATTATGACATAGTTGTTTTCTTCCAATTTAGGTCTCTTGAGACCAGGCTGCTCTCAGTGCCACCTCTGTCCAAGGAGGCTCCCTCCAGGACACCCCAGCTTAGCTGGATGATACATCAGCCTGATTCTACACCCTAATTTCCAAGAAGAGGAGTAAACTGAGCCCTAAACCCTAATCTGTTAGGATGGGACAAGGTTTTAATGACTTGGCACCAGCTCTGACAAGTTTCCCGCCCTCAGGCCCGCTTTATGGAAATACCTTGGTTTCTGGAATAGGGGTTTTTGGTAATGCAAATACTGAGTAATCTGTGTAAAAGTACATTTGAATGAAAGAAGTTATATGATACCATAACTTTGCATTTCTAAGAGGTGAGGTCTCTCCTCCAATCAAAAGATCAGTTCCTAGTGTGGGGATGGGCTTCCTAAGAAAAAACAATGGGAAAAATCATAAAAGAAAAAAGATTTAACAAACAAAAATCTTCTTTATGTGAAAAATTATGTACAGAGGTGCCCTTTGATTTGGTTACTCTTGGAATTCATCCTAAGGCCATCAAGGGACCAATGCACAGGCACTCACAGGTGCTCAGAAAAGAGTACAAATTCACGAAATCTTCTAGAAAGCAACTGGGTAAAACACGAAGAAACTTAAAACAGTTTAATTCTTTAGACACAGGGATTTCTCTTTTATAATTTTATCCTAATAAAATATGAAGAAACTCTGAAAATGATTTCTACACAGCAGCATTATTTTTAATAATGATATTATAGGGCATTTACTGTATGCCAGTCAGAGAGAAGTATTGTACTTTATTTGTATTGATTCACTTATTCCTCACAACAATCTTTTCAGATAGGTACTATCAATGAAATGAAAAAAAAATGTTGCCTGTCATATCAGTAAACAAAGAATGTTGCAGCCATCAAGCCATCACAAAACAGCTGCTCCCCGGAGAGCCCTAAGGGAACTCAGGATAGAAACAGATGCCTGCCACCTAGCAGTCAGCCACCCACTAACTGCAGCCACCCCCGACAGTGCACCCTGAAGAGACTTAGGTTGAGAAATCACAGGACACTGCCCCCAGATAGCTGAGCTACATATCAAAGGAGTGATTTCAACGAGCCCTGACTTTTGCATTTTTCCATACATAGAAAAGAGCTAAATTCCTTAATGAGATATCTGGTTTTCTTTAATTAACAGTAATCTTTTGGGACTTCCCTGGTGGTCCAGTGGGTAAGACTCCAAGCTTCCACTGCAGGGGGCATGGGTTCGATCCCATTTTTTTGGCAGCGGAAAAACCAAAAACAAACAAAAAACAGTAATCTTTTAATGTTCCAACTACCTGGTCTTTGTTGCAAAAACTCCTATATATCCCGGCCCCTCCCTTACCTCTTTGCAGCAGTGTCTCAGAGCTATCTGAGATGCTGTGCCCCAGGCTTAAGTCCTCAGTTTTGTCTGCTGAATAAAAATAATTCTCAACTTTTAGGTTGTGCATGTTTTTTTCAGTTCACAGTACAATCACTATTCCCATTTTACAAAATGAGAAAATTAAGGCACCAGTTAACTATCTCCTCCAAGGTCAATAGCTACTCAATGGTAAAGCTGGAATCAAACCCAGCCTGGCATGGGAGCCTATGATCTTCCCCCTCCCCCCACCCACTGGCCATGCCGAGAGGCATACGGGATCCTAGTTCCCCAACCAGGGATTGAACCCACATCCCCTGCAGTGGAAGCTCAGAGTCTTAACCACTGGACCGCCAGGGAAGTCCTCTTTTTTGGAATCCTAACCACTAGGCCACCAGGGAACTCCCAAGGGAGGCTATGATCTTAACCACTATATTACACTGCCTGGAAACTACTTGTGTGTCCCAAACCATGTTTTCTAAGAATATTTGGTGAAAGGGATTAAATATTAAATTTTTTTAAATGCAGTATACAAACCACAAAGAGTATTATATCAAGGGTACTTTTTTAAAATGATGGATAAGCAGAAAAAAAAATAGCAGAAGGTATTTCACACAAATAGTAACAATAGTTCTCTGGGAGGTAAAATCATGGGTGATTTTAACTTTCTTTTTTTGCATTTTTCTAATTCTCTGTAGGGTCTATGCATCACCTTTTAATAAAAAAGAAGATATATATATATATATATATATATATAACTTTAAAAAATGTTTCTTTTGGGACTTCCCTGGTGGAGCAGTGGCTAAGAATGCCACAATGCCACAATGAAGTGCCACAATGAAGACCCAACACAGCCAAAAATAAATAAATAAAATAAATAAATTTATTTTTAAAAAATGTTTCTTTTGAAGAACATTTCACAAAAAGGGGGGAAATCCATGATATACTAAGTTTAAAAAGCAGAATATCAAGTTATATGCAAAGTATGATTCCAATTCTATAACAGAAAGAAATGAAGACGTAACTGAACTATTAAAAGTACCCATACGTCAGGCTTCCTGGTGGCGCAAGGGTTAAGAACACGCCTGCCAATGCAGGGTACACAGGTTCGAGCCCTGGTCCGGGAAGATCCCACACGCCACGAGCAACTAAGCCCGTGCTACTAAGCCTGTGCTCTATAGCCTGCGAGCCACAACTACCGAAGCCCGTGTGCCTACAACCCGGGCTCGCAACAAAGAGAAGCCACTGCAATAAGAAGACTGCGCACCACAACGAGGAGTAGCCCCCCACCCCCACCCCGTCTCCGCAACTAGAGAAAAGCCCACGCATAACAACAAAGACCCAACGCAGCCAAAAACAAATAAATAAATAAATTTATTTTTTTTTAAAAGTACTCCTGAGTTTCACTGGTGGCGCAGTGGTTAAGAATCCACCTGCCAATGCAGGGGACACGGGTTCGAGCCCTGGCCCTGGCAGATCCCACATGCCGCGGAGCAACTAAGCCTGTGCACCACAACTACCAAAGCCCGCGCGCCGTGCTCCGCAATAAGAGAAGTCACTGCAATGAGAAGCCCGCGCACCGCAACGAAGACCCAACGCAGCCAAAAATAAAAATAAAATAAATTTATTAAAAAAAAAAAGTACTCCTGTCTGGGGACTTCCCTGACAGTCCAGCGGTTAAGACTCTGCGCTCCCAATGCAGGGGGCGCGGGTTCAGTCGCTGCATGACGCGGCCAAAATAAATAAATAAATATTAAAAAAAATAAAAGTACTCATGCCTTGGCGGTAGATTATAGGTGATTTGAGGCTAATTTAAATTTCTCCTGAACAAACATGTTTTATAATCAGAAAATTATTCCCTTTTTTGGAGAGCTTAGGCTAGAGTCCCCCTGGTGAAACCCTATCACATATACCGCTGAGTTCCCACTTTCTCTCCTCCCAGGGGTATCTGTGGAAGAGTTCCCTTTTAACATCTGTCTTTAATAAATTCCTTAAAGTCAGGAGTCACAGCATACTGTACAATCCTTTACGGCTAAGTCCAAGGTACTGTCAGTCTATTTTTAACACTGTGGATAAACTACACATACTGCCAACGCTTTGCAAGCAAAGATATGGAAAGAACAGAGTATAATTAAGTGCCTCTGGCAGCACAGTGCTAAGGAACACAGGGAATTCTGGGCCACTTCTCAGCTAAAACACTAGCTTTACTAGACTAAGTTCACAATAATCTTCTCTCCCTTCCAGTGTTTTCACACAGAATTCCTCCTTACAACCTCATAAGAAAAAAAGGAAAATAAAGAGAGATCCACTGGGATCTCAGGTTCTGCCCTCAGAAACCAAATACAGGGTAGAAGCCACCTTCCTCGCTGGCCGCAGGCAGAGCCTGTTTACAAAGTCAGCATAAAGAAATCTGAAACACCAGTGGGAAACAGCCATTTTGGTGTGGTGCCTGCTGCTTAGATCGGCCTGTGAAGAGTGGCAGTGGCAGGAAGGAGTGGTCCTACTGTGAGCCTGTAGGACATAAAGCCTTGGGACCCCCACAGTCTAGAGAAGCCCATTTCCTCACTGATGGCTTTAAACTGGTCTAAGATTAAAAGCTGGGAAGCAAAATAACTTTTTTTTTTTTTGGAGCAGCAGAATAAACGCCTCAGCACTGAGGGTTTTTCCTGGGTTAAGTTACAACTAGTGATGTTGACACCAATCAAAATAAGACAAATATAAGACATGCACCAACCTGTCACATAGACTGGGGAACAGAACTCAGGGACACCGAAGAAGGAAAGTGAGGCACCAGAAGCCACAAACAGATTCAGACTCTCCCCATCCCCATCCTTTACCCTTACTTATCTCAGGAACAAATGACTTTGGTGAAATTGCTTCTTCAAAAAGGTAAGATGCCTCTCTTCCCCACAGAAAAAGAAAAGCAAATTATGCTCTGCAAATATAAATTACCATTAGCATTATAAAAATAACCCACAGCCCCACGCATACTCCCCCGCTAAGCCCTCAGACTTACACATGCAGGCTGCAGCGAGGAGACGGCAGGCCAGGTACGGGGGCTCGCAGGTGGGAAAGGAGGGCTGGATGATGTAGTTGGCAAAGGTGATAGCGATAATGGCCTGACTGGTGGGCTCAACAATTAGCAGGGAGGCCCAGAGGCGGATAAAGGCAATGAAGCCCCCAAAGGCCTCTAGAATATAAGCGTAGCTGGCCCCCGACTTGGTGATGGTGGTCCCCAGTTCTGCATAGCAAAGGGCACCCACAACGGAGAAAAGCCCACCAATGGCCCATATGATCAGCGACAACCCATAGGAGGCAGTGTAGACCAGCACGCCCTTGGGTGAGACAAAGATTCCTGAGCCGATCATGTTGCCCACCACCAGGCTGACCCCATTCAGCAGAGAGATCTCCTTCTTTAGCTGCATAGTTTCTGTGGACCGCTGAGGCAGCATGCTGACATCTTCTTCCTCCCTGGGCCGGCTGGCCTCAGGAATGAGATGGTATGTGGGTGTGGGGCTCTCCAGCTCCCTGGCTTCCATGGCAAATAGTTCCTTCACAACTGTGTTTACTATGGCCTGGCAAAGAATATAAGTATGTCAGTCTAGGGTAGTGGCTGATAAGGCTCTAGTTCAGACCTGCAAGGCAGGCAGATTTCCCTGCCTACCTCTTGTGTAGGGACAGCATGACTCATACACAGACCTAAATACAATGAGCCTGTCTGAGTTCCCACCACAGGATACAGAGAAATGGAGGCAGGCTGACCTCCACTGCTCCCAGGAAAGACACCAACAGGGCTCAGACACGACATGAGGGTGACTTCTAACAAGAGTCTTGATGCCCAGGGTAGGCTGGCATTAGGTTTATCCATAGCATGGATTCTCCCTGAGGTGTAGGTTTTGCTCTGTTCTTACCAACTTAAAACCTACAAACTTGCCAGAGTCCCAGCACTAGGTTCACAGCACTAGCCAGCCTAATAGGCCTTTCAGTTTCCATACTCACTCACCTCCACCCAAACATAAACAGGGACTTCTGCAGTGTCCAGCCACATGTGGAGAGGTCTGTAGCTACTCTCAGGCCAGCAAAGAACATGAACAGGTGGTGGGAAGGGCTAGGAAGATGCTAAGACAAGGGCATATCGCTATTGCAGAGACTAGACCAAGGAGAGAACATCCATGAAAATACACACCCTTGTGTTGCTTTGTCCATTAACACCCACCTCACTTCCCACGTTGCTGCTTCCTCATTCAACACCTTTCTTCTTCTAAAGTGCCTAAAAGAGAGGGATAACATAATAAGACCAGATGAAGAAAGAACATTCAGAGGGCACCCTAATGTGGGACTCATCTGCTATTGGCTTATTTGCTTTCCTCCTCAGCCTGCCTCCCACTACCACCTGGGGCTGCAAAGAGATTCCCCCAAAACAGGACCCAGTAATCTTGACACCAAAACAAAGCTATAAGTCTCCTCTTATCCACAGATCTGGCATTGGAAGGCATCCTGTAGGGAGATGGTGTGCACACGTACATACATGCACACTGCTTCTTTTGGATCAGCATTGGGCCAATCCAGAAACCTCAAGGAAGCTGGATCCCACACCAACCTATCTATGAAGGACCCAGAATCTGTCGGAGGAAGACAAGCACCTTCCTGACCCTGCACTCAGCAGGACCTTCTCTCTTCCTCAATTTCTGTGCCCTAGGAATTGGGAATTCAGATCCCCAACTCCTACTGCATCTTCTGGAGAAAGGAATCTGGTAAGCCACTTGATTCCCTCCCAGGAGTCAGTCCTTTAAGGTCACAGAGATAACTTCCAGGAATAAGAATGGGATCAGTACGTCATCTTCCCAGAACCTTCTCATCTAGTCAACAACAACGGATGTGCTGGAATCTTGCCTCATGGAGCTCAGAGCAAGTGAACCACAGCCACTCAAGACTGAGTAGTTCTCAGGGAAAACTCCAATCTCCACAGGCCCCACTCAAAACTCCTGCCTTACCTGTCCCAGTACCCCTCCAGAGTCTAGACCTGAGCCCAAGTGAAAAAGCTCCTCTGGGGCCATTAATAAGCCTTCCCCCACTCCCAGCGGAGTTGAGCCAGCCTCCTTCTGCTTATTATGAGGCCTGGCTTTAAGGCAGCACCACTTTTCCTTTCCTCCTGGCACCAAGCCATGAAGGTAACTCTATGCAGGCACGTGGGAAAATATCTGTTTTCATGTGTCTGTCAGGTGAGCTCAGATATGCATGAAAACAAAACTAGGAAACACCTGAAGAGCCTGTCTCACATAGAGTCAGGTGCAGGGACTTCCCTAGTGGCGCACTGGTTAAGAATCCACCTGCCAATGCAGGGGACACGGATTCGAGCCCTGGTCCTGGAAGATCCCACATGCCGCGGAGCAACTAAGCCCGTGCACCACAACTACTGAGCCTGCGCTCTAGAGCCCACAAGTCACAACTACTGAGCCCATGTACCACAACTACTGAAGCCCGCGCACCTAGAGCCCGTGCCCCGCAACAAGAGAAGCCACCGCAATGAGAAGCCCACGCAACGCAACAAAGAGTAGCCCCTGCTCGCTGCAACTAGAGAAAGCCCGCGCTCAGCAACAAAGACCCAACGCAGCCAAAAATAAATTAAAAAAAAAAAAGAGTCAGGTGCAGGCTCTTCATCAGTGAGTGCTTCCATGTGTATGCTCTATGCACGTTAATAAACTTGATTGTTTTTCTCTTGTTAATCTGTCTTTTGCCAGTTTAATTTACAACTCCCCAGCCAAGGAACCTAAAATGGGTAGAGGGAAAGTGTTCCCCCCCCCCCCACCGCACCTTACATTCCTTTAAAAAACAAAAAAGTCAGTGCACAGAGACTTGGGTTGCCCACTCAACCCAACATGGAGGCAAGCAGAGAAACCTGGCCCCAGTGGTCACTCCAGCCTCCCCCTATTCATCAGACCCCAGCTGGTGGAGAGGGGGAGGAGGTTACCAGGTATTCTATTTGGACTTCTGATACTAGACTGTGAGTTTTCTATCAAACAATTCTGCAACACCCAGCAGATCTGGTGTCTGCTACAATTTAATCAATTCTAACACCACCTACCTGGAAATAGCAACAGATTCCTCAGGTTAAGGGCTCAATCTTACAAAACAGCCCTCCCCACCCAACTTAAGATGCCAAATCGCAAGTCCAGGTTTTTCCTGTGCTTCTGACCAACGGGCTATGAATCGGAGGTTCCCACTATCCCCTCCTCGGGTTCAATTAATTTGCTAGAGCTGCCCACAGAACTCAGGAAAACAGTTTACTTACTAGATTACCAGTTCATTATAAAGGATATAACTCAGGAACAGCCAGAAGGAAGAGAGGCAAGGTATGGAGAAGAGGCACGGGAAGCTCTCCAAAACCTGTCCTTTTGGGTTCTTTATGGAGGCTTCATTACAAAGGCATAACTGATCAAATCACTGACCACTGGTGATTGATTCAATCTCTGGACCCTCTCCCCTCCCAGGAGGTCGGACCTGGACTAAAACTTCCAAACCCTCTAATCACAGGGTTGGTTCCCGCGACAAGCAACCCCCATCCTTAGAGGATCTAGATGCTTTCAAAAAAATCACCTCATTAACAAACTCAGGTGTGTTGAAGGGGGCTGGTTATATGAATAACAAAAGACATCCGTTTAACCTTTACTGATCTGGAGCTATTTCAGGAACTGGGAACAAAACAAGTGTTATAACAAAAGATGCCTCTGTGGCTCTTATTAGGAAATTACAAGAGCTGTGGGACAGGAACAGTGGACAAAGACCAAATAAATAATCACAATATCACAGGGAGGGAAAAAGGTAAACTCACTTCACTGGAAAATTTAAAAATACGATGAAATGTAACTGCCTTGACTTCTAACTTTCACTTAAGATGTAGAAATCTGGGAAAAGCATCACTCCGACTCCAATGACAAGAAAAAGGCAGATAATCTACAGAATTGTAACTTTTCTTGAAATCATTAGAGAGCTGAGGTTACAGGCCAACCAACCAGACTGAGATTTAGGGAAAAACAGATACCTCCCAGAGAGATGCAAGTTCTGGCTTACCTGTGGCGGAGGGAGAACAATGGAACCACCATACAGGCAGGAAAGAAGAATTCAATTCGGGAACAATATTTAATGAATTACTAAAGGTCAAGTTTGGGTTAGCAAGAGCCGTAGACACTTAGAGGGTTTTCTCCAGTGAGACCTCAGTGGGTGCTCACAAGAATTACTAGGCCAGAGAAAGCCTCTCAGAAGTGCTGGCCTGGAGAAGGAAAGCAGTCACTGCTCTGGGAAAAATATGAAGGTCCACCTGCTCCCTTCTCTAAAAATCTTAAACACCTGGGGAATGGGGAAACTGTCATTCCCAAGGCAGCTGGGACAGGGTGAAAGAAAAAATAAAACAATCCTCTCTGCCTGAGGGAGGAGCAGGAAATTCTGGTCCAGACAATTAGACATGGCAGGCTCACCCAGAAAGATCCAACCCCCCCCCCGACCCAGGGAAATAGGGCCTGCCTAAGGCTGAGGCTGAACCAAGACAACAGAGAACCGCTCTACTCCCCACCACCAGGTTAGCAAGCACCCAGCAACAAGGCTGTGGTACACTGTGTGCTGAGGCACAGGTGTACAAAGACCTAATGCTGAGGGTGGAGCATAAACACAGAAAAATGCACCCTCAGGGCAAGGAAACACCAGAGGAATTTGGAGCCACTGGTACACCTAAGGTAATCATAGCAACAACAAAACTCAAACCCAACTCACCTCCTAACTGACTCAAACTCCCACATTAACAGGCTAGCAAAAGAAGACGTTGTACCCATTTCCCAGAATAAAGACTATGTACCTCAATCTCTACTTTTCCACATATTACATCTGACAATCAATAACAAATCACAAGCAACATAAAAAAAGCAATAAAAACAACCCACTATCAAGAGGCAAATTAATCAATAGGACAAGACTTAGAGATGATCCAGATATTGGAACTATCAGACAGGGAATTTAAACTAACTGTGACTGGGACTTCCCTGGTGGTGCAATGGTTAAGAATCCGCCTGCCAATGCAGGGGACAAGGGTTCGAGCCCTGGTTGTAAAAGATCCCACATGCTGCGGAGCAACTAAGCCTGTGCGCCACAACTACTGAACCTACGCTCTATAGCCCACGAGCTGCAACTACTGAGCCCGTGTGCCACAACTACTGAAGCCTGTGTGCATAGAGCCTGTGCTCCGCAACAAGAGAAGCCACTGCAATGAGAAGTCCACGCACCACAGTGAAGAGTAGCCCCCGCTTGCCACAGCTAGAGAAAGCCCGCACGCAGCGACAAAGACCCAACGCAGCCAAATATAAATAAATTTATTAAAAAAAGAATATACATATATACATTTATATGTGAATCACTTTGCTGTACAGCAGAAATTAATACAACATTGTAAATCAGCTGTACTTCAATAAAATAAATTTTAAAATAAATAAATAAATAAAATAACTATGATTGATACATTAAAGGCTCTAATGGAAAATTTGGTCAGCATGCAGGAACATATGTGGAATTTCAGCAGAGAAATGAAAACCATACAAGTCAAAATGTGAAAAAATCCAGAACAGAGCATCTAAGAGTTGTAGGACAATATCAAATGGTCTGAGGTAAATATTAAAAAATATACTTTTTTGATTCTATTAAATGCCTTAGAATATAACTAACTGCCTAAAGCAAAAATAGTAGCAATGCAGCGTTAATATATTGCATAGGTAAAAGTAAAGTGTATGAAAACAATAGCACAAAGATAAGAAAGAAGAACTGGGAGTTATACTACTGTAAGATTCTTATATAATATTATATGTGAAAACTGATGTAATATTATTTAAAGGTAGACTGTGATTAATTAAAGATGTACATTGTGAAACTAGGGCAAACACCAGAAAGTTAAAAACGGTATAAATAATAAGCCAACAGTGGAGATAAAACAGATCATAAAAAATACTCAATCCAAAAGTAGGTAGAGAAAAGAAGAAAAAAGAAGCAAAGAACACATGAAATAAGTAGAAAACAGAAAACAACTAGCAAGGTGGAAGATTTTAATCCAACCATATCAATAATAACATGGAATGTAAATGATCTAAACACACCAATTATAAGACAGACATTGTTGGGTTAGATAAAAATGCAAAACCCAATATGCAGTCTACAGGAAACCCACTTGAACTATAAAGACATAAGTTACAGGTAAAAAGATGGTGAAAAAACATGTAAACACTAATCAGAACCAAGGGGGAGGGCTTCCCTGGTGGCGCAGTGGTTGAGAGTCCGCCTGCCAATGCAGGGGACACGGGTTCGCGCCCCGGTCCGGGAGGATCCCGGGCGGAGCGCGGAGCGGCTGCGCCCGTGAGCCATGGCCGCTGAGTCTGCGCGTCCGGAGCCTGGGCTCCGCAACGGGAGAGGCCACAACAGTGAGAGGCCCGCGTACCGCAAAAAACAAAAGAAAAACAAAGGGGAGTAACTATATTAACATCCGACGAGACTTCAGAATAAGAAGTATTGCTAGGGATAAAAGAGAACATTATATAATGATAAAGAGGTCAATTCAGCAAGAAGAAAATTCTAAACGTGTATTTCCCCCAACAGCATAGCTTCAAAATACATGAAGCAAAAAGTGATAGATCTGAAAGGAAAAACAGACATCCACGATTATAGTTGGAGACTTCAATACACCTCTCTCAGTCACCAACAGAACAAGTAAACATAAAATCAGCAAGGATCTAGAACACCTGAAAATGGAATGTCCCAACATAGTTCTTGTCTAAAATTATGTGAATTCTGAGGGGAAAAACAAACAAAGAAAGGCACCTGCAATAGGGCTTACCTCCATGCAGGAGATGGGGGCAGATCAGGGGTGGGAGACAGCCTTCCAACAGGGAAAAACTGCTTTGGCTCCTCAAGTTTCACAACAGAATACCAACCTTACTATCTACTGAGTTGGTTGCTATCAGAGCACAGTTAGAAACCCTTCCTCAGGTGCTGCCCGAGGTCTTTAGGATCAATTCCAACCTTCTTATCAGGGCCTTATCACTAGACCCCCTGCTGCATATGGTCCCTCCCATGGTCCAGCCACACTGAATTACTTACAGTTTCCAGAACCTGGAGTAGTCCAGGGTTTCCAGAGCCCATCAGAAAAACACATCTTTGCTCATACTGAGTCCTTTGCCTCTAACACCCTTCTCCTCCCACCATTTTCCTCAACATCCTGGCTGACTTCTTTCTCCACACATATCCTTGTGTCCCTGCATGTGTGTGTCTAGTCTCCCTCTCTCGAAAACACAGTCTCTTGGGAATTCCCTGGCCGTCCAGTGGTTAGGATCTGTGCTTCCACTGCAGGGGGCCCAGGTTCGATCCATGGTTGGGGAACTAAGATCCCGCAAGCCCCTCGGCATGGCAAACAAAACAAAACAAAAGTCTCTAAACTCATTGTTGAAGACAGTGTTCATTAAACAATTCCATACACCCTATAAGTAATTTTCTGCCTTGAGAAACTAGTGTTAAACCCCACTTGTAAGGACATAACACAGCTTTTAACAGGTTTTCATCATATTTTCCAAGCTCCTGTGCAGCAGATAATAAAGGAATTCACTAGACCACTAAAATTTCCTCATGAAAATTTAACCATGAAACTATCATATGCAATTTTCAGGGAGAAAAATTGTCTCTTTCAAAGTTCAAACAAAGAATATTTTACAAGCTGTATTCTAAAACTTTTATAATTGATGACTATGAAAAAAAAAAAAAAAACGCTGTTGAGAAAGACACCAAAATCTTAAATGTGGTGAAAACACAGAAGACTTTTTCTTTTTTATACTTTGAGTTTTACAAAATTTCTACAATGAAAATGTATTACTCTTTTTATGCTTAAACTTAAATTATGTGACTCTTTACATTTGTCTTTTCACTTAGGACACCAGGAAACTCAATATCAAATTCAGCTCCCAATCACAGTGAACAGATACCCTCACTTTTCAACAGTACCTGATATCTAGTCTTTTCCATGGCTTTGGTTTCCTATTTTTACTTCCTCATTGCAAGTATCTTTAAATATAAACCACCAAAATTACTCTTTAGAAAGAGATATAATAAATATATAAGTTATTTATATAATAATTATAGTGTTACATAACTGTTAATTATGTGTGAGCCATTCTCTTTACTAGCATTGTACTCAAATAACTAACTAAAACGGTTTACAACTTGCAAAGATCCAAGAAAATTAACGAAGAACAGAGCAATAATATCCACCTGTGAGGAAATAAGCAAACATCACACTTTCATAAGCCACCTCATCGTAAATGGTCAGGTACGAAGAAGAAAATGAAGTCTTAGAAGTTCCATCACACCCACAGTGGGGTGTAACTGAACACGTGTCTGAGAACCAGCCTGGTCCTTTCAAGTCATGCATGTCTAGACAACTGCTGTTCCCTCTGTCCCAGGTCCCATAAGCACCACCTGCATCACTTTTGTAGTAATGTATCCACACATTCTGGAGGCTACAGCAGGAAGGACAAAGGACAGAAGTCAGGAAATTTCCTGTGTACCAAGAAATGCCAGAGAGATCAGTCATATAACTCCTATTATTTTTGGTTTGTAATAAAAATATGTCCACAGTCAGAAAGGGAAGGAGGCAGACAGGAGAATATCAGGCCTGTGGTTTCCCACAAATTTGTCAGGAAAGGAAAATCAAATATAAGAACTTTTAATGACAATCTGAGACCAAAGTTGGGAAGCAAAAGCCATTAGCACGCAGTGGGACCTCAGCAATGTAGGCAGCCTGGGCCGTTTCCTCAAGGGCCTCCCAACAAGAACAGAGAGTTGAAAATGATTTCAGGAAGCTCTCACAGGCTTTCAAAAGTCTGCTCCTCCCAGATCTTCAAAATCAGGGAGCAGCTCTCAGAGATAAGCACCAGATGGCTGCGCATTCTGCTAGCCTGGTAGTGCTTTTTCTTCCCCATCAAGGGCAGAGACTGAATTCTTTTTACCAAGCACACAGTCCAGTGCACACAAGAGGTACTCAAAAACAAATGTTAAATTAAATATTGATTCCTGCTTATCACTGGCTATAACACAAGTGGTGCCCAAACTGTTCACTCAGTGCTCTGTGAAGAATTCTCTTAATGTTTCACAAATATCGCCTTCCATTTACGACATGAGATGATCAAACAAGATGACAGGATGTGAAGACACTAAGAAGAGCCATAGAAGCAGGAGCACACACCGTCCTCCCTCCAACAGGCCAGTCTCCCCGCGGCCCCAGGAAGCTCTGCTCAGGTGCTCACATCCTCAGGCTCGTCCCCTGGGCCTTTACTCATTTTCTGAGTCTCTCCGACGCAGCACAAGTTCTTTCTCAGCACCAGACTCACACTGGAGTATCTCACACGGTCTCTTTCACGTTCACAGGGTCGCACTCAGGGCCACTCTGACCGCGGTCTCTCTCACACTCAGTCTCTCACAATCTCCCTCTCTCAGTCCCTCTCACACTCATGGAGTCACCTCCACACTAGGGTCTCTCTCACACACACACCGAGTCTCCGTCACACTAACAGCGTCACCCTCACACTGCGTCTCGCACACTCAGGGTCACCCTCAGACTGACACACACACACACAGACACACACACACGGCGTCCTCCTCACACGCTCAGTCTTACACTCCTGGAGTCCCCCTCACGCTCAAGGTCCCGCTCACACGCACGGCGTACCCCTCGGGCACGCGCTCACTCGCAGCGTCTCTCACGTGCCCGCGGCCCGCCTGCCCCGTGCTGGGTTACGGGAACCGCATCCCGCATGCAGCGGCGGCGCAGAGTTCGGCCCCAGCAGAACGCGGCCCCAGCCCGGCTCCCGCGGCCCTGCTCCCACGGCCCGGCTCCCTCGGCGCGCCCGCCCGCGGCCCGTTACCTCGTGGTGGCCCGGCGCCTCCGGGATGCTCTGTCGCGCTGCCACCGCCCCCGCCGCGACCGCTCAGGCCCCGCCCCCGCCACGTCATCCGCCGCCGGATCGCGACAGCGCGCGCCGCGTCGGGACAGGGCGCCTGGCTCCGAGCGGGGCTCGCGGGCGGCGGCGCTTCCGGGCCCCAGGGGGCCGCCGTGGCCTCTGGAATTCCGCCGGCCGCGCTCAGGGGTCTGCAGGTGAGGTCCCAGCCCCCGGCGGGCCGCGACCCGGGCCCAGCCCCACTAGCCGACTGATAGGCTGCTCCGCGACCCTGGAGTCTCTCGGGGCCTCCGAGGGACTCAATACGGGGACGCTCCCGCGGGAACCTCTAAGTGCCCCACACCCGGTTCCTCTGTGGCTTTTGGCCTGGGCCGCACTCCCGGGGGACCCCATACAGCTCACACGAGGAGCTCTAAACAGCCTCCATACCCCGTTCACAGCCAACCCTCCGCCTGGAGACCCTAGGGAGACAGACCCAGGATTCGTCCTCCGAGTCACAGCTCCGACCACCGTGCATCCTTTAAGGTCCCTGCAGACACATGGACACCGCTGAGCTTCCAGAGCCAACCCCAGGCCTACCTGGGGCCCAGGCTTGAGGACAGTTTTCAGTCCTCATCCTGCCTGACGCCTCTTGGAGCTGCACCCTCCTGTCCTCTTCCTCTCCCTGTGGTTGCTCCTCCTCCATCTCCTTCTAGGGCTCCTTTTCCTCTGGTAGCTCTGGGGCTCCGTCTAGGGCCTCCTGATCTCATGGAAAGCTGAGCCCTACCCCTTAGCTTCCTGTCCACACCTCAAGCCATGATTCTCTTCTGGGCTATGCAGTCATTTCCCCCCAGACACGTGTTCACAACTACACATCCTCTGGTTCCAGACTGCCTACACACAAAACCCTGCTCCCCACCACGTAGTGACCCAGCAGGAAATGTGCAGCACCCTGAACCCTTCCTCCTCCTGCTCCCCCAGGCCCTGCATCTCATGGTTTTCTTCTCCCCAGCCATAATAGCCTCCCAATCCCTATCCTGCTCTCTCTAACCCATCCCCACAGGGTAAGAGGTGCTCCTAAAATACAGATTGGAATGACTTCGTATCTCCTCTGCCTAAAAACCCTTCCATACTCCTACCTATAGACCTGAGGTGATGATCCTTGAAGAGCGTTCACTGGTGCTGCCCTCCTTGTGCTCTCTGCTTGGAATACTTTCCCTAAGTGTGAATGAGAGTACAGGCATAACATGCCTTATTGCTCTGTGCCTTATTGTGATTCGCAGATGTTGCATCTTTTATAAATAGAAGGTTTGTGGCAATGCTGTTTTGTCAGATGATGGTTAGCATTTTTTTGCACTAAAGTTTTGTTTTGTTTTGTTTTATTTTTGGCTGTGTTGGGTCTTCGTTGTTGTGCACGGGCTTTCTCTAGTTGTGGCGAGCGGGGGCTACTTTTCGTTGTGCTGTGCGGGCTTATTGCGGTGGCTTCTTTTGTTGCGGAGCATGGGCTCTAGGCACGCGGGCTTCAGCAGTTGTGGCACATGGGCTCTAGAGCACAGGCTCAGTAGTTGTGGCGCACGGGCTTAGTTGCTCCGCGGCATGTGGGATCTTCCCGGACCAGGGCTCGAACCTGTGTCTCCTGCATTGGCAGGAAGATTCTTAACCACCGTGCCACCAGGGAAGTCCACTAAAGTATTTTTTAATGAAGGTATGTACATTGTTTTGTTTTGTTTTTTTGCTGTACGTGGGCCTCTCACTGTTGTGGCCTCTCCTGTTGCGGAGCACAGGCTCCGGACGCGCGGGCTCAGCGGCCATGGCTCACGGGCCCAGCCGCTTCGCGGCATGTGGGATCTTCCCAGACCAGGGCACGAACCCGTGTCCCCTGCATCAGCAGGCAGACTCTCAACCACTGCGCCAGGGAAGTCCCCATCCCCATTTTTAAGATGAGCAAACCGAAGCTTAGGGAGGTCAGGAGACTCCCCAAGCTACTTGGCTAGAAGTGGTAGAGCTCAGATTTGAACCCCAGTCTGCTGGTCCTGAAGCCTGCTCTGACTCCATACCCTGTCTCTACAGCTGTGAAACTGAGGGTAGAAGTTCGGTTGAAACAGATCAGGGGTGAGAGGGTGAGAGGCAAGGCCATGAGTGGGTATGTGTCAGGGCACTAAGAGGCTGGGCAGGATCTGGGGGTAAGGGTTTACTCCCTTTCACGTTGTCATCCTTTTTACCAAGGCCAGCGATGCGGCTGGACCTATGTATTCCTCGTCATCCTAACCCTCTGGGCCACCCATTTTTCCAGGTCTGGCCAATAACTGGTGTAGTGAGAAGATTCAGAGCACCCTCTAGCGGCCCACGGTGTATTGACACCTAAAACCCCGGCTGGCCAGGCTTCTGTGGAGGCGGCAGGAACTGGAGCTTCCACCACCCCCACTGGCCCACAGCTCTGGGCTCTGCACCACAGACTTCTGGCCTAGTCTCCATCCTTACACACGTTTTCCTGTCTCAGACTCTTTGTTCCTCTGTCCTTATCCATCTCCATTTGGTCCCCAGTCTTTCAGTCCCTATCTCTGCCCATCTTGGTCTCTCTCCCTCCCTCCTCAGTCTCACTCTGTTCCCAAAGAGGGACAGATGGCGGGCAGATGAACTGATGAAACAAAGTAGAAGGGTAGCATCCTAAAAAAAATTCAAAGGATGCTGAGACCTGCAAGCTGTGGGAGGACAGAAGGATGGGAAGCAGAGTCCAGACAGCGCGACCGTCAGGATTGTCCTTGGCTCCCAGCTGTGGGGTGACATTTGGGGCCTGTTGACCACATAGGAGCGGCAGAGTTGGGTGGTGGGCAGGAGCTCCATTCCAACAGGAATGTTTCAGGTCCTGCTTCTCAGTCCTAGGAGGGGAACTAGATCCCAGGAGAGGGGGAAGGAGGATAAAACCCAAAGAGGTGCACAGGAGCCATGCTTTGGTGCTGAGAGAACCCATCAAGGCCCCAGAAAGGTCAAGGTCCAGCCTCTGATTACCTGCCTCGCTAGTCCCCTCACCCTTCCACTGACTCCTTCCTCTCATGCTCAGAGCAGAGGCTAGGCCAGGGCACTTTACAGCATCCAGAATACTTTTATTGCCAGAATCGAGGTACAGCCTGCTCAGAGCCCCATGTGGGGCCCACCACTCAGGAACAAAGGGAGAGACAGATGCTGGCTATGAATGCAACAGAGAAAATTCTGCTTCACAGAAACCTTGTAGGAGCGAAGCACAGTCCAGCCTGACTGTGGCTTTGGGGCTCCACCCCAGAGGCTAGACCCAAGTCTTGGCCTTTAGGCACTGCCCACTTGGAGACCACCAAGGCAGATCCACATCCTCCATCCCTGCTATCACAGGGAGATCCATGCAGCACCTCTGGAGCAGGAAGAAAACCCCTAGGGGGCCCCTAAGGCACCTGGCTCTCTCAGGGGCCCACTCAAGTTTCTGGGCAAGTCCCTGCTGACTAAACACCACTGAGCTGCCTGGTGGGGATGGGTGCTGGGCAGAGTGGGCAAGAGTCCTACCTCCTCTCAGTCCTGTGCCAGCCCACGTGAACGCTAGAGAGATCCTGGGCAGGGTGGCAATGTGGTGGAGGGTCAGCAAGAGGGCAGCTCAGGGTGGCTCTGATTGGCCTTGGCTGCTTCCTTGAGTCCTCTTTCCTCATAAGTACCTAAAGGGCATGGCACCAGGCTCTGCTCTCATTCTTGAACCACAGCCCCAGGGCAAAGGGAGGCAGCATCAATACTGTGGGCAACAGCCCAACCAAGGAGATCAGGGCTCCTGGGACACAGCCCCGAGAACTGGGGGTCCATCTGCTGCCCAGCCCTGAGCTAGGCTGTTCTTAGAAGTAAGGGAGGTAGGAGTGAATGCCCCAGGGCCTGGGAACCATGGAGAGCGTAACAACCCACCCCTGCCTGCAGGGGGAACCGGGCTGCCCCCAGAAAGCCACAGTCAGGCTGTGTGAGCAGCTAGGCCACACAAAGACAGCAGCTCCAGCCACCCGTGGCCAGTAGCAGGCTGACTTGTGGCCAATGTGTGAGAAGGTACACCCTAGGGACCAGGAGCCCAACCTAGGGACCACAGTTCAGTAACATCCCTCACAAGAAAGCTGAGGAGCCAGGCCCTGGTGGGCGAGTGTGAAAAGGCCACAGGGGTAGGAGGAACACAAGGCCCCAGCACTGGGGATTGGGGTCAGGTGCCAGCCAATCCACCTGCGGAGCCAGTCCTGAGGTCACAATTCCACCATCAGCAGCATTCTTTCCAAGGGTCCCTCAACTAACTTCAGACTATGTCTTCCTTCCTCATTCCCAGAGAGGAAGGATAAAAAACCCAGCATTTCCCCACTTCACAACCCAAGATCCAGGGCCTTAGATGATCAGTCACAAACTGCTCAACTCATGGGCCATGGTTGCCCCACAGGCCAGGAGAAGCAGTGGTGGCCAGGCCATCCCAGAGCCCTGCCCAGCATAGGAATCAGGGCCCGAGGAGCACGCGTTTCAGATAGGCCAGGGTAGTGGCGTTGGCCAGCATCGCGATGTGCTCGGTGCCCGGCAGTGCCTGCAATGACACTTCTTGCTCCTGGTGGCCACGCCAGGCCTGGCACTGCAGGGCGCTCTGCAAGTTCACAGTGCCGTCACCATCACCAAAGCAGATTTTCGGGTCACGGTCCGGGAAGCTTTCATAGTAGAAGGAGTCTGGCGTAGGGACACCAGTGCCGTAGAGGCAGTGCAGTCGCACGCCAGGTGGTACCATGGCTTCAACCAGCCCCTCCGTGTCCTGCCGCATAAGCCAGCCGTCTTCGAAGCCGATGTCCTGGAAGAAGCGGCGATAGTCCTGCAGCGTGTAGTTGGCTGTGGGTGTGTGCACGAAGACCTTTTTGGGTGACCAGGTATAGTTGTAGGGCAGCAGCCAGCTGGTGGAGACGGCAGACCGCTGCTGCTCCCGGATCTTCAGGGGCCCAATGACCGGGATCCGGTTGTTGTCTCCTGCGGATAGAGGACTCCAGTCAGTCTGTGCTCGGGAATGCAAGCCAGCTGGGCAGCATGCTCACCGCCAGGGCCCTTGCCAGCCCCCAGCCCGGGCCTAGCCAGCACTCTGGCATCTCTATGCTGTTAACGAGGTGACAACTCCCCTATTTCCCTGTATTTTTGCTCTATCTAGGAAGCACATGACCAAGATTTGTTTCTTTCCTTTTGCATTTTGTCACCAGGGATTTAGGCAGCTCACACCCACAGGGTGATTCATGGTAAAAACAATACCTTCCCCAGAGCACTTATCACCCAGCCTGTGGGTACTGACCTTGTCACAGGTGAATCAGCAGGTGGGCAGCCCAAAGACACAGTCACAGTCCTCTTAATCTTTTATTACATTGAGCTATGTAAACATTTTTCCCCTTCCTAGGCTCAGACCTACATCCAGCCAGCCCTAGTCTCATCCCACCTACCTGCCTGGCACTGACCTGGGCAGCCAGGCCTGCAGGAGACAGGGCAGGAGGGGAGGCTGCAGACAAAGTGAGAGTCTTTCTTACATAGGAATGCCAACAGCACAAACGCATCCACCAGCCAGTGAGATCGCCAGAGGATGAGCTGGAACTTGGGAACAGGGGCCTCTGCCCTGCTCAGGACCCACAGCCACCCATCACCCCACCACTGACTGCAGGCCTTCAGCTCTGCCTGCTGGGGCCTGGCTCTAGGAGCCCTCAGGAAAGGGAACCCCTAGCTAAGGGTCCACGACTACCACCCGTCCTGTCCCACCCCCACTCCCAGACTGCCAGAGCCTGACAGCAGTCTCCCAGAATCTGAGGCAAAGCTCTAACTAAGGCAGGGGTCCCCAACCCCCGGGCCGCGGACCATTACCAGTCTGCGGCCTGTTAGGAACTGGGCTACACAGCAGGAGGTGAGCAGTGGGCTAGAGAGTGACGATTTACCCACCGCTTCCCATCACTCGCATCACCGCCTGAACCATCACCCCTCCCAAGCCCCCCGCCTCCTCCGTGGAAAAATTGTCTTCCATGAAACCATTCCCTGGGGCCAAAAAGGTTGGGGACCACCGCTCTAAGGGGACTCATGGGGAAGCTCTGAAAGGACCAGTACCTGAACTCCACCATGGTAACCTGTCTCAAACTCAGAAGGGCCCACATCTCTCCTTTCAGGTCCAGGCTGGACAGAGTAGGTAGCTGTGATGAGTCCTCACTATAATTGGATTCACTGTCCAGCTAATCCAGGGTGACGACTGGGAGAGGACTGATCACAACGATCAGGTGACCAATAAGCAGGTCAGGCAGTGGCAGTCACTTGAGGAAGAAAGCTCATCAGATGCTTGGTACAGCCCTGGCTCACATCCAGTCCTAGCAGAGGGAGGAAAGCCCTGGGGCTACAGCTGGTATGTTCTAACAGTCCTGAAAAGGCAAGTGGACTAGGGAGGAACAGGGAAGGAGGTGGTTTTCCCAACTGCCAAGCAAGCAGGCCCAGACAAATCTGCACCTGCTTCCTCTCTGTGTGGCCCACAGAGGCTCCCCGCTGCCACAGAGGGAGGTGTAACTCACAAACAGGAAACTGTAGCCCAGCCTTCCTTCTCTGGGGTGAAGGTGGGGATGAAGAAGTGAGGATGGGGGTTAAGAGAGAGGGAGAAGGCTCCTCCAGAGAACTTTGGATCAAACCAAGTAAGGCCAGCCAGGACCAAGCTGTGTGTGTGTGTGTGTGTGTGTGTGTGTGTGTGTGTGTGTACACGTGTGCCCTATGACCAACGGTTATGCCACTCCGTGTACATGTTGTAAGAAACCTACACAGATAACAAGAGTCATCAGCCTGAGGGGTGAATTTAGTAGTGTTATATTCTCTTTTAGAAAGAGATGTTTGGAAAAGAATACAACTCTGGATAAGGAAGGGTCCTGACCCAAGAGAAGAGACGTGAGGGTGGCCCAGGAGGCCACTGTAGAGGGAAAGAGAGTGTGCCATCTGATACCAGCACCCCCCATGCTGGGCCAGGCAGGGTCTTACCTGAGGCCAGGACGCGCAGGGTCTTGGCCACGCCCCCCCAGGGCGGACCCAGTGCCACAAAGGCATGGATATACTTGTCCTTCCAGGCCTGTGGCTGCTGCTGCAGAAAGTAGAGCGTGTACATGTTGCCCATACTGTGGGCAGCCAGCACCACGGGGCCCCCATACAGCTGGTGCATCTCCTCGATCATCTCGCGGAGGGCCAGGAAGTAGGGCCCGTTTTCATCTGCAGGCCAGAGCCAGGCGGGGGTCAGGCAGGAAGGGTCCTTGGGCCTGAACCACTGACTGTGTCTCAGGCCAGACCCAGGACTAGGTGGGTGGGGAGTGTGTGAAAATCCAAGTGGGGAGGGTCTGGTTTCCCCTCAATTTCCATGAAGGGAGAAGAAGCTCCTTTTCCCCTCCTCAGCCTCATTATCTCTCCCCAGGGCTCAGAGGCCCAGAAATCCTGGGCTGAGGGTGGGGGAAGGACAGGACCTGTGATGGCTGGGCTGGATGCCAGAGACACGGGAGAAGGGAAAGGCCCAGGGCCTTTGGTGGCTGTTACCTCCTCCTCTCCACCCCCCTCCCGCATGATCTCAGGGAGGAAATGAGAGCAACCACTTACTTGGAGCTCGGCGCCAGTCATAGGGGGCCCCCCGGACGTCCTCACCTCGTGTGTAGCCCCAGCCCACAAGGCTCTCCACCATGGTGTGGAAATAGGAACCTATAGACATAAATCCACAGGATTAGAGAGAGTACAGTCATTGTCAGCTGCCCACACCACGCCTGCCAAGGAGACTGTGACACCTACAGCCGGGAGATCCCCGAAGGAGTGCTATAGGGCTCTGTGCCCACACTGATTAGAGACGGTTCACAGGCTACCCCCACTCAAACCAACAGGGCTCCTCCCACTCTCGGAGTCCATCAGAACCTCCATCCCCATTCCCTGGGGGCCATGAGGAAGGGCTACACACCCACACTGCTTTTGCTGGGGTCCAGGAACTCCAGTGAGAAGGTCTTTCCAAAGCCAGGGACACGCACATCCACACCATCAGGAAACTGGGTGGTGCGGGACGTTCGGTTGTAGACCAGCCTGCCAGGAGGGGATGTTGAGCCAGTGACCCAGAGGTGACACCTAAGTTGGTGTCTCCCAATACTGTCTTGTGTCCTGAGCCACATTCCCTTCCCATCCTCAGGTCTGGTCAGATGTATAGGGGAGACCAAAAAGTAACAAAGCAAATTTGTAAAGCACAGATCAGAGTAACCACATCCAAATGAGGACCCCACCAAGGCTCACTCCAGAGACTGACTCCAGGACCCCTGTGAGGCAATATTCCCTTCTCCTCAATGTCACCCATACTGTCTAATGCAGGTCTTAGATATGGTTAGAGAGGGATCTGGCTGCCAGGCCTGGCTCCGCCATGAACATCACACTTGACCCCAAAAGGCAGGCAGCCTAACTTCACAGGCTCCCATTGCTCCATCTCCATGGATCCAGCTCCTGCCACCCACCATAACACAACACAGGGCAAAGGAGATGATGAATGCAACACACAACAGAACCAGACAGAGAAACCCCGAGCACCTGTGGCTGCTGTGTGAGTGGGTGGGCAAGGCCTGGAGACATGATGGGGACAGGGTGGTGGAAGACAGGAGGAAAGCCTTGTGCCAGGCCAGGAACCCTGCTCTGGCCTCCCTTGATACTAAGGAGGCAAATGTGCCTGAGAAAACACAGGCTAGACCTGCAGTCCCCAGTGGTCCTGAGTCCCACCCACCCTTAAAGATCAGCCACAGAAAGCTGACAAGATACCCAACACTGGCCCAAATCAAAGTCCTGGGGACGCACTCTCTCCAGGGCAATCTGTAGATCATCCCAATGGCCACTCAGCAAAGTTCTAGAAAGCCAAAGTACTCTGTGCTGGATGCAAGTCTAAAGAGGTCAGAGCCCAACAAAAGTAGATAAGCCCCTCTCAGTATCAGCCTGTACCTCCAACTGGCAATACCTGAGACCATGCTTCTGCACAAAAATAGAAATGCGGATCAACATCCCAGAAATAACCCTGATCGCACAAGGAGGAGGAAAGAGTCAACAAAGCAGGGGTCATAAACAACAGGGAAAGGCAGGGTGCCCAGAGAACCAGCTAGAACCAGCTAGTGTGTCTCCAGGGGAAAAAACAATCTTAATTTGAAAGACTCCATTCAGCTCAAATATTTATTGAAAAACAATTGTGTTTCTGGTCCTACAGCTTTAAAGATAAAAGAGACACAGTCCCTGCCTTCAGGGAGCTCAGGGTGGGCGGGAACCTTAGTTCAGAGGCACACAACTATGGGTTCAAATTCTAGTTTGTCACTTATTAGCTAAGTGACCCTAAGCAATTTTGTAACCTCTTTGAGCTTCCAGATTTCCTCATCTGTAAAACAGGTCTAAAAACAGCACTTGTTTCACTGGATTGCTGTAAGACTCAATAAAAGAAAGTATGTAAAATGTATAGTGTTTGCATTCAATAAGCAGTAAGTCTCATTACATGATTATCTTATTATGGAAGAAATATCCTAGGAAACAATGTTTGGCAGGCAGGGAATGCAGGTTAGAGGAGCAGGCATGTGGCCAGGGGGAAGGGGAGGTTAAGAGCTCTGGACATGGACTTCCCTGGTGGCAAAGTGGTTAAGAATCCGCCTGCCAATGCAGGGGACACGGGTTCAAGCCCTGGGCCAGGAAGACCCCACATGCCGTGGAGCAACTAAGACCGTGTGCCACAACTACTGAGCCTGTGCTCTAGAGCCCGCAAGCCACAACTACTGAGCCCATGTGCCACAACTACTGAAGCCCACGTGCCTAGAGCCTGTGCTCCGCAACAAGAGAAGCCACCGCTATGAGAAGCCCATGCACCGTTCGCCACAACTAGAGAAAGCTCACGCGCAGCAACAAAGACCCCACGCGAGCAACGCAGCCAAAAATTAAATAAATAAATTTATAAAAAACTAACACAGAAACAAAAAGAGCTCTGGGGATTGGCAGGGAGACTTCACAAAGAAAGCAGGCTTGGGTTTTAAAGAGTGAATGGGAGGGAGTTTATCAGGCAAAGGGAGTAAAGGGTGATTCCAGGCTGAAAGAACAGCAAGTGGAAAGGAATCCCCAAGCAGCTGGAAGGGGCAGGTGTGGCCAAGTCAGAGGCAAGGGAAAGGGTGGGGGCCAAGGCGAGGCTGTGAATAGGGGCTGGAGCATAGAAACCACAAATAGGGCCTGAGGCACTGGAGAGGGTAGGGACAGGAGCAGCAGGAAAGGGAAGAAAGTTCTGTCTGGGAGAGTGCCAAGGTGGCGTGGACCAGACAGAGGAAATGGGAAGGGAGAGAGGTCAGTGACGCTGAGCCTGAGATCTCTTGAGGCGCAGGTGAGATAGAAATGGGCTCTGGAGGCGTCTCTAGACCGGGTCAGCGAGCAGCGCCCCACCTGTGCCCCAGCCCCCACCTGATATTGTCAATCCAGCAGTCAATGATGACAGGCAGCAGCAGTTCCAGGTTCAGCCAGAGTGTGAAGTAGCTGTCTGTCCTCTTGGAGCAGAGGTAGTGCACGACTGTCGGCTTGTCCAGCTTTGCCTCCAGCTGGTTGCCCAAATCACCGGGCACTGAAGGGGGACATAGAGCATGAATGAGACCCTGGGCCTGGCAGGCTGGAAACCCAAAGGCCTTCTACCCACGGCTATCCCAGGCTGCAGAGTAGGTGATATCTGTGGGGCTCCTAGGCACAAAAGCCTTTCTGTGTTCCCCATTTCTCTGATTACAGGAAATAGGCTTCATTCAGCCTCCATGACCTTTCCTGAGTTCCAACTGGCAGATTCATGAAGCTGTTAATTAGGGAAGGGAGGGGATGCAAGACAAAGGAGAAACAGTCATAGAGAAACCATAGTGCAGCCTTGGGGCAAGGTCCTGGTTCCCCATCAAGGGATACACACACACAACAATATCTTTGAGCTGTTTTGCAGATACTGAAACCCCCACCGGTATGCTGCAGACCCCAGACACGCTGGAACCAGAAGGTTGATGATGTTGACTCCCACTCACCTCACCACCAACCGATCAGAAGAATTTCCATGAGCTGACCACACCCTCTTGAACCATTACTATCAAACTTCTCACTACCCTCTCCAAGTTGGGACACACAGTTTTGAGGGCATTAGCCTGCTGTGGCCCCCTTTGCCTGGCAAAGCAATAAAGCTATTCCTCTCTACTTCACCCAAAACTCTGTCTCCAAGATTTAATTCAGTGTCGGGGTACAGACGGTGGTTTCGGCTTCATAGGCAGGGTCTTGTATACTCTGAAAGAAGGATTGGGAAACAGGACAGAGCACTGGGCCACTTAACCAGCCAAAAATAAATCCAAAGAAGGCACTCCAGGATAGGCTCTGGAGGGGGGCAATGAACAGAAACAGTTGAGAGAAGCAGGCACCTGCCAGCCTACTGAGGTCCTCAGGGCTTGCTAAAGGCCAGAGCCCAGATGCTAAACCCTTCTAAAGGTTCCAGAGTGCACCTCACCTGGAGGGCCCTAGCATCTTAGCACACTTGTGCTGGAAATAACTCTCTTGAAGCAACATACCATTCCAGCTACAGCCCAATGGGGGTGGGTGTGACCAGGCTCCAAGGATGACTTCACTCTACTTATTCAGTCTATACAGAGGCCTGGGGCCCTTGTGACACTCAAACCCATTCCCCGCTCCCCCCTTGCTTCAGTGCCTAACATTCAAAGCCCTTCACAGTCCACTGACTCCCAGTGACTTTTCAGGCCTCGCCTCCTCCCGCATGCCATTCTCTTGACACCTTCCAAACCCCATTTAGGATCCAGTGTTTGGCTCTCTGGGGCATTCGCTGGCCTCCAGCTGTGAACACAGCCCTGCAGAGGACAAGCTCTCCTTGTGCACCATCCCACTGTGTCCTCAGTGCAGCCATGGGAGGGAGGTGTGGCACCTGCATTCACCTCCCTTCATGATGTGCAGAAGTGGGGAGTCCCCAGCATGACAGCCTCTAGATGAGATGCTTGTGGACTAGACAGGGCAGTGAAGAAACCTTGGTCACTGTTTCCACCAGAGAGGAAATAGCTGAAAGAGGAAGTCATCTGATCTGCTTTGCCTGGATACCCTTTGCCTGGCCAGGCTGTGTGGCCTCTAAAAATACCAATGGTCACTTCCTGGGTCCCTCTGTGCCTAGAACTAGATAAGAGCCATCCACATGCCTTTCACCTCAAGTAACACTGGGAAGAATATCCTTATTATGCCTACTTTACAGATAATGAAACTGAGACTGGGAGAGGTGGAAATAGCTTGCTATAGTCCCTTCCCCCACCCAGGGCCTTCAGTATCCCTTCTCTGGCCTCTGCTTCCTCTACCACCAATTTGAGTCCCACCCACAGAGACTGGTCACCCTTGGATGCTGATCCTCTGATGGCCAAGGTTAGGTCCCTGCTCTGTGTCCAGGAACAGCTTGTCTGCTGTCCACCATGGGGTTTCCCAGGATTAATGCCAATAGCCTCATTCTCTGAGAAGCTGGGCAGGTTACGATTCCAGTTGCTCAGTGCCTCTAGGTACAACCCGAGGCTCCTCTGCTGTGATCTAGGATAACTAAGAACTGAATGAATTAATGAGTGCATTTAGCACCAATACAGGTGAAAAGGCCTAGGACCAGTCTGGTCAGAGACCACACACTTCCCAATCCCACACCCTTCATACTCAGTACTCCTTAGGTCCACACAAGGCTCCCTGCAGGCTCCCAAGACAAAGTCCAGATGACCCAACCAGTCACGAGCCCTGCACCATCTACTCCCTCCCCCACTCCATTCCAGAGAGCCTGGACTGCTTAGCTCCCTCCCTCTGATACGTAGTTCCCTCTGCCTGGAACTCTCTCCTGGACTCAGCTCCAGCTGCGTACTCCAGGAAACCTTTCCTGACTGGGTCAGTGGATTCTCTGTGCCTGCCCAGCACAGACCTCACCTCTGGGAATCATCCTGCACGCTTAGGGAAGGCAAGGCCAAATCTGCCCAAACTCCATGGTGAACCTGGGTCCAGCATTCCCTGGGAGCATTTCCTGGCCCAGAGCTCCTGGTGGAGGACCCCTGGGATCACACTACCTGCTAACCCTACCCTTCTGTGATCTGCATCATCCCCATTAAAATACTCCCAGCAGAAAGAGCATGGGGGTCATGCTGCAGCAGACTCAGTATGTAATGTATACCTCGGCATGCCTCTGCTTTTAGGAGCCCTGGATGGCCACCAACACACTAGCTCTTCGTGGGAGTGATGGCCTGAATGAGGCACCCAAAGACCCCAAGACAGAGAGGTCTCATCCCTGCCACACCCACCACAAGGAAATACTACTGGCTCCTGGACAGTTGCCTGGGCCAGCAGCAAGGAGGAGGTAGGCAGGGGAGGTTGCCTAGCCCCAACATAGCGTACGGAGTCCAAGTAGGTCTGGCAGGAGTAAGGGTACAGTATGACATCTGTTCATAGCCATTGTCTCAACCCCTCCCTCTGTCTATAGCCATCCTCAGATTCCCTTGGGCCTCCTCCCTCAGGCCCAATGCCACATATTTGATAAGTTAGGGGAGAGCCCTGGTGGCAGGTTAGGAGAGCAATCCTTCCCCAAAGAGCTCCCTTTCAGTAATGCCCTCTGAAACGTGTCGGGCTGGAAGGGTGGAGGGAGACAGCGTCCAAGCCAAGCCCAAGTCAACGCTGAGGCCCCTGAGGGCCAACACCGAAGCCACCCTACCTCCTACCGGCCCTCAGGAGTGGGGCCAAAGAGCCTCGGTCTTTCCAGCTAAAAAATGGGGATGAGGCGAGGCTTGGGAATGAGATGAACAGGCGTACCGATGCGCAAACGGGTGGTAACCCTCCCACTTACCCCCATATTCTATAGGGTAAGGTGACAAGAGTTTGACCACAACCGCGCCCAGCATAGCAGGAAGTGGACGGGCCGACCCAGATGACAAGACAATCATACGCTCCCTCACCCCGTGCTTAGAGCAGATGCAGACAGCCCCGCCCGCACCCCATCCAGCCGGACGCACGAGCGAACGGACCCACGACTGGACGCGCGCCTCACCCAGCACCACCGGTGGCGGACGTCCAGCCGGGAGTGCCAGATCTGTGAGCATAAGGAGTAACAGGAGGCCGCTCGGGAGCAGGGCGGCGCGGTAAGGGCAGAGGCGGAGGCCCATGGCAGTAACCGCAGCTCCAGGTCCGAAGCGCGGATTCAGCTCTGGGGTCTCTCGCCTAGGCCCTGGCAGCGGCGACGCGCTTAACCCCGCCGCTCGCAGCCTTCACAGAGGCCGGACCAATCAGGACCCGCCTCCTGCAAACGGCCTGCCAATAGGAACTCTCCTTCCCAGTCGGCGTTCGCCGCCCAGCCCCTACTCATCCCTGGCCAACTCCCTTAACCGCGCTGCACGCCGAGCGCATCGATGTACCGAGGCTCAGCCTGGCTTTCGCGCACGCTCTCAGCTGATCAGACCCAGCTCCCGTCTGCTGGGTACCCAGCCCAGCCCTCGGTACCCTGAGTCCACGCAGCGCAGCCCTCACATCCCCGATTCCTGGCGCCTCCTTGACGAGGGATCTAGAATGCGCCGGGCTGAATGGGAATTCAGGGTCCAATGCTCGCCGCTACTGAACTACCCGGGTCAAAGCAAGAGGAAGAAGGGGAGAGGTGAGTCCCAGGCTGTTCTTGAGCCTGAGGAGACTGACCAGGACCTTTGGGCAACTCCCAAGTCGGTTCTTTGTACCCTGCCCCGAGGGCATCTGGGTTCAAGCTACACTGGCCCAGGGGCCGCGCGCGCGCGCGCGCACACACACACACACACACACACACACACACACACAGTCCGCCTGTTTCAGGGTCTGGAGTGTAGTATCACCCACCGCCCCGCGCGCGCGCGCGCGCACACACACACACACACACACACCCACCCGCCGACTAAACAGTTTGCTCGCCGGGTTAAGAGAGGGCTTGAGCCTCAATCCTGCGCCAGCCCATCGGTTAGTTCCCCTGAAGACCGGAAGGGGTGTTGGGCCCTCATGTCCCCCTACCACTCCCACCCCACGCAAACCGGGGATCCAGACAGGGCACAGACTCTCTGTGCATGGAATCGGGGCGGATAGAGTGGGCAAAGATTTGACAACCAGTAATATTCTGGTACCATGTGTCACTCTGGAATAGGGTGACCAGCATGTTTGGAGACTGGAGGTCTTGATCCTTCACACACCCCCTCCTGAGAGCCAGTCAATACCCTGGTCATCCCTGGCTGGTCCCAAGACCTCTATCCTGCCCCTTCCTTCCTCCCTCCCTCCCTCCTTCTCTTCCTTCCTCCCTCCTTCCCTCTCTCTCTTCCTTCCTTTCTTCCTCTTGGTCAACGGCTGACCCTTTCCAGCCTCTCTGCAGTGACCCTCAATGAATCTACTCACCGTCTTGGCCTGCCCCTCCTATATTCTTTTAGTGAAACACATTCGTGGTTGGAATACCCTCCTCTCTTAAGGTCCAACTATCTCCCACCTCAGACCCTGGCCCAGTGACCCCCTTTCAAAACCCCTGCCTCCCTCACCTCCATCCCAGGCCCCAGCAGAGGGGCTGCTGAGGACCAATCTGGTGCAGGCCCAGTATGAGAGACAATAGAGACCCTTCTGCCAGGGCTAGGACAGGCAGGAGTCCAGAGCCACAGGTTAAGTGGGGGTAGGGTACGGATCGGGACAGCCTGGGCTGCCTTGGACTCTGGCCACAGTCTGAATGTCTTGTCAGCCTTGCAGCCTCAGATGCCCATGGGCTTCTCAAAGGGTGGCCCTGTTCTTGGGAGCAGTTCCCTGTTGCCCCACTCCCATAGGCCCTGAAGATGATAGGACCATGGCCATTGGGGCAGGGGGTGCCAAGGTCTGGTCAGTAATAACCAGTGCTGGCACTATGGAGAGGGGTCAGAGGGTGAGGTTCCCTCATTTTCACCATGACCCCATCATTCACATGATCCCCTGGGCTGCAGACCCCGGGTCATCCTGGACTAAAGATACCTCCTTGAGTCTCAGACGCACAACTAGGTGGTCACCAAGTTTTGCCAGCTCTACCATCCCAAAGCCACATTACCCTCATCTCCATACTAGCCTCCTTACTGATGTCCTAACTTATGCCCTTATTCCTGTGGCATTAAACATTAAATCAGGCCCCATCACTGTCCACCTAACCCCATTTATGACCCTCTCATTGCATGCATCATATGCACCTCACTCACAGTGAGTGAGGACCCTGGCGGGTATTCTGGTTTCCCCCAACTTCTACTCTCCCTCTTCCCCAACTCTCTCATCTCCAGCCTCAATGGCTTCCTTGCTGCCTAGAACAGGATATCCTCATTCTCCCTCAGGACTTCTGCACTTGTTGCACTGGGACCACTTTGCAGACTCCACTTTTGGGGACCCAACTGATTTAGGTCTCAGCCCAGACATGATCACTGGCTTTGAAGCAGCTCCTGCCTAGCTCCCATTAGAATATAATTGCTGGAAGAGCAAGCCCCTCATTTGTCCTCCTCGGTTACCACCTGCATAATCCCTGGCACACAGCAGGTGCTCAATATATGTTGAATCAATGAGTGATGAACCCCCTTCTCTATAACCCTCTCCCTTTCCAAGATAGGGTCCTGGTGCCTGTCAGACCTAGAGAAGAAGATAAGGGACTGAGAGGTCCACAGGTTGGATGTGAATTCTGGGAAAGAGGGAGAGTGTTCCTGTAGAGCAGAACATTCTGAGCAAAGGCTAGAGGTGGGACTGAGGAGCCAGGCCAGTTGTGGTATCTTCCTCAGGTGAGAATCCAGCCAGCAGCCTCTGCCCTCCTCTGTAACTGGGCCCTCTGCAACCACCCCTCCCTCGCCCCAGCTCCAAGCTTCCCTACCTGAACCAGGTGGGTGGCTGGGCTTGGGGCAACCCAATCAACACCAGGGCTTCTAAGCTGGTGTGGTAGCCACAGCTAAGTCTATTTGGAGGCAAATGATTCTCCCTAAAGCTCACAGCTCAGCAGCCTCCTATTCCTCTGCTGCCAGAGCCTCCCTAGAGTCATGAGAGGCCAACACTGACCCAATAATGACAGAACCCTGGGGCAAGGGGCCCAGAACAGGGCCTCTAACCTGGTCTAGGCATCAAGGAAGGCTGCCTGGAAGAAGAATTATTAGAGATGGGTCTTGATGGATAAGTAGGAGTGTGCCAGGAAAACAAAGGGATGATGAGGTAGGTGGGTGCTCCAGGCAGGGAGCTTAGCATGTGCAGCAGTCTGTAGACCAGAAGAATCACAGCAGTGTAGAGCACAGTGGTGGGTGAAAGTGGAACAGAGCAGTTTGAGGGCCCTGAAGACCAAGCTTAAAATCCTGGCCTATGTCCAGAGAGCCAGGAGCCTCGAAGACTCTCAAGCGGGAGCTAAGTGGCCTGGGGGGCAGTGTCAAGGGCTTCCCCTTTCACCTGGGGCTTCCTCCGGTTGAGCCTTCCAGTGCCAGCTCCTCCTCCCTGCCCAGCAACACCTGGCTCCGTCTACAGAGTCAGTGCGCCCTCTGGTGGGTACTCAGAGGCTATTCGGCGGCAAAGGCGTGGAGATGCGAACCCCAGGGGAACCTAGTGCGCTTGCTACTCTGGAGGCCTGGGAAGTAAGGAAGGGTCGCAGCTGGCCCAGCTGGGGGCCGCTGACCGCGAGGGTGGGGATGGGCCTGGGCCGGCGAGTGTGGATCGCCAAGCAAGCACCCAGTGTCGAATCCTCTTCGATAGCGGAATATTTCCCAGGAGGGAACAAGGAGGGGGTTTTACACCATTCCTACACGCCCTGGAAGTCCACGAGAAGAGCCACACTCCCCTGGTGAGGAACTCCACCCTGTATCTGCCCAGACTTTCACGTACCTTCGGCTGGAGCGCCGGCTGCCTTAGTAGCAGGCTTCCAAGGGCTGAAGTGAGGATGGGATTCCGCTAGCTTGCGGGCAGGCTCGATGGACCAAGTTCATTTTTCCCAGGTACCCAGAGTACGGTTTGCCGTTGGAGCCTCGCTGATTCCTCCCGCGTACCGTATCTCCGATTCATTCATTCGTGATTCGTGAACACTAGCTAGTAGCGGTGTGGGGCTGGGGGACATTTATCAGTGAAATACAGAAATCTCAAACTACAGTGGGGACCCCTGCTAAGGAGGGATGTGCCTTGAGAGAGGAAAATTTGGAGGGAGGGCAGAGGTTAACTAGGGCAAGGGTGTGTTGGGAGGGGAGAAAAGGGCACAGATGAGACTCTAGTGAAAGGCCCTGTGGCCCCAGGGAAGGTTACTTTTCATGGATACGGGAAGAGAGCTTAGTCAACCATTCATTCATTCTTGAGCTACTACTATGTGCCTGGCAGGCCCAGTGATAGGCTCTGGGGTTGAGCCTTTCCTCCAGGATCTGATATTCTCGCGGGTGGGTGGATGGTGGGGTAGGGAGACAATAAACGATTTATCTTGTTAGTAGCTAGTTTAGTGCTGGCAGAAAGGAGACGAGAGCCGGCTGGGGGACAGGAGTGCGGGTTGTTTAGTATTAATGGTGTGATCTGGGAGGACCCATCTGAAGATGAGTAAGGGAGCTCAGCAAAGCAGGGGGCCTAAGGTTGTTTTAACGAATTTAGTTTTTCAAGAGTCCAAACATCGGGAATTGTCACGTAGGTGGAGGCGGTTGGACAGGTGCACGGGAGTTTTGGGGGAGCCGCCCCACGCTTGGGGTTACTACCCCGCAGGGACCTGTACACGCATGAATGCCTCTCCAATGGGAATGCGCTCAGGACGGCACCTCGAGGGGGAGGCTTCCCCGGGAACCCGGCTTTGAGACCCGCGCTGAAGGAAGAATATGGAAGGGCCCAGCGCGAAGGTCTGAAGGTTGAATGGATGGGGGGACCAGGAAGGGTGAGATTTAGATCAGGTAGCGCCGGGATGGCCCGGGGCTCTGTCGTCTTGGAGCAGAGCCCAGTCTGGAGCCTGAGAAGGGGCAATGCACGCCAGGGAAGTTTTAGGAGAGGCTGGGGTGCTGTTGGGGTGAAGTGCAATTAGCTGCAAGGGCGTGGCCGGGAGGAAGGCCCGATTTAGCCTGGCGCAAGCGAGCTCCTGGCTGGGTGGGGAAGGGGCCTTAACTCGCAGTTGCGCCCCGCCCACCGAACAAATATTTGACATTCCAAGCTTATCTAGAGGAGGGTGGTACCCGAAGAGCGCATTTCCTCCTCCCCCCGGGCCTGATTGGCTTAGCGCCTCCGGGGGTGGGGTCAAGCGGGTTGGCAGTAGGGTGGCGGTCTTACCAAGGACAGCGGAGCGTGGTCATTCGCCTACACCGCAACGGGAAGGGCTGGTCGCTCGAAACCGCTGGAAACCCAGTCTACTTACGTCTCCCTTCCAGCCGCCGTATCCCGGGCGCCCTCAGTCTGTTTATCCGCCAAATGGGGACGCGGTACAGTTTGAATTAGTGGGCAAGGCCTCGGAGGCGCCTCCTCTACGCCGGGTTCTTTCGCTCTCAGTTGTCTGAAGGTCCGAACGTAGCGCCCAGCTTGTCCGAAAGCGTGAGGTGCGGCTCCCGCCCCAGTTCCGTCTCGGGCTTGGCAACCCTCTGTGTCTGCTCCTGCCGGGCTGGAGCCCCTTCTTCCCGCCGGATTCTTCTTCAGTTTCTCAGTCACATAAACGGGAGAATTCGGGAAAATCCGGGGCGGCCTGGAAACTCGCCGTAAAGGAGCTTCACCAAGCCCGACAGGGCGAAAGTGTGCTGGGAGCCCTCCACGAAGGGCTGTCCGAAGAAGAGATGGAGAATTTGCGGCTCCCTTAGGCACATTGCACTTTTGCCTCTAGCCCCCACCGGCCAGCACGTTCACATCTCCAGGCAACAGGCCTGTTGTCAAGGGGGAAGGGCGAAAAGAGACGGCAGGCCTCACGTGCGGTAGGGGTGAGGCTCCTTGCCGGGACCATCCGGCTCAGCGCCGGGGAGCCGCTCTCGGGAGCTGGGGCCGGGGATGGGGGAGACGCGCTTCTTCCTTCCCCAGCACCGAGGCCTGCGCACCTCCGACCGCTCTTTGGCACCGCAGGCACTTCCTGGAGCCAGGCTAAGGCCCAGCCTTCGCACTTGTGTGCACAAACCCTTTCCACTGACCTCTGGTGAATACTCAAATGGGTTTAATGATCTCTTGTGCTTCCTGCCACCCTCCCCCCACGCCAGTCGACCTCTGGCGACCCCCCTACAAGCCTTTGGGTGATACCTGATAACTCTTACCGGCCCCTTTGACCTTGGGTGACTTCTTTTACCCCTCCAGACCCGCCGTCGTGACCCCCACAGCCTCCAGGCTGCCTCCTGGTGATTTTCACAAGTCCAAAGGACCCTTACGGACTAAAAAAGGCCCCTGGTTTTACTCTTTCCTTAGCGGAGGCCCGGTGGGGGAGCGGAGAGGGAAGGGGGTCGCCGCAGAAGTCAGGCAGGGCCCGCTGGGGGAGCGCGAGCCCAGGCCAGCCTTGTGAGTGTGCGCGTGTAGGGCTAGAGTCTAGCGGCCCTCCCCCATGGTTCCCGGGGGCCGCCCTCGGTCACGTGGCCGGCGGGGCCGACAGGTAACTCGCCCAGAGAGGGCGGGGGCCGGTAGCCGCCCCGCCCCGCGGGGCGCCTTGGGCGGGTCTCAGCAGCGCCCACTGCGGCAGCCGGGCCGCAGGTGCCGCCCATAACACACGGTGTCCCGCCTAAGCCGAAACGCGTCTGCCGTCGGTCGGTGAGTGTGTGCGCTTCGTCGGTCCGCGTGTGTCTGTCTGGTCGAGCACACTCTCCCTCTGCGGCCATGACTCCGCCGCCACCCCAGCCACCGCCCTCAGGCCCGAACCCCGCCGCAGACTCCGCTGCCGACCCCCGTCCCGGGCCTGGACCCCTGGTCGTACTGTTCGGGGCCACGGCGGGTGCGTTGGGGCAGGACCTGGGCTCCGACGAGACCGACTTAATCCTCCTAGTCTGGCAAGTGGTGGAGCCGCGGAGCCGCCAGGTAGGGTGGAAAGAGGGCGGTGGGATCTCCAGGGAGCTTCAGGATCCGAGGGGCGCAGCGGCTGATCGGTATTCCCCGCCGCTCGCAGGTGGGGACATTGCATAAATCGCTGGTACGCGCCGAGGCGGCCGCGCTGAGCCCGCAGTGCCGCGAGGCGAGCGGCCTGAGCGCCGACAGCCTGGCGCGGGCCGAGCCGCTGGACAAGGTGCTGCAGCAGGTGAGCGCTGGGGCCGGGGTGAATGGAGGCCCGGCCGGGCTGCAGGGACATTTCTCGGCGGTAGAGGCGGCAGGAGGCGAGGCCTGGCGCACCACAACCAACTGGCCGGGGCGGTAGGACGGGTTCCTGTTGTTTGAAACTTTCAGCGACTCCCGCGTGTGCGTGTGTCCGCGTGTGCCGGCCATTCCTAGGGGGGCGTCTTTTCAGACTTTCCAGTGGTCCACTCCTACTGAGGGGGTGGAGATGGAGGCTGCGAGACCCCTCCCAGAGTCCCCGGCCTGCGGGAGAGCTAGACTGAGACGCCTCTGGGGACCTGCCCGGCCAGGTCTCTCAGAACAGCAGCCGGAAGCTGAAACGGCCGAGGGGCCCAGACTTGGCCATAGGTCACGGTCCCTGCTGCCTGCGTCCTCGGCCCACCCATCCGCCAGGAAGACGCTGGAGCAGGGGCGTAGGGCGGTTTCTGCCCAGGAGGCAGGCGCCGCCAGGTGTAAGCCGCTCGTCCAGGCCTGTCTCGGCCGGCTGGCCAGGCGTGGGCGCTGTCCGGACCCCGCCTGGAGGCTACCTGCCTCCTGAGTGCAAAGGCCTGGGGTGCCTCCCGGCCCTGGCTGAAGTGGGAGTCGGTTCCCTTTGCTGTTTTTCTTATCTTCATTACTGGGCTCACCCTGTGCCTGACTCTTGAGTGGAATGAGTGAAAGTGCTTTACTAGCACAAGTTCTTTCATCGTCCAACAACTCTGGTGGTTCCTGATGAGGAAACAGGCACAGATTGTAAAGCTGGGGTTAGAAGAGGTTCTTGGGCCTGTGGTTTGTGCTTGTACCAGTTCTCCAGCAGGGATAGAGGATGGGGGAGGGGCAAGGCAGCTTTCCGCCCCCTCTATGAGCAAACAACTCAGTGCCAGCTGGTCGATAAGATCTGGGTCAAAGCTCATGCTGCCCCTGGCGTCCAGGTGTGGAGCTCTGTCAGTTCTGTCCTTGGAGTTTCTCTGCCCCTCAGTTGGTCAGACCTAGGGGCGGGGCTGCCATTGACCATGAGCAGGCTGGCCTCAGGCAGGACTGGGCCTCCCCCACCTGAGAGTGGTGCCTGGTCAGGGACAGGTTTAACCTGCTTTGCCCCGCCCCTTCCCACCTGGCTTGTCCTACTCCACCAGGTGTTTGCTCTGGCCCCATTCCAGACTCCTGGAGTGTGTGTGATGGGGGCTTGGGTGATATGTGACTGCTCCCATTTGGCCTGGAGAAGGTGACAGTGGACTAGGGGAGAAGGAGGACACAGAGCCAGGCCCAACAGGCATAGCCACCTCCTCCCCAGGCAGGGTAGGGCTGAACATCTGGCTGAACCAGCTTTGCAAGCCTGCGCCCTCCCTCCCCCTGCCCGCCTAGCTGTGAGTCCCTCTGTCTCTCTCCGCTCCCTATTCCTAGTTCTCACAGCTGGTGAGCGGGGATGTGGCTTTGCTGGGCGGGGGCCCCTACACGCTCTGCACTGATGGGCAGCAGCTGCTGCGACAGGTCCTGCACCCTGAGGCCTCCAGGAAGGTATGCCACCACTGAGGGCACAACAGGGGGTAGGGTTCCTAGGACCCCTCTTGTCACGGGGGTGGGCAGGGCAGCTCAGTTTCCCCCATTCATCCCCATTCCCATGTGCCCCCAGAACCTGGCGCTCCCCGACACCTTCTTCTCCTTCTACGACCTCCGCAGAGAGTTCCACGTGCAGCACCCGAGCACCCACCCTGCCAGGGACCTCACTGTGGCCACCATGGCACAGGGTATCTGTGACCTAGCAGGATTACGGTGGAGGGGCGGCTGTAGGCTGAATGTCTCTGAGTATGTGCATGCTGGTGGGTTGAATGAACACATGCAAGTTTACATTACCTGCTGAGTCCCTGACTGCATGTCTCTGTGCCTGTGCACATTTGGAATCTGGGCATATGTCTACATATGTCTGGGCTGGGGATCTTTAAGAGGATCCATGAGCTGGGCCAAAACAAATGTGTTTGCCAGGATTCTGCATGTGTCTGTGTAGGGGACTTGAACCTCGGTGGGACATGCTAGTTGCCCTCTCATGCTGGGATTTCCTCACTGTGAGTTCTCTGCTCATAGACTTGGGGCTGGAGACGGATGCCACAGAGGACGATTTTGGGGTGTGGGAAGTGAAGACAATGGTAGCTGTCATCCTCCACCTGCTTGATGGACCCAGCGGTAAGGTTCCTTTCACCACCTTTCACCTGTTCTCAGGGCTGGGTGACTGCCTGCCTATTACTTCCTCCAAGTTCCCCTCCCCATTTTTCACCTCTGAGAGACCACAAGGTGAAAGCCCCTTTGTTACCTCCTCATCCCCCTCAACTGTCCTCTTTTTGCAGCGCTTGGTGGGGAGACCCCCCTCCACCAGACCCTGCTGACCCCCATGCCATCTCCTCTCAGGTCAACTGTTTTCGAAGCCCGAAGTGGTAAAGCAGAAATATGAGACAGGGCCTTGGTGAGTGAGGGGGCAGGGTTGGGGGTGACACCAGCTGGACAGCTCTGACTGAGCCCCGCCCCACAGCAGCAAGGCCGACGTGGTGGACAGCGAGACTGTGGTTCGGGCTCGTGGGCTGCCCTGGCAGTCATCAGACCAGGACGTGGCTAGGTTCTTCACAGGGCTCAATATTGCCAGGTGGGTACAGCAGCACGGGTGGACCCAGGAGGGCAGGCCTACCCAGGAGGCACTAACGCAGCACTGGCTCCACAGGGGTGGTGTAGCACTGTGCCTCAATGCCCAGGGCCGCAGAAATGGTGAGGCCCTCATCCGTTTTGTGGACAGCGAGCAGCGGGACCTAGCACTGCAGAGACACAAGCACCACATGGGTGTCCGCTATATTGAGGTGGGGCTCTGGGCTTGGGAGTGGAGCAGGGCAGAGCTGAGGCCAGGCAAGCATGAAACTCATGGGCTGTTCCCACAGGTATATAAAGCAACAGGAGAGGAGTTTGTAAAGATCGCAGGGGGTGAGTGTGCTCCCAACAGCATCTAGATCCCCCTGGTTCTTGATCCATGTCCTGCTTCCCCGACGCCCCTTGCCTTTCTGCTCCCATGTGTGCTAGGTGTGGGTGGGTATTTGGAAGGGCACAAATGAAGTCAGTAGGTGACTCCCACGCCCCCCACCAAGGCACTTCACTAGAGGTGGCTCGTTTCCTGTCACGGGAAGACCAAGTGATCCTGCGGCTGCGGGGACTGCCCTTCTCGGCTGGGCCAGCAGATGTGCTAGGCTTCCTGGGGCCAGAGTGCCCAGTGACTGGGGGTGCCGATGGGCTGCTCTTTGTGCGCCACCCTGACGGCCGGCCCACTGGTGATGCCTTTGCCCTCTTCGCCTGTGAGGAGCTGGCACAGGCTGCATTACGCAGGCATAAGGGCACGCTGGGTAAGCGATACATTGAACTCTTCCGGAGCACTGCAGCCGAGGTGCAGCAGGTGAGCCACCCAGGGCTCCCCCTACCCCCGTGTGCTTCTCCAGGGTGTCCCTTCCATGCCCTCCTTGGCCCTGCCCTACTTGGCATAACCAGCCTGCTGCTTCCTTCCTTACTAGGTCCTGAACCGCTATGCCTCCAGCCCACTCCTTCCCACACTGACTGCTCCACTGCTGCCTATCCCCTTCCCACTGGCAGCTGGGACCGGGAGAGACTGTGTACGCCTTCGAGGCCTGCCCTACACAGCCACCATCGAAGACATCCTAAGCTTTCTGGGGGAGGCAGCGGCTGACATTCGGCCCCATGGTGTGCACATGGTACTCAACCAGCAGGTAAAGCTGCGTCCAGTGGGGGAACACACTTAGTTACAGAGGGGTGTGTGATTGGGAGGAAGGCATTTTTGTACACGACAGACTGCTTACAAGATGGTGTGCACAGGGCCGGCCGTCGGGTGATGCCTTCATCCAGATGACATCAGCAGAGCGGGCCCTAGCTGCTGCTCAGCGTTGCCATAAGAAAGCAATGAAGGAACGCTATGTGGAGGTGGTCCCCTGCTCCACAGAGGAGATGAGCCATGTCCTGATGGGGGGCACCTTGGGCCGCAGTGGCATGTCCCCTCCACCCTGCAAGCTGCCCTGTGAGTGTCCCAGGGGGCTGGGGAAGAAGGAGGCATGTGGGGGCCAGGATGTTATAACCCTCACTTTCTACGGTGGGGACTCCCTTCTGGCTGCCCCACCCAGGGCAGTGCTGGGCTCCCTGCAGATACGCTCTCTACTTCTGCCTCTAGGCCTCTCACCGCCCACCTACGCCACCTTCCAGGCCACCCCAACACTCATTCCCACTGAGACAGCAGCTCTGTATCCCTCTTCAGCACTGCTCCCAGCCGCCAGGGTGCCCGCTGCACCCACCCCGGTTGCCTACTACCCAGGGCCAGCCACTCAACTCTACATGAACTACACAGCTTACTACCCCAGGTACCCTGCTGCTAAGATTACTTCACAGTCTTGCCCCCTTGTCCTGGTTTGGGGGAGGATCATGATCCCCTTCCTGGGCCAAATAACTCAAGGTCTGCTGGAACTTCGACTTTACTCTGAGACGACAAGGGAGTGACAGATGTGGGCTGCCTGATGCCATCTACAAACTAGAACAGAGATGACTCTGTAGAGACAGGGGTATTAGGGAGGAGGAAATGAACCAAACACAAGGCAGAGGCAAGGGAAGAGGCAGGTAGGTCTTGGTCTAGGCCACAGGTGGCACTGCACTACTAAATCCCTGCCTTTCCTACCCTAGCCCCCCAGTCTCCCCCACCACTGTGGGCTACCTCACCACGCCCCCTGCTGCCCTGGCCTCTGCTCCCACCTCAGTGTTGTCCCAGCCAGGAGCCCTGGTCCGTATGCAGGGTGTCCCATACACAGCTGGTATGAAGGATCTGCTCAGCATCTTCCAGGCCTACCAGGTGAGGTGTGGCTGGAGGGCTTGGGAACCTGGCTGAGCCTGGAGCTCCCTGCCTAAATAATCTGTCACTTCTGCAGCTAGCCCCTGATGACTACACCAGTCTGATGCCTGTTGGTGACCCACCTCGCACTGTGCTACAGGCCCCCAAAGAATGGGTGTGTTTGTAGGTGAGGGAGCCAGGAGGTAAGAGCTGGCTGATGTCCTCAGCTAACAGGACTCTCCTGCATCCAGAGAACCAGCGCCCTCAACCTGGTTGGTAGCTTCTTTCTGGCTTGTCAAAATTCTCAGAAAGCCCCCAGAGGAGCTCAAGCCCCAGCTCCATCCCCCCTACTTATTACTCTGCGTGTTCATCCCAAAGATGATGGCTGGACCCTGAATGCAGGGCTGGGGGTGGAATGTCACCACCCTGCTCCCAGTGGTCTGATCTGGGCCTCTTAAGTAGCAGAGAGCCTTTGTTCTGTTTTGGCTATGGTCCATGCCTACAGATTCCATAGGGCTGATGTCCATAGCAGGCTTGCTTTCTTTTTAAAAAATGTAAACCCTGGTGCCTTCAGCGTATGACTCCAGGGGGCTTCTGAGTAAAGATCCCAATGTTCTACCTTCCCCTGTCCCTTCTGGTGGGGGGCAGAGAGCGCTGGCCCCAGTCCCCAGGATACTGACCTCCATGGTCACATTGCACCAGGGGTGGTCCCACCTAAGGATGCTAGCCCCCCTCTAGCTTGACACAAAGAATAACAGATGGCAAAAATCACAGGCTGTTTTGATGGACTGCATTGCAATATCCTCAGAGGACAATAGGGGGCAGGAGGCCCTCACACAAAAACTCAGGCTTGACTTTTAAAGGGACTTCTGCCTACTTTTCATGCACACCTTGGGCAGGTCAGTTGTCCTGAACTCAGCAGACACCTTGGAATGTCCTTTGCACCCATTAGAGGGTGCTGAACTGAAGCTTCGGAAGGAATTTGGAACTCTACCCTCTCCGTAAATAAACAAAGGTTCCCAACCAAGTGGACTTTTTAAAAGCCAAAGTGCCCTTCACTTTGGCACAGAGTGAGGGGCTCCACACCAGCCCTATGCAGAGGAACACTCAGGCAGATTTCAAGGAGACTGTTGACCTGTCACCGTTTATTATTTCAGCACTGTAACTGAGGAGCCTGAATTGCTGGCTCTTCTTCCCTTTGTATTTGTGTAAGGAGCACTGTACTCCTATAAAAGGTTTTAAAATACAAAATGTACAAGAAAACACAATGTCAAGTGCTGTAAACATAACTGAGAATCAGTTCCTTAATTGAACATCATCCATTTTATAAAATACAAGGTTTCAACTTGAACCCATCTGAACCTTACAGATGACCATCTGTTCTGATTATCAAAAACAGGGCTTTACAGCCAGACTCAGCAGAGCTCTGGTGATAGTGGCTAACCCTGGGCAGGGGTGGGTTGCACCCCAGGCAGCAGCACCACACTTGAACCCAAAAACATCTGTTCCTAGCTGTTTTCAGCCACGTTTCTCTGTGCATCTCCAGTAAGCAGAAGGCTGCTCATCCCATTCCTCAACCCAAGATATAGCATGGGTTGGAGGGGGAAGGGGTGGGTCCTAGCACATGCCCAGTTGCTCAGTGCTGTTACTAGAAATCAATTTGCATAGTCCAATGGATGTGTGCTGTAACACCACTATGTTGCACAAAAATTAAGGTATTTATCTACAAAACCAAAAAATACTGTCTTTTACACCAAAGCTTTTACAAAGCTGATACAAAACTGCTTACATAGTATACAAAGCTCTATTTTAAAATTTAATTTTTATTTTAAATAGGAAAGAGCATTTCTAGTGCTACAGGCATCAAGGTATTTAAAAGGCATCAAAATTTGGTGCATAGCAACTCTGTATCATAGAGGCTTTTATTCTTGAGGGCAGCAGAGCAACCCCCAAAGGGTCTTGCAAGGGAAGCTCTTGCAAGAACCCCATGTGAGGCAGCTACACCAGGGACAAGAGGGTGGAGGCAAGTCTGGCCAACTCTCTGGAACTTCATCTAAAGGCGGCCAGCCACCGCAAACCCTCCAAAGGAAACTCTGGGCTTCCAACCACAGGCCCTGAAGCAAATCTCACTATCCACACTGTGACACAAAACTCACTTTCAAAGAAAATGTGACAACACCAGGCTCCAAGAAGGACTAGAGTGATTTGCTGAAGTACAAGCATTTTTTTCTAACTAATTTTAGGGAGAAATCTAAAACATCATGGATTAAAGGAAAAAAAAAAAAAAAAAAGGGCCTTACTTCCTCATCCTGGGTCAATAGCTCCTAACTGGTTGACTAGAGGTGGTAGGCAATGAGCTGGCTCCCTCCACCCAGGCCTCACTTGGCCTCAGTAGACAGTCCTGGCATCTAGGACCCACAATCCCCTGCAATAATAGCATCAAGCCTTTGACCAGCCCAGCACACTGTCTCACATGTAGGCACTCAGAAAATTTGCTTCCTGAATAAAAGTACATTTCATTTGAAAACATACTGCAAACTTCAGGGGTGTTGAAATAGGCCCAAGCCTTGGAACAGGAAACTAATCCCATTAAGGGGAGGGGTAAGGGCAAGGTTTGAAAAGAGCACCCAAGTCGGGCACCTCCTTTGGTAGACAGCAGGCTGGAGTTTCTTGCTGGCCCCGCCTTGGGCACCAGCCTTACCAGCAGCACCACCAGGACATCTTTGGTGTGGAGGGTCAGGTTTAGAATGCTATCTCAGTTTTGGAATTGCCTCAAAGCCTTTTAGAAAAAGGCTGTTTTTTAGGCCATGCAGATGGGAGGGTAGGCCAGAATCATTTTAGGCTGTAAACAGAATGAGGGAAAAGCCTTCCATGCCAGTGTAAATCTTAAATGCGTCCCATCTGGAATCCTGAATGTTCTCTGCTCCTGTCTTGAAGCATAGCTCATTTGTACTTAGCTTCTGACACAGCCTGGCCTCTAGAGAAGCTAGAAGCAGCAAATTTGCCTAAACAAATCATCACAAGATTGTGGCAGCCAAATGCAGATGCTTCCACTTGGAAAAGGTCTGGGACCAGAGGACACAAAAGGGGAGAGTACTCCACAGTCTACCTGTATGTAGGATGGCAGGAAATTAAAGCTACCAAGCTAAGAAACCCCACCTTTCAAAGTTCCCTTACATGTAGTTATCTTACCCAAGGCCCTGAGGAAAAAAAGCAATTTCAACATGGAGACAGCATGGAGAGATTGCAGGAAGATTACCTAGAAAGTTACAAAAATGCTATGCTCTGGAATGTCATTGTATATTCCAACACTTCAATGATTGGAATGGTGTCATTTTATCTAACAGTTTACTTTTATAAAGAGGTATGAGCTACATTTGGCTTTACTTCCTATGAATCTATGAAAGGCTTCAGGACACATGCTGAGTTTCCGAGGCATAGGTGTGGGCTTGGGGGAATAATTTTTTTTTAATGTTTGCCTCTGGAAGGTTTTATCAAAAGTTTCTACTTTAAAAATATCATCAAAGCTAAAGAGTCCTTCAAATGACAATAAAGCAGTACAAATCACCAATCCTAGCTAAGCAACCAGATCACCTGCAAAAGCAGCACCTCTGAAATGGAGAGCCTGCTGCATTCACACTCAAAGCACCCATCATATAAAAGTATCCTATTTAAATATAAAAAGCAAAGCTCATTTCCCCAAAGATCAGACAGCCTGTGCTGCTCCTGTTCTTTTACAAAATCTACACAAGGCCTGAGTTGGAGGAATGCTGCTTTCCCCACATATGGTGATCCCAACTCCTGGCTCCATCCTGAAGGTTGCAGAGTTGGAAGCCCAAGGTCCAAAGAGAGAAACATGCTGAGAAGTACATGATGGTGGACACAAGGCTGCAGTGAACGCTGTTAGAGCCCATCGGATCTTCCTAAATCCAGGGAATCAGGACCTGGGAGGGGAGCCTGCCTGCTCGCCCCTGTTCCTTGGGAAACAGAAATCTGGGACATGTCTCTCCCAATTACCTCGTTCACTGAAAAACAAGAAAGGGAAGAGTGATTAGTGACCTCTGTGTGACTGACCATATGATGCTCAATGCCAAGCACTATTTCAAAGACATTTTTTCCCTTTCCATTGCTCTCTATAAAGATAAAGGCAGTGCTTGAAGTCTGCTCTTGAACTGGATGGCAACATCACTCCAAAAGTTGTTCCAGACCCCCCCCCCCCCACCTTTCAGTTCAATTTTGTTTGGGAAGGGGAATGGCTGAAGGAAATGGTAAACGTTCTTACCCTCACTCTAAAGGCTCTTGCTCTAGCAGAGGATAGGATACTTTTGAAATGTGTTCACCTTAATCTAACTTTTCCTTAATTTCATCCTTTTAGGAGGGTTTTCCCTTTCTGATTCCTGCACTGCACCTGTATATAAAGTAAATGAAAATAAGTGCTTTGATGAGAGTAAACCACTGAGATTTGGGGGTTATTTTGTTACCCTATGCTAATGCAAACATCCTTTATCATGTGGGGGCATTTGTATTATTTCTGATCCTTTCAGAACAGGCTCTTGATTTTGTTGGTTTCTATGATGTGCCAAGCACCTCAGGAAGCACCACAGTCTTCTGTGAGGTCCAGTGCAAAGAGTTTTAATCTTAAGGAGCCAACATAGACGGGAACACCCCAAATAAGAAACTTTAGTTCTCTCACCATGAGAACTCTTTGCTTTGAAATGAAAATTCTTTGCTTTATCAACTAAAGATTCTATTCTAATTCCACTCCTAGGCATATACTCAAGAGAACTGAACACATACATCCATATAAAAACTTGTACTCAAATGTTCATACCAGCATTATTCATAATAGCTCCAAAGTGGAAATAACCCAAACGTCTACCATTAATGAATGAATAAACAAAATGTGGTCTATTCCACAAAATGAAATATTATTCAGTCTTAAAAAAAGAATGAAGTTCTAATACATGCTACAACATGGATGAACCTTGAAAACATGCTAAGTGAAAGAAGCCAAACACAAAACATCATATATTGTTTGATTCCATTTATATAAAATGGCCAGAACTGACAGAAAATAAATAGATGGTTGCCAGGAGTAATGGGAAGGAAGGAATGGGGAGTGACTGCTCAGGGGTATGGGGTTTCTTTCTGGAGTAATGAAAATGTGTAAAAATTAGATATTGATGATGATTGCACAACTCTATGAATATACTAAAAAACCAATGAACTGTGTATTTTCAAGGATGAATTTTATAGTAATGAATTATATCTCAATACAGCTGTTATAAACAAAAATAGACCAAGACAAAAAAAAATCTCTATAATTAGCATTTGAAGTGATCATAGAGCAAAGGAGACACTAATGATTGTTTAAGAAATCTTCAAGGACTTCTCTGGTGGTGCAGTTGTTAAGAATCCGCCTGCCAATGCAGGGGACACAGGTTCAAGCCCTTGTCCGGGAAGATCCCACATGCCGCGGAGCAACTAAGCCTGTGTGCCACAACGACTGAGCCTGCACTCTAGAGCCCGCGAGCCACAACTACTGAGCCTACGTGCCACAACTACTGAAGCCCGCGTGCCTAAAGCCCGTGCTCCACAACAAAAGAAGCCACCACAATGAGAAGCCCATGCACTGCAACAAAGAGTAGCCCCCACTTGCCGTAACTAGAGAGAAAGCACACGTGCAGCAACAGAGACCCAACGCAGCCAAAAAAAAGAAAAAAAGAAAAGATTAAAAAAAGGAAAAGAGGACTTCCCTGGTGGCACAGTGGTTAAGAATCTGCCTGCCAATGCAGGGGACACAGGTTCGGGCCCTGGTCCGGGAAGATCCCACACGCCGTGGAGCAACTAAGCCTGTGTCCCACAACTACTGAGCCTACACTCTAGAGCCCACGTGCCACAACTACTGAGCCTGTGTGCCACAACTACTGAAGCCCACGTGCCTAGAGCCTATGCTCCGCAACAAGAGAAGCCACCACAGTGAGAAGCCTGTCCACCGCAACGAAGAGTAGCCCCCACTCGCCACAACTAGATAAAGCCTGTGCAGCAACGAAGACCCAGCGCAGCCAAAAATAAATAAATAAATTTTAAAAAAAGAAAAGAAATAGCTTCAAACCCCTTTAAAAAAATCTTCAAATATTAACATCTAATCTTTTTTTTAAATTAATTAATTAGTTAATTTTTTGGGCTGTGTTGGGTCTTCACTTCTGTGCGAGGGCTTTCTCTAGTTGCGGCGAGCGGGAGCCACTCTTCATCGCGGTGTGCGGGCCTCTCACTGTCGCGGCCTCTCTTGTCGCGGAGCACAGGCTCCAGACGCGCAGGCTCAGTAGCTGTGGCTCACGGGCCCAGTTGCTCCGCGGCATGTGGGATCTTCCTGGACCAGGGCTCGAACCCGTGTCCCCTGAACTGGCAGGCAGAATCTCAACCACTGCGCCACCAGGGAAGCCCCCCATCCAATCTTTTTATTGTTTAGGTAGTTAAGAAAAAATTCTTCAAACTCATATACTCATCATGGCTATAAGGAGAATGGAACTAACATTCGCTCCACAAATATTTACTGGGTATCCATGGGTTAACTTTACAATCGAAATTTATATCTTATTTCAGTTAAATCTTCACATTATTTTAAGATCACTATTACCCCACTTTACATATCAGTTAACAGAGGCTTTGCCAGTTCACACAATTTTCTTAGTAAATGGTAGAATCAGTTTCAAAACACCTGTTCAACTTCTTGAAGGCCAAAAGAGTAGAAGAGCATGGAAATCATTTAGACAAAGATAATGCAAAGGACCTGGACAAATGTGGTGCTCACAGTGAGTGTGGTGATGGTAAGAAGAGGGAAAGAGGAAAGGATTGATTCGCCACTACCACCAACGTTTTAAGTCTAGGAAGAATAGTGCTGTCACTACTGGAAATAAGCTGAGGAGGAATATAGAGGAGGAAGGTGGTAGGTTAGGTCTGGAATTGGATTTGGAAATTAGAACATCCAAATGGAAAAATCCTATGGGTAAGGGACTACACTCAATGGTCAGAGCAAGAAGAGATGTATGTACCTTCTTACTAGAGACCTGGAAGTATGGGAGCAGTTTCATAGTTCCACTGAGGAGCAAAAGGCTGAAGAAAAAGTGGGAATAGCCTTGTGATCTGATGAGAAAATAGGACCTGGGAGAGCAAATATGTAAGCAAAGGAATGGCCTGGAAATTAGGTTTAGCTTGAATACAGGCTCTGCCACTAATTCCATGTGTGTCCTTGGACAAATTACTTCATATATCTAAGACTCCCATTTCCTTAGCTATACAATGATGGTGTTAAACTAATAAGGTCTCTTTAACTGTAGAAGTCCGTGATTTGTCATCAGACAAATTTTCAAGTGGCAGTACTCAGAAGGGCAAAGAAGTGAAGGATAAAAATTTGGCTTGGGCTTCCCTGGTGGCGCAGTGGTTGAGAGTCCGTGTGCCGAGGCAGGGGACAAGGGTTTGTGCCCCAGTCCAGGAAGATCCCACATGCCACGGAGCGGCTAGGCCTGTGAGCCATGGCCGCTGAGCCTGCACGTCTGGCGCCTGTGCTCCGCAACAGGAGAGGCCACAACAGTGAGAGGCCCGCGTACCGAAAAAAAAAAAAAAAAAAAAAAAAGGAAGTGGGACTAGTAAAGCAATTATATTCCAATAAAGATGTTAAAAAAATTTTTTTTTAGGGCTTCCCTGGTGGCGCAGTGGTTGGGAGTCCGCCTGCCGATACAGGGGGCGCGGGTTCGTGCCCCGGTCCGGGAGGATCCTGTGTGCCGCGGAGCGGCTGGGCCCGTGAGCCATGGCCGCTGGGCCTGCGCGTCCGGAGCCTGGGCTCCGCAACGGGAGAGGCCGCAGCAGTGAGAGGCCCTCGTACCGCAAAAAAAAAAAAAAAAAAAAAAAATTTTTTTTTAAAGTGAGGCAAAGAAGTAGGAGTAGAAGCTAAAGGAATCTAACTACAAAAGGATGAAGATTAAGCAGTGTTGGCTAGCTCTAATAATCACTAATTGAGATCAATTTTTGAAGGTCATTGGTACAGACTTATGAAGGTCTTTGTCAGATAGAGGATGCTTTTCAAGTAAATTTTCCAGGCTAGGATTTATTGACCATTCATGATGGTTTGCAAAGAAGGATAGAATTAATCTAAACTGACTCCTGACTGCTAGAAATAACTCACTGAGATAGTTTCTATGTAAATGAAAACTTATGGGGATACTCTGCATAACAATACATTTTCTCTTCAGTTTCCTCATAAGTATAATGGAGACTTTTTTAAAACCTCTTATATAGTAAATAAAGGGACATAAATAGACAAGGCAGCCTTTGGCACCTCTGTCATAACAAGGGAGCAGTGTTTTCAGTGTAGATTCTATGTGTGGGTCTATGGGATAGTCTCCTGCTAAGAAAGAGCACAAGGATGGCCCGTGATCTCTGTGCATGGCCTCTAACACTACTCATCGCATTAGATTATCAGTAGGCATCAGTATTACCTGTCTCTTGAATAGCCTGTGAACTCCTGAAGGACAAGGACTTTACTACCGAGGAAACATCAATTTCTAATGACTGAATAAATGGATCATAATCCAGTACAATTACTTGGAAGCTATTTGGAATAGTACCCTGAAAGTTCATTAGGTGGTGGGGTTGGAAAGGGACCAGAGAATGTTATTAAGACTAACACAAGGCATCTGATTTTGATTTTGGCAGTGTCTATTTTAAACAGGTCTCACAGCAGCAGTGGCAAAAAGCCAAATATAGAATCAAGTACCCAGCTCACATTCAAGTCATCTTTCCTGTCGCTTATTCCTTCCAAAGACGGTAACTTCAGAGATGTTCCAGGCTGCCATTAAACACACCTTTTTCAAATCTTGTCTCATTGTTCAAGTTTTAAAACAAGATGATTAAAAATGGTGCTTGGGCTTCCCTGGTGGCGCAGTGGTTGAGAATCTGCCTGCTAATGCAGGGGACACGGGTTCGAGCCCTGGTCTGGGAAGATCCCACATGCCGCGGAGCAACTAGGCCCGTGAGCCACAACTACTGAGCCTGCGCGTCTGGAGCCTGTGCTCTGCGACAAGAGAGGCCGCAATAGTGAGAGGCCCGCGCACCGCGATGAAGAGTGGCCCCCGCTTGCCACAACTAGAGAAAGCCCTCGCACAGAAACGAAGACCCAACACAGCCAAAAATAAAATAAATAAATAAATAATAATTAAAAAAAAATGGTGCTTTATCATCATCGAAAACCATGTGATATATTTTTTTCCTGTGTCTTTATGAGGAAGTCAATGCTTACATTTTCTTGAGGATGAGGGTCTATAACAAACACTATCCACTCACTTACCAAGTACACTTTGATGATAAGGATAAACACATCATTTTCTGAAGAAGTCGGGTGGTGACCTTTATAGCAAAAGCCTGATCGAAGGTATGTTATCTCTGTTCCCCCTTACCAAAGTTCTGCTGTTCTTTTGCCTAGTGTGCGTAACCTCACTTAGTTAAACCAACCTGCAAGGTTCCTGACAGTTCAGGATTTTAAGACTAGGATAAAGCTAAGAAGATTTTCCACAAAGAAGCACTCAAGCCGACTATACTCAAATATACTTTAACATATAATAATCAGAGAGTAGATTTAAGTTCCAAAAGGGCAAGGAACTTGTCTATCTTGTTCTCCATTGACTCCTTAGTGCTTGGTAAATATTGAGTGCTGATTAAAATTATGTGCCAATTGAATCTTTAATGTAATATGGGACTTGGCAAAACAACAACAAAAATTATGCTCAAATAATAGCTACTGAATACAAATTTTAGGCCAGGGAGTCAGAACTGTAACAAAGCAGTCCCTTCACCATCCTTTAGCAATAACTTGAGCACAGTGTGGTATCCAAGCCCACTGCTCTCCTTTGCCCCCTCACTTCACACTTAGCCTGGGGGCTCTGGGCTCTGGCTCCCACCTCTGGGTTCCTAAGATAGCCTTCTAATGTGACTGGCCAAACTTTGTCAACTTGAGCAAATTAAAATTATTACTGGTAAGCAAATCTATAATGTAATTTACATGTAAATCATTAGCAATCTTGATAAATACAGTACTAATTTCTTCTTTTTGCGGTACGCGGGCCTCTCACTGCTGTGGCCTCTCCCGTTGCGGAGCACAAGCTCCAGACACGCAGGCTCAGCGGCCATGGCTCACGGGCCCAGCCACTCCGCGGCATGTGGCATCTCCCCGGACCGGGGCACGAACCCGTGTCCCCTGCATCGGCAGGCAAACTCTCAACCACGGCGCCACCAGGGAAGCCCAGTACTAATTTCTTTAAAAAATTAGTGCTTGCAATTTTCACTTCCTTTTGAATGTATATATGCATGAATTTATTGATTTATTTAAGTCCTACTCCACAAAGCATGTGAGTTGGCTTTATTTTTTTTTCACGAATTTAAGGTAAAAACATAAGGAGTTGTTTATGCCCCTACTGTACAATTTTATCACTTCCCCCCTATAAAGAGTAAAGTGAATTAAAAGCCTAGAACAAGGGTCAACAGCCCTCAACACCCGTGGTAACAGGTTATGTAGGTCACAGCATTTGGCCTACTTGTGGCAGCTACCGTCCTTGACTCCCATTACCCCAACACCTGGCTTGCCACAACAGAAGTAGTCAGAGCCATCAGCAATATGTGCTGTAAGAAAAAACAAATTTCTTTTTTAATCCAAGAGATGTTCAAATTAACAGTCCACTGTAATGCTATCTGTACACACAAGAATGAGGTGTTTGAGTAACGGCCTCTTATTTAGAGCTATTTCCAATGCTTACGGATTCAGAGTTAGAGCTGGCAAGCATGGTAGGGTATGGAATCTCACCACCAGGTGGAGGGGCAGGGTAACCCAGGGCACTGCCTTTGGAATAGGCGGATGCACATTGTCAAACACACGAAAGTTCAAAGGGCCTTCATAACTAGCATCTGAGCACCTTGATCACTTTTGTAAAGTATTTTTTGGTATAATCAGTCTCCATTTATGTATACTATTTCATTTTAAAGCTGCAATGAACATTCATCAAAGTTTAGCAAATTCATCTTTTCTTCCTTTCCTTACACCCCAAGATTAAAGGTATAATTCATTCTCTGGGTGAACAATTTTATGGAGATATTATTTTTTATAAAATGAAGGCCATATATAAGTATAATCATTTTCTGAATTTCACTTGAAATGAAGAAATAAGAGAAATTTGGAAGTAAAGGAATAGAAATTATTTTAAGTGTATGAGAAACTAGTATTACTTTATGGTTTATTACTCTATAAGCATAGTTTCCCTAAGATTTACTTTTAGGTTATTAGATAAGTTATAAGAATACCATCTAGGGCTTCCCTGGTGGCGCAGTGGTTGAAAGTCCGCCTGCCGATGCAGGGGACACGGGTTCATGCCCCGGTCTGGGAAGATCCCACATGCCGTGGAGCGGCTGGGCCCGTGAGCCATGGCCGCTGAGCCTGCGCGTCCGGAGCCTGTGCTCCGCAACGGGAGAGGCCACAACAGTGAGAGGCCCGCGAACCCCAAAAAAAAAAAAAAAAAAAAAAAAAAGAATACCATCTAAATGAAATACATAAAATACTGAATTCAACTATTTATAGAATGAGCTGAAGAATTAATTTACATTTATCAAAATCTGATTAATTTGCCTTTTCGGGCTGAAGACAGAAAAAAGTTCCTGAAAACTTAGAAGGTACCTATGGTAGACTGCTAAATGTCCTAATTCATTCTTCTCTAGTAATTGAGTTTAACTAGTCACAGGGCCACTCAGCTACAGACTACACATTTCCTGGCTTCCCTTTTGTAGCAAGGTATGACCATGTAACTTGCTTTCTCTAATTAAGTGTGAGTAAAAGTGATGTGTGCATCTTCCTCATCACTTGCTCAGTAACCTCTTCCCCTCCTTTTCATACCCCTTGCTTTGGGCTAAGACTCAGTCAACGTGGTGACTCTGCTTTGACAATACCTAAAGAGGTAGAGGAACTAAATGAAACAGGAATCCTGATCTCTGAATTACCGTAAGGTGTGAGAGAAAATTCCAGTGTAGTTAAGCCACTGTATTTTGGGATCTATGTTATAATAACCTAGCTTACATTATTAACAAAAATAAAACTCACCACCATAAAGGTAAGACAGAAAGAATATTCAAGCATTTTAAGCAAGAACCAAGATAACCAGCTTGAGCTCTATCATAACAAGTTTTTAACTAAGTTATTTTATTCTATTCTATTCCATTCCATTCCATTCCATTCTATTCTATTCTATTTTTTGGCCGCGTTGTGCAGTTTGCAGGATCTTAGTTCCCTAACCAGGGATTGAACCCGGGCCCCAGCAGTGAAAGCACCAAGTCCTAACCACTGGACCGCCAGGGAATTCCCTAAGTTATTTTAAGTTTTACACCGAACTCTAGATAGCTTCCAACCATAGGACAGATTGAAAATTACATGCACAATGATCAGAAGATACCCTTCACTTTTAACATTAGATTTAATACTACTAAAGGGAAATTATGACACTTTTTTCCACAACTGACTGAGGGGGAGATTAAGGATCCTTTCTTTCTTTCTGTTACTAAGGATCCTTTCTTTCTAAGAAACCTCTTATATATGTGATACTATACTAAGTGTCATACAGATCTTTCCTCTAGAAAAAGTTGTAACTCAAAACATTCTACAAACATTAAGTCTCCAGCTGAGTAAACAGTACACAGTTACTTGAAAGTATATTCAAGTATCAGCACGTATGTTTTTGTATCAGTAAAAACTGAAATGTGGGGGGAAAAAAACCCAAAAACAAAAAACTTATTTTCAACTTAGGTTAAGAGGTGAGATTCTGGGGACTTCCCTGGAGGCGCAGTGGTTAAGAATCCGCCTGCCAATGCAGGGGGCATGGGTTTGAGCCCTGGTCCAGGAAGATCCCACATGCTGCGGAGCAACTAAGCCCGTGAGCCACAACTATTGAGCCAGCGCTCTAGAGCCCGTGAGCCACAACTACTGAAGCCCGCGCGCCTAGAACCGAGCTCTGCAACAGGAGAAGCCACCGCAATGAGAAGCCTGCACACTGCAACGAAGAGTAGCTCGCGCTCACCGCAACTAGAGAAAGCCTGCGCACGGCAACAAAGACCCAACACAACCCAAAATAAATAAATTTTAAAAAACGGATGTGGAATTCTGAATTTTAGGCCTATCAGAAGACTGTCCTTTTCCTTATTTTTTTACATTTTGTACATTTTCTCTGAGTAATCTTGTCCATTTCTATATACTGTAGTGTTGACTCCCACATCTGTTGTCTCCAGGGCCCAAACCTGAGCTCCAGAGCTGTAAACCCACATGACTCATTCCACACCTATGCTACGAATCCCACATGCTTGCCTCTTCAAGATCTTGCCCCACAAATTTCCTGCACTCTTCTCTTTAATCAATCTACTCACCAACCCTCTCCTCCTGGATTCTTTTCAACATTGCTTAAATATGGGTAAGTCTCTATCTCAAACAAGCAAGTGAGCAAACAAATAAAAACCCTAGACCCCACATGGCCCTCTATATCTAATTTCTTTCTTTCATTGTTTAACATCTTAAAGGAGTTATCTACACTGCCTGCTGTTTCTCTATTCTTACCTCCTGTTCATTCCTTAGTCATCCATTGGTCCCTTCACTCCACAGAAACATTTCTTACCAAGATCACTAGTGACCAAATTGTTGCTTCATATACAAGAAGGGCAGTGGGGTAAACACTGGAAGAAATAAGCTTTAATTTTGGTTCAGCCGTGATGTGACTAGGGCAATTTAATCTTTTTTCAACTGATCTTCTCAACTATGATACAAGGAAATTCATTTAAATCCTTCTATAACTCTCCTGAGAGTTTTATAGATATGTAGAAATTTAGTGGCCAATGATGTGAGACCAGGGTAGGCTGGCCCAGCTTCTGGGAGAAGCCAGGGTTTTGGTGCCTTATCAGGAAGCTTTAGTATCCTAAATATAAAGATTTGGGTAGTAGACATGATTTCTAAGTCCCCTTCCAAATCCAAATTCATTAAAATGAAATTCAAATGGCATTTTGAGAACTACAATCTGTATGTTTATAATTTCTACCACAGACTTTCTCAAGTGGCTTTGAGAGTCTTTGAAGAAAGAAGCTGTGTGAGGGAGAGGGAGTGGTATGGTTGCTTGCTGAGGCACAGAGGCCTGAGGCCCAGCCCCCTCCTCACAAGCACTGACTCCTTCCAAATGGAGCCCCAGATGAACTACCAGCGTGCAAACATGGGCCTAAAGGACAGGCTCAAGGGTAAACGATCCAGGTTGCCTCTGGCAAATGGCTAACATTTCCTGCTTTATTTCCATTCCATACTGCCTCACATCAAAACTTAGAGCACCTGACCAGAAATGAGTAGGCTTACACACCTTATCAGCAACCAAATTTACTCCGCATCCAAGCCACAGAATTCATATAGACAGGACTCCCTCTGCTTTGGTTCAATAAATCCAATCAACACTTGACTTTTATTCAATCCCAGACTAAAATTATAAGTGTGAGAGCCTGAGTGTAGTTAAATTTAAAAAGCACTCTTACAGTCAAAGTTTAGTTCCAGAGATAATGAGTGGGCCCCTACCAAGAAGATGCCCATGTATACCCCCTCCTCTGCAGCACATGCAAATCTGGCCACTGCATGCAAATATCAGACTTGGGCAGAAAAACAGTGACACATTTCAATCAACACTCACCCTCTAGATTCTCCAGAAAGGAGGTGGACATGAGAGCTCACTGTGGTTAGGCCATTTCTCTGCTGAACCTGATGGCTGGTGTTCCAAGTCAGACATAAACTGGTCTGTGTCAAAGAAGACAACATCACAACTGAATGGAACAAACCAGAGGGTAACAATCTACTACATGCCCAGCTTGTTTTTTTCTATAATTAAGAGGAATTTAGTTGTCCTTTATCTGTCAATCACTGCATAAAATGGCTCCCCGCATTTTATTAGATAATATAAATATTGAAGTCCAGAGAGTTTAGGTAACGCTGATTTATTTTCTAAATTTAAAAGGGCAGTTATTTTAAAAAGTTACAATGGTGGTTTTCAGTGATTTTAAAGGACAGATTTAGTTTTAAATAAACTAGTTTTTATTAGATTAGATCTATCAGTGGTTCCCAAATACATGTCTGTGGCTACATCACAGTTATCTGGGCACTTAATAAAAAAAATAAACTCCTGGGCTCTACTTCAGAGCACAGAATCAAAATGTCTAAGGGTACGAGCCCAGAACACTATACGCATAGGTAAATTTGTGGGTCATGGAGGAATATTTTCTAAACTGAAGTTCACATCCATTAGCAGGCTATGAAATCAATTCAGCAAGCTGAAATCAGTATTTAAAAAAATAAATAGAACAAAATAGAAGATAAGCTACATTTTTTTAAATAAAGGTTAAGGATTGGCTTGTGAGCCTTTCATGTTAGGTGTGTATGTTTTTTGTGTTTGTTTGTTATGTAATAGATCATGCTATAAAACTTACTTCTTATTGTTAGAAGCTGTCAAAAATGTTGAAAGTCACTGTACTCAAGAAGAGTCACTATTACCAGTTTTGTGATAATCGCTGACACACACAGATGCCCAGTTAAAGAGTCCAAAATACAATGAGGCAAAACCTCCTCCTGTGACCTATAAGGAATTATTTTTGGCCTTTGCTGTACGAATTCAAATAAAAGGACCTAACCTTTTATTAGATTCTAGAAGAATGATTATTTTATCTTGGAAGAGAAGAAACTGTAGTCTCTGTGAACTAATTAATACCCTCCTCTTAGGCAGATAAAAGAGGGAAAACAGGGCTTCCCTGGTGGCGCAGTGGTTGAGAGTCCGCCTGCCGATGCAGGGGACACAGGTTCGTGCCCCGGTCCGGGAGGATCCCACATGCGGCGGAGCGCCTGGGCCCGTGAGCCATGGCCACTGAGCCTGCGCATCCGGAGCCTGTGCCCCGCAACGGGAGAGGCCACAACAGTGAGAGGCCCGCGTACCGCAAAAAAAAAAGAGGGAAAACAGAGGAGGAGCCAATCTGTTCAAAATGCAGCCTCACTAAAGGGGTCAAAACAAAACACAAAAACCAGAAATCCTTTGTGAATAGGCAAAATTTTTCTGCCTTAAGCTTCTTTATTACTAAATTTGAGATCACTCACCTAGCTTTCAGGGGTGATTTAAGGATTACAGTGTGTATGAAGTATTTTAAAGACTCCAGATATATTGTCAAAAGTCTGCCTTCTGAGGATGCCCAATCTTCACAACTGAGTCCTTCAAAACAGATTCTAAAGTGTAGAACATGTGAGTCCATGTAAATCAGCACATAAATTAGAAGAAAGAAGTCCAGGCCAACAGATGCTGGGGGCTTTTGTGAGTTGTGTGATACAGTGGTAGTTTCAGATTGTGCTTATGGAAACTTGCAGTCCTCGAGACATTTTTCTAGTTCCTTGAAACACTGTTGACAGCTCCAAAAAATACCTGATTTCTCTTCCTATCACAAAAACTTTCACCAGACATTTACAGAATTAACACTAACCCTTAAACTCTTCCAAAAGATTACAGAGAAGGGAACATTTCCTCTCTCATTCTAGGGCCAGCATTACCCTGATATCAAGGGCAGACAAAGACACTACAAGAAAAGAAAACTACAGAACATCTCCTGTGAATATAGATGCAAAAATCCTTAACAAAAGTACTAGCAAACTGAGTTCAGCAGCATACTAAAACGGTTATACATCATGACCAAGTGAGATTTATTCCCAGAATGCAAGAATAGTCCAACATACGAAAAATCAATGAATGTAATATAGTATACATTACTAGAATGAAGGGAAAAAAACACATATGATCATCTCAATTAATTCAGAAGTATTTGACAAATTTCAATACTCTTTCAAGATAAAAACACCCAATAAACTAGGAATAGAAAGAAATTTCCTTAACATGTTAAAGACCATATATGAAAAACCCACAGATAACATCATACTCAATGGTTAAAGACTGAAAGCTTTCCCTCTAAGAGCAAGAACATGACAAGGATGTTCACTTTTGCCACTTCTATTCAACACAGTACTGGAAGTTCCAGCCAGAGAGATTAGGCTACAGAAATAAAAGAAAGAGGTAAAATGACCTCTGTTCACAAATGACATGATCCAATACATAGAAAGCTCTGAAGAATCAATATACAAAAAAATGTTAGCACTAATAAATTACAGGATATAAAATCAACACACAAAATTTAGTTGTATTCTATACACTTTTAACAAACAATCTAAAAAGGAAATTTATAAATCAAGTCCATTTACAATACCATTAAAAAGAACAAAATACTTAAAAATTAACCAAGGAGGTGTAAGATTCGTATATTGAAAGCTACACGTTGCTGAAGGAAACAGAAGATCTAAATAAATGGGAAAACATCCCATGTTCAAGACTTCATATTGTTAAGATGATAATACTACCCAAAGCAATGTAGAGATTCAATGCAATCCCTATCAAAATCCCAATAGCGTTTTTGCAGAAACAGAAAAACCCATCCTGAAATTCATATGCAATCTCCAAGGACCCTGAAAAGCCAAAACAGTCTTGAAAAAGAACAAAGATGGAAGACACACTTCCTGATTTCACAACTTACTACAAAGCTACAGTAATCAAAACAGTGTGATACAGGCATAAGGACAGACATACAGACCAAAGGAATAAAATAGCCCAGAAAATGCTCACTTCAGCAGCACATATACTAAAACTGGAATGGTACAGAGAAGATTAGCATGGCCCCTGTGCAAGTATGACACACAAATTCATGAAGCATTCCGTATTTTTAAAGAATCTAAAAAGAGTGGATATATGTATAACTGATTCACTCTTCTGTACAGCAGAAACTAACACAACACCGTGAATCAACTATACTCCAATAAAAATTTAAAAGAGGGCTTCCCTGGTGGCGCAGTGGTTGAGAGTCCTCCTGCTGATGCAGGGGACACGGGTTTGTGCCCCAGTCCGGGAGGATCCCACATGCCGCGGAGTGGCTGGGCCCGTGGGCCATGGCCGCTGGGCCTGTGCATCCGGAGCCTGTGCTCTGCAACGGGAGAGGCCGCGACAGTGAGAGGCCCGCGTACCGCAAAAAAAAAAAAAAAAAAAAAAAAAAAAAAAATTAAAAGACAAATAACCCAGAAACAAACCATGACAATATACAGTCAATTCATTTTCACTTTCAAGCAAGGGTTCTATTGGACATGCAAAAAAAGAATGGAAGCTGGACTCATCCTCTATACCATATACAAAGTTAACTCAAAATGGATCAAAGACCTAAACATAAGAGCTAAAATTATAAAACTCTTAGAAGAAGAAAACATAGGGCAAGTCTTCATGACCTTAAATTGGGCAACAATTTCTTAAGTATGACACTAAAAGCACAGGCAACAAAAGAAAAAATTGATAAACTGGACTTCATCAAAATTAAAAACATCAAAGGATCCTATCAAGAGAGTGAAAAGACAATCCATAGAATGGGAGAAAATATATGCAAATAACTTATTTGATAAGGATTTAATATTCAAAAAATATAAAGAACTCCTACATCTCAACCAGAAAACCAAACTCAACCAAAAAAATGGGCAAAATATTTGACTAGACATTTCTCCAGAAAAAATAAACAAATGACCAATAAGCTCATGAAAAGATACCCAAAATCATTAGTCATTAGGGAAATGCAAAATAAAACCACAATGACACCACTTTACACCTATTTAGGATGGCTTTTTTTTTTTTAAATAAACCTAAGTGTTGGCAAGGATGTGGAGACACCGGAACCCTCATGCACTGTAAATGTAAAATAGTGCAGCCACTGTGGGAAAAATATTAGTTTGGCAGTTCCTCAAAAAGCTGAAAAAAGAATTCCATTTGGTCCAGCAATTCCACTCCTAGAATACCCAACAGAACTGAAAATAGAGACTCAGATACCTATACTCCAATATTCAAAGCATCACTATTCAAAACAGCCAAACGGTGAAAACAAACCAAATGTCTTTCAACAGATGAATGGACAAACAAAATATGGCATATACATAAAATGGAATATTATTCAGCCATAAAAAGGAATGAAATTCTGATCTATGCTTACAACATGGCTGAACCTTGGAAACATCATGCTAAGTGAAATAAGCCAGACACAAAAGGGCAAATGTTGTATTCCACTTATATGAGGTATCTTGAGTAGGGAAAGTTATGGAAATGGAAAGCAGAATAAAGGTTACCACGGGCTGGGTTGTAGGGAGAGAATGGGGAGTTATTGCTTAATGTGTATAGAGTTGCTGTTTAGGGTGATGAAAAAGTGCTTGAAATACACAGTGGTGATGGCTACACACTACTGTGAGTGTACTTAATGTCACTGAACCATACACTTAAAATGGTTAAAATGGTAAATTTTATGTTATGTATATTCTACCGAATTTTAAAAATTTCAAAAACAAACTGTGTGGGACTTCCCTGGTGGTCCAGTGGGTAAGGCTCCACACTCCCAATGCAGTGTGCCTAGGATCAATCCCTGGTTGGGGAACTAGATCCTGCATGCCTGCCGCAACTAAGAGCCCGCATGCTGCAACTAAGAGTCCATATGCCACAACTAAAGAAGCCCACATGTTGCAACTAAGCATCCACATGCCACAACTAAAAGATCTCGTGTGCCGCAACTAACACCTGGCACGGCATAAATAAATAAATAAAATAAGTATTAAGAAAAAAAACTGTGCGTTTTCTCATAGGAGAACATTGTATGAAATGACTGAATGAGGTTTTCACAGATCGAACCATTGACTCAAAGCAACACCTGGGGCTTCCCTGGTGGCGCAGTGGTTGGGAGTCTGCCTGCCGATGCAGGGGACACGGTTTCGTGCCCCGGTCCGGGAAGATCCCACATGCTGCGGAGCGGCTGGGCCCATGAGCCATGGCCGCTGAGCCTGCGCGTCCGGAGGCCACAGCAGTGAGAGGCCCGCGTACCGCAAAAAAAAAAAAAAAAAAAAAAAAAAAGCAACACCTGGAGGACTTCTGTAAATCCCTCTTAAAATTTATAAATCTGGGATATGGAATCTGTTCCTTTTTAAAAAGTTTTTATTTATTATTTATTTATTTAGGCTGCGCTGGGCCTTAGTTGTGTCATGCAGACACTTAGTTGCAGCATGCATGCAGGATCTAGTTCCCCGATCAGGGATTGAACCCGAGCCCCCTGCATTGGGAGCATGGAGTTTTACCCACTGGACCACTAGGGAAGTCCCAGAATCTGTTCCTTTTATTAAAAAGTTTTGAAAAATTAAATATTTATAAATTATGAAATATGTCTGTGGGAAGATGAGCAAAATTTCCCCACTCGTCCAAGCTGCCTCTTGACCAAGCTGCTTACTTTAGCCACCTTATTGATATATAGGCTTTTCTGGTTTATACAAACAGACAATGATCTGGTGGGTATTAGAAAAGAAAGGCTTTGGAATCGTAGTGTCGTCACTTACTAGATTGGTGACCTAAGGGAAGTTGTTTAACCCTTGTAAATCTGTTTATTTGCTTGTGAATTTGTTTACTTATTTATTCAAAGTCTCCTGAAATATAAGTGTAGGCACTCTGCAACATTTTATAGAAATACAATTATTATTACCTAAATTGATAAAGGCAGGACAATTACATTATCACTTAATGACCTCATCTAGTCTGGTGGCTTTAACTACCTCCTGCATGCCAACAACCCTCAAATTTATATCTTCAGTCTATAACTCACTTCCAAACTCTAGACTTCAGCCAACTGACTACTTTATATCTCTACTTGAATGTTCAACAGATACCATAAACAAAACACATCCAAAATTGAACACCAGATCTTTCTCCAAAACCTGCTCCATCCAGAGCCTTCCCCATCTTACCTGACAGCAACGCCATCTTTTCAGTTGCTCAGGCAAAACCCCATTGGTGTCATCTTTAACTTCTTTCTCTCACATCTCACATGGAATCTGTCAGGAAATGCTACTGGCTCTACCTTTAAAATACATCAAAAATCAGTCCATCTCTTAGTCCAAACCATCATTTCTGGCCTGGATTACTATAATAGCAACTTAACTGGTCTCCCTGTTTCTGCCCTTGCCTCTCTACCCAGCAGCCAGAGTGACCCTGTTAAAACCTATATCAGGGGCTTCCCTGATAGCGCAGTGGTTAAGAATCAGCCTGCCTCGCAGTGGTTAAGAATCCGCCTGCCAATGCAGGGAACATGGGTTCAAACCCTGATCTGGGAAGATCCTACATGCTGCGGAGCAATTGAGCCCATGCGCCACAACTACTGAGCCTGCACTCTAGAGCCCTCGTTGCACAACTACTGAGCCCACATGCCACAACTACTGAAGCCCATGCACCTAGAGCCCATGCTCCACAACAAGAGAAGCCACCACAATGAGAAGCCCGCGCACCGCAACGAAGAGTAGCCCCTACTCGATGCAACTAAAGAAAGCCTGCGTGCAGCAACGAAAACCTAATGTAGCCCAAAAAAACAACAGTAATTCTTAAAAAAAAAAGAATCCACCTGACAGTGCAGGGGACATGGGTTCAAGCCCTGGTCCGGGGAGATCCCACATGCCATGGAGCAACTAAGCCTGTGTGCCACAACTACTGAAGCCCATGTGCCTAGAGCCTGTGCTCTACAAGAGACGCCACCACAATGAGAAGCCCATGCACCGCAATGAAGAGTAGCCACTCCTCGCCACAACTAGAGAAGGCCCGCGCCCGCAATGAAGACCCAACAAAGCCAAAAATAAATAAAAAAAAAAACAAACCTGTATCAGATCATGATGACTCATCTGTTCAAAACTCTACAACAAAGGCCTACAAGACCCTATGTAAGAGTTCTTAAAAGTGTGATCAAGGACATGTGGGGTTCCCTGAGGACTTTTAAGGGAGTCTTCGAGGTCAAAATTCTTCTTATAATAATACCAAATTTTTTTGCCTTTTTCATTATCATTCTCTCCTGAGTTTACAGTGGAGTTTTCCACTCGGAAACAAATTGTATGTGATGACTTCATTGCTGTGATGGGTGATGGAAAGTGTCTGTGTATTCTTTTTTTTTTTGGTACGCGGGCCTCTCACTGTTGTGGCCCCTCCCATTGCGGAGCACAGGCTCCGGACGCGCAGGCTCAGCGACCATGGCTCACGGGCCCAGCCGCTCCGCAGCATGTGGGATCTTCCCAGACCGGGGCACGAACCCGCGTCCCCTGCATCGGCAGGCGTACTCTCAACCACTGCACCACCAGGGAAGCCCATGTCTGTGTATTCTTGTTTTCAAAAGTTCTCAGTTTTAACTTCTAATACAAATAAAAACTGATACATACAAACCACCTAAATAAAAGTTCTTGGGGATCCTCAAAAATTTTTAAGATTATAAAGAAGTCCTGAGAAAGTCTCTTCAGCAAGTGGTGCTGGGAAAGTTGGACAACTGCATGTAAATCAATGAAGTTGATTTACACACCCTCACACCATGTACAAAAATAAACTCAAAATGGCTTAAAGACTTAAACATGAGACATGACACCATAAAACTCCTAGAAGAGAGCATAGGAAAAACATTCTCTGACATAATACCAATGTTTTCTTAGGTCAGTCTCACAAGGCAATAGAAATAAAAACAAAAATAAACAAATGGGACTTAATCAAACTTACAAGCTTTTGCACAGCTGAGGAAACCATTAAAAAAAAAAAAACAACGAAAAGACAACCTACGGAATGGGAGAAAACATTTGCAAATGATATGACAGACAAGGGCTTAATTTCCAAAACATATAAACAGCTCATACAACTCAACAACAAAAAACCAAACAACCCAATCAAAAAATGGGCAGGGGCCTCCCTGGTGGCGCAGTGGTTGAGAGTCCACCTGCCGATGCAGGGGACATGGGTTCGTGCCGTGCCCCGGTCCGGGAAGATCCCATATGCCGCGGAGCGGCTGGGCCCGTGAGCCATGGCCGCTGAGCCTGCGCTCCGCAGCGGGAGAGGCCACAACAGTGAGAGGCCCGCGTACCACAAAAAAAAAAAAAGGGCAGAAAACACACGGGCATGCTAACAGATGCTCAACATCACTAATTATTGGAGAGATGCAAATCAAAACTACAATGAGGTACCACCTCACACTGGTCAGAATGGCCCTCATTAAAAAGTCTACAAATAAATGCTGGAGAGGGTATGGAGAAAAGGGAACTACACTGTTGGTGGGAATGTAAGTTGGTACAGCCACTATGGAAAACAGTATGAAGATTCCTCAGAAAACTAAAAATAGAATTACCGTATGATCCAGCAATCCCACTCCTGGGAATATATCCAGACAAAACTATAATTCGAAAAGATACGTGCACCCCTATGTTCATAGCAGCACTGTTCACAATAGCCAAAACATGGAAATAACCTAAATGTCCACTGACAGATGAATGGATAAAGAAGATGTGGTACATATATACAATGGAATACAACTCAGACATAAAAAAGAATGAAATAATGCCATTTGCAGCAACATGGGTGCAACTAGAGAGTATCATACTAAGTGAAGTAAGTCAGACAGAGAAAGAGAAATATCACATGATATCACTTACATGTGGAATATAAAATATGGCACAAATGAACTTATCCACAAAACAGAAACTGACTCATAGACATAGAAAACAGACTTGTGGTTGCCAAGGGGGGCGGGGGGAAGGAGAGGGATGGACTGGGAGTTTGGGTTTGGTAGATGCAAACTATTATGTTTAGAATGGATAAACAACAAGGTCCTAATGTATAGCACAAGGAACTATATTCAATATCCTGTGATAAACCATAATGGAAAAGCATATAAAAAAGAATGTTTATGTGTGTATAACTGAGTCACTTTGCTGTACAGCAGAGATTTGCACAACACTGTAAATCAACTATACTTCAATTAAAAAGAAAAAAAAAAAGGAGTCCTGAGACCAAAAAGTTTGAGAACTGTTGCCCTACACGTTTGGCTCCCCATTACCTCCTTGACCACATCTCCTACTACTTTCCCTCTAGATACCTCATATTCCAGCCACACTGGCCTCGTTGCCATTCCTCAATAAGCCAGACATGCTCTTACCTTAGGGTCTTTCCTCTGCTTGTCCCTTTGGCCTAGAATACTCTTCCCCCAGGTATCTACATTGGTAATTTCCTCATCTTCAAGGTTTTTTCGTCTCATCTTCAAGTTTTTGATCAAATGTTACCTCATCAATGAGGTTTATTTACTGTATTTAAAATTGTACAGACTTCCCTGGTGGCACAGCAGTTAAGAATCTGCCTGCCAATGCAGGGGACACAGGTTCAATCTCTGCTCCAGGAAGATCCCACACACCGCAGAGCAGCTAAGCCCGTGTGCCACAACTACTGAGCCTGTGTGCCACAACTACTGAAGCTCACGAGCCTAGAGCTCGTGCTCTGCAACAAGAGAAGCCACTGCAATGAGAAGCCCGCGCACCACAACGAAGAGTATCCCCTTCTCGCCCCAACTAGAGGAAGCCCTCACGCAGCAACAAAGACCCAACACAGCCAAAAAAAAAAATAAATAAAAAATAAGTAAATAAAATATTTTTGTCCCTGTGAATGGGTCATTTCCAAAGGAACTCAGAAACAGGATAAGAATTTTAAAACAGAATACATCTTTAGACACTGGCTTTGTATCTTACACTTGACAGACATCAGAAAGTTACTATGTTTATTGTGTTTATAGAAGTGAGATTATATAAAGTAATCAACGATAGTTATTTCAGAAGCCACTAAACACGTGCAAGACAATCTAAATTTCAGACAGACCTGGATTCAAATGCCAGTCCCAGTGTCTGTGGTCATATAACACTGTGCTTAAACTCTCTCAGCCACATCTCTGAAAATAAGGTTAATAATTCACTTTTTACAGATTATTGGGAAGAACTAATGAGCTACTAGCAAAGTGCCTACCACAGTGTTCAAAAAAAAAGTTTTATTATCAAGAAACAGTAACCATAATTCATTATTATTATTTTTAGATTGTAAAACATTTATCACAGATACATCCAGGTTTCAAAGATGTTAACATGTCTGAAATAAAAAGTGCCCAATAGAATCAATGAAATACATACTATAAATAGTGTTGGGGCAACCAGTGAAGTATTTAAAAACTAAATTTAGATCCCACCCTCAATACCTTACAACTCAGTGTCTTATACTCCAATAAAGTCTAGGTTAAATAAAAAATTTAAATATTAACAGTAAGATCATTCAAGTCCTAGAGGAAAATATAAGTGGGAACTTTGTATAACATTGGGGTGAGATAAGCCTTTCTAAACAAGATTCCCAAAGCACAGATCAAAAAGAAATGCTGTGGAGCAACTGAGGCCGTGCGCCACAACTACTGCGCCTGCGCTCTAGAGCCCATGAGCCACAACTACTGAGCCCATGTGCCACAACTACTGAAGCCCATGTGCCTACAGCCCGTGCTCCACAACAAGAGAAGCCACCACAATGAGAAGCCCGCGCACCACAACGAAGAGTAGCTCCCACTCACTGCAACTAGAGAAAAGCCCTCGCGCAGCAATGAAGACCCAATGCAGCCAAAAATAAAAACAAACAAACAAACAGAAATCAAAAAGAAAAGATATATTAGGTTGGACCACCTAAATATTTTACATTTCTATAGACCAAAACACTATTTTAAAAACTGGTAAACAAACGAACTGGCAAAATATATATGCAATACATGTGAGACAGAAAATTAATTCATTAATTATTTTTAAATACACTTTTTGAAGTGAATTTATTTTGAAGACTTCTGATATGCTGTGATATGCTGGCTATTTACTGGTAACCTCTCTTGGATTTTTCCCAGTTTATGTATAAATTTTAGTGTCAAGTTGATTCAAGGAAAAAATTTTGTTCATATACAATATAACTAATTTGTGCCATGTAAGATAACACAGACACACCTGACATGAGAAATAAAAGGTCTTCTCAAATGCTTGCTCTTGCTTCACTGGGTCTAAAAATTAAATTTTCTTATTATATGTCCAAGAGTGGTTGTGTCTAAGGTCCTGAATCCCCATCATGATCCATTCTGCATAAGCCATGATCCAAAGCCTACATGGGTATTATTTGTGGGACTTTTTGCCTCTGGAATTATCCATCATAAATATGTTTGAGGCTGGATGGTACATGTATGCCTCCCAGAAGAGTATTCATGAGTTACCCAGAGTCCTAGTTGAAAGAGAAAGTTCAGTATTATCTACCTCCCTTCACTACTGAGCCCCTAAGTGATTCAACACCTCATTTGGGACCCAGTCTCATCATTGGCTATGCATGGCTTTCTTTTGTTTTATTTATTTAAATACAATAAACACCATTAAAGGAGTATCCAACAGGTGGGCTAGCACACTGACAATAATATTTACCCTTCTGCTCCTCCATACCAGTCTCCTGATTTTCCCATCCAAGTTAATCACCTGAATCTTGTATTTATCATTTCCTTGCAACTGGAAAGCAGGTTCATCTGCTTGTCACCTATATAGAACTGCAGCAGCAGAGGTCACGTCTAGAGTCCCTGTTTACAGTCAAATTAGCAATTGCCCTACATTCAGGATCAGCATGTTACTGCACAGAGCCTGCAAGTGGCAGTGTCAGTTTTCACCACAGCAGCAGGTCAGGCTATATTTAACATGTACCCTCTTCTCTGCTGAAGAGCTGTAGCTACGGTTCTGTTAGTCTGTGAAAGAAGGAGGACAAGGGGGAATTGAGGGACTCTAATGGAAAGTTCTTACTGGATTCAGCTCAATCACAAATTAAATGGGCCTGTATTTAAAAGTCTAAGACAGTCTAGTTTAACAATACTATAATCTTAATTAAAATGCTCAAAACACAGCTGTGACAATTTCTATATTTTTGTACTGTTTTAATGTATATCACTTGGTCCAAATCTGGGACATACACACCATAATGCACAGAAGTGTTTAGGAAAAATTACAGCTCCAGGCACACAAACTTTAACATCTGAGTAAACACTCACTGATAATTTTACAGAGTAGCACATGCTTTCCAAGCAGGGGCAATGGTACACTTAGGTAGCAAAGAAAAATGAAAGTAGCAAAAGAATTTTGAACAATACTCTAATTGGTTGAGTAAGTATATATTACAGCCTTCCAAGGGGACTGCTTGAAAGAGAACATCAATTGGTAAAGGTCAGTATTCTGCTGCTGCTACTACCCCAAGGAATAATCCCCCTGAGGAGGGAGCCGCATTACTCTGAAAACGAGAAATGTTTCTGGGACTCTTCTGAGTTTGGAAGACTGACATGAGGGGTCAAAATCACCTCAATGAAACTGAACAAGGATTCAGTTTCTGAACAAACTAAACTGCAAAGTTTAGTCCTGGGTTCCAAAAACATATGTAAAAATCCACAGTGGAGAGGTGGGGGGTGGGGATACAGAATGGATGTGATTTAGTTATGACTAATGACTAGCACTTATGACTCACTAAATTAACAGCAAGATGGAGCTAAGAAAATCCCCTGACCTAACACCAAACTGATAAATAAAGTCTTCCGAACAAGGAAGGTGACGGTCCCAATCCACTTTGAGCTGGCTAGAGTGTTCCCTTCTGGATACGCCCTGCGAAAAGGAACTAAACACCAGGGTTCAAACAGAAGGGAACTACCATGTTAGTGAGGCTGAGGGAAGGATGAAATTGCTGGAGTGTTTTTAAGACTTGGGAAAGAGATCAAGATTTCACAGATGTGAAGGATTATTACAGAACAATGATTAGATTTGTTCTGCATTATTCCAGAGGCATCAGAGCCCACATAAAACAAGGGCAGCTGGAACTTAAAAGGCCCTGAGATGTTCCAAAGAATCTGGAGATGAAGAGACCAACAGGAATATAATATCACTAGGGATACCAGAGTATGAATTCCAGTGTGAAAGACGAGGATGGAGCAGAGAGCCTTTAAAACTTCATCTATACTGAGAATCTAGAATTTTAAGATTGCCCTGGCCCCTCTCACAAACCAAGGCTCTGCTAAGAAAACAGCACTTTCTTTCATCTTTCTGCTTGCTCTACATCCACAGTCTCAAACCACAGACTGATGAAAAACATGATTGCAGATACTGAAAAAGCTCTTAGAGTACTGAATTAGGAACCAGGAGACTTGGGTTTTAGTCTTTACTCTGCTATTAAATCAGTGTTACCCTGGATGAATACCTTAAGCTATGTAAAACTCAGATTCTTTATCTATAAAATGGGGGAGCTGTATTACAGTATTTTTAGTTCTACAAGTCTTGAATTTCTGAGCTGAGGTGCACTAATATCTTCTCTATTAAATGTCACTGAATTTATAATAAAAAATTAAGGTGTTAATGTCCGTATTTCTAAAAGTAACAGTCAAGTAATACCTGAATGATTCTTGACAGACTCCATCTTAATTAAAAATTTCAAAAATAAAAAGGATATTTTATTTGTCTTAATCTTTAATTTGATAAAAAAGGGGTAAATAAATATAAAACAAATAGGATTAATGAAAGTTATTAGGATTAGATGATAAGTATATTTAACTAGTATAACACAAATTTAAAGAAATTACTTGTGTCCTCTAGTTGCGGAGTAGAAATTACTTTGTACTTAATGCTTAGCACAATATAGAAAAGGTAAAATTAAACCTGAGCTCAAGCTAACTGCAAAGTTCACTTTAAGTATTTCTAATCCTTTTTGGCGTGTTTTATGGCTTACTTTTAAAGCTTATCAGAAAGGGGCCATTCAAGTACTACAGAGTTCCAAGTACTGGGGAGTTCAAGGCCTATGAAATATGTTATTATTGTTTTTTTAAAGAATTTATATTAAAACTCTGCAGAACTGTAGGATTTTCTAAGCCTCTAGTTTACCTTCAAAGGCAAATCCCCAAAAAAAGGGCAAATCCAAATAACATAATCAATGAGTCAGTTGGCAAACATCAAAAATTCATTTGATATTTGACAGCATCAAAATGTAAATTGCAAAAATTATACATCCAATAATCTGAGGTGCCCAGGAGTGTATTTTAGTTCTCCCACCCGCTCTTTAATTACTGCTAGCACCACTGAGCTTCTTTTTTTTTTTAAGCTTTTTTGTGGCTGCACCGCACAGCATGCAGGATCCTAGTTCCCCGACCAGGGATTAAATCCACGCCCCCTGCATTGGAAGCGCAGAGTCTTAACCACTGGACCACCAGGGAAGTGCCACCACTGAGCTTCTATCAAGTCTCCTGATAGGTGGCAATAAGGGAATTCATTAGCCAGTCCTTGTCCTCTGTGGGGAACTTTGCTTAATTGTGAATGGAACAAAAATGAAATTGCTTTTATATTTGCCCTCATAGACCTCATTTTTCCAGATTCTCTGTTTCTGCAACATATCTTCACATATTCAAAAGAATCTTGACACATTCGAAAGATGAAATAAATAAAAATTCCATAAAGCCTTTCTTTCCAATTTGCTGTCCCCCCCAAAATCACTCAATCTGTGGTAAATTAGAAAGAGCAGGTTCCAGCTTTGGTCTCTTTTTAGAAAAACAGTCTTCATTTGGAAAGAAAATGAGCTGGAATACCCAGCAGCTATGAGACCTGCTTAATAAATCTTGTGTTTTCAGTGGCATCACTGAAGTGGTAGGTTATCACACTCCAGGTCTCACCCTTTGTTTCAGGGATTAAAATTCTAAACACAAACCTTGAAAGCAATACAAGTGTGACAGATCAGATGCTGTTGTGAACATATATTCGTGCAGTGAAATTCTGCACATGCATTCCTAGAGAATGTTCCACTATTCTCTAGGAATTAAAAAAGCTTGGGGGATCCCCTTTAGTGCTGTGTTCTAACCACCACGGCCTGCTGTTGCTGGGGGGCAGCTGTAGTACTGCAAGAAAAAGACTAGACTGAAAAGACCTGCCTCCAGTCTCAGCTCTGCTACTTACCAGTTATGTGATCTTCAGAAAGTCTGATTCTCTAAATATAGCTATCTAGAGAATCAGTAAGAGTTAAATTAGATAACAATGCTATGCAAATTGTGGGTTTTGCTTGTTTACAGCTATACCTTCTGTCTATACACAAATGACCTGGCATATCCCCTTGTGGCTTTGAAAGCCGTCCTCCACTATGCCATCTGCCCTCCAGCCACAGAAAATCATGCTTTCCCAGACATAGCTCTATGTTTCTGCTTCTGTTGTCTGGTTTTCCCTTTGATTCTCATTTACTGATACTACACTTGTTCTTAGCCAAAAGGATAAGAAGTGATTGATCCTTATTTACTGAAAAATATATTCATCCTCCAAGACTGGCTTAAAAGTCATCTCCTCAAGGAAGCCTCTCTGAATCCTTCTAATAGAATCTTTCACATCTCTTTGCTGATCTCCCAATGTGCTTCTTTTATATCTTGGTTGTAAGTGACTAAGACCTACTGCATCATTGTATCCTCATATACTCATCTGACAGTAAAGCCCTGGTGCCAGGTCGGGGCTAGGGTGGGGGCTCCCACATTTTATCATTTTATATACCTTCCTTTTCCCTTATGTTTGGAATTTAAAACCAGCTTTGCAACTAAGTAGTAAATAGTCTCTCCAGATGTATAAAGGAGATGGCTGACCTAGAGTTACTTTTCTACAGATTAATACAGAATCAGAGAGAGAATTAAAATTCTGTGTCCATGTTTCAAATTTTTCATATTGTACAACACTTACACAGGTAGCTTTCACTGAATTCCTATTTCGACAAAATTTCACTACCATATAAATGACAAAGCCAAGAATAAACTCTAAAATTATTACCTGAAAATCCTACCTTGGGGGAATTTTCAATTATTAAAATAATTAATTTCCAGAGTTTGCTGTCCAATTTATGATTTCATAAAAACAGAGGTCTACATACCAACTTGCTACATTTACATAAATAGCTTCTTTTTATCATGGTGCCAACAGCTGTACCAGCAGCAGCAAACCAGTCCGGTCTTGTACCATCACCACTATCTGACTCAGCAAGCTGGCAGGGCCACAGAGAAGCAGGTTCTTTACTTGTGTGAGTCTCCTCAAGGACAAGAACTCTATCCTCATACCTTTCTAGTATTCCTAGCATTTAACTCTGTGCCTTGCAAAGGTTTAATGAATTAACACTTATGAATTCCATTCTCTAGACACTGTGACCTCACTGTATGTTCTGAAAGGAAAAATGCTCAATAAAAGCTCACATCTTCAGTTCCATCACAAATAGGTGGTAGGTTATTACTCAAGGTCTCACCCTTCCCAACAGATATAAGTGGTAAAATAGACTTTAAAGCATATATGTTCATGTCTATCTTCCAAGTCATATATCAACATATTTCTAGTAAAAACAACTTATTAAAAAGCCCAACCATATGCCAATAAACAATCCACGGTAACTTTTTCATGACTCTTAAGGGAAGGAAGTTCCTG